>NC_090925.1:65182406-65485436 GCF_040938575.1 Ambystoma mexicanum | reverse complement strand
GTTTGTTGGTGTAGGTGGTAAATTATATGGTGGCATTTATTTGTTTTTTGAGTGATAGGGTGGAGTCGAGGTACACACCTACTATTTTGACCTCTTTAGAGACATTTATGATGTTGCCATCGATGGTGAATGATTGGTACCTCGTGTCCCATTTATTAAGTCGGGCCTACGATGAGCAGTTCTGTCTTGTCATTGTTAAGGCAAAGACTGTGTGTGGCCATCCAGGCTTGAATTTCTAGGTACATTTCATTGAGTTTTGCAACATCTTTCTCATAGCACCCAGTGAGTGTGATGATGACCTGGGTGTCGACTGCGTAATTAGATCATCAAGATGGTGAAATAGAAGCTTAGTGAAGATATTGTTAAGCGTGGGTGAAATGCAAGAGCCTTGGGGAACTCCACTTTGGATTGGGACAAGGTCAGCAGCAGCTGAGGGGGGTGACGACGCTGGTCGATCTGTCAGACAAGAATCACTGAATCCAATTCGAGGCATTCTGAGAGAATGCGGCAGCCAAAGAAAGGTGTTGCGTGAGGATATGGTGGTCAACAAGGTCGAAGGCTGTGGATAAATCCAACAGGAGCAATATGGCCAGGTTGCCCTTATCTTTGGCTTCGTCCATTTTGATTTTTAGATCCAGTAGGGCAGTTTCTGTTTCATGTCTAGGTCTAAAGCCAGATTGTCGAAGGCCTAGGAGGTTATTGTCTTCGAAATGTTGTTGTATTTGGAGGTATGCCACTCGGTCTAGTATTTTGAGGAGAAAGGGTACAGATGTGATGGGTCTATAGTTCTTGGGAATGTTGGGGTCTAGATTGGGTTTTTTAAGAAGGGGAAGGACCCAAGCTTCTTTGAGGTTGTTGGGAACAACTGAATTCTTGAATGAAGAATTGATCAGTGAGGTGATGAATGGGGCTAGATCTTTGGCTCTGTCCTTGATGACTGAGGCAGGGCACAGGTCACCTTTGCAGTTGGAGGGTTTAAGGCTGGCAATTATTTTTACTACTTCATCCTCAGTGACTGGGGAAAAATGGAAAGGAGGGCAGTCGGGAATGGTAAGGCTCTTTTTGCTGCTAAGGTGGTCTTTAGAGGTGAGGTTGGCTTTTTTTTACTCTATTTTAGCTTGTAGGAGGACAATTTTGTTTGAAAGGGCTAGTTGGATATTATTGCACCATGCTTTGTCCTTGATGCAATCCTCTGTGATTGGCATGATTCATCATCAGCTGAAACTCCTCACTTCCCTTGCAGTTCTCCTCTGTAATGGGATTCTTTTCTGCATCTATCATATGAGTGTAAAACATACCTAGGGTTGGGTGTTCCCTTTGTGTCATAACCAAATCCTGATTAGGTGTGTCGAAGCTCCATTGAACTACTCTTTAGTGGGTAACAGGTCTCCCATTTCTGCCCCAATTTTGGCCAAATGATCAGACTTATAATTCCCTTCCTTTTTTCTCCTGTTATTTTAGAATGACCCCTTATTTTTCTCCAGTGAATTCTCATTCCATTTTCTGAAAGAGGTTTGTTGATGGCCTAAATAAGCTTACCTACAATGCTTGAGTTTTTTTTGTTACAAGTGACCATCCCTCTCAGCTTCCAATATGGTAGATATTCCACAATGTTATTCCGGGCAAATTCAGAGTCAGTGACCATCACTATTTCTTTTAATCTGTTTTCTACTGGTGTGGATATTGTCTTGTATATTGCAGCCAACTCTGCTAACTAACTACTCCTGGGACCAATCATCATGCTCAATTATATTTTCACATTCCGAACCCAAACATTTCCGATGTCTGCCACTCATTTTTCAGGGTCATTACTGACATGCACACCCATCCACATATATGATTGGTAGATTTCGACATTTTTCTCCATCAAATACTTTTTGCAGGTAATTTTCAAGTTCAACCAAATCAATTTCCAACTCTGTCTGTGGTTCCTACAAATGCACAATCAAGTAATTCTGCAAGCCTCTGAGCCAGTGAGCTTCTTTTACTCTGCCTGCCGCTCACTTCTACGTTAAGTCCCTGGAATGCCAATGTCCATGATGTAATTTTTGAGTGGGCTACAATCTTTTACTTTGTAAACATTGAAGGAGTTGATGTGCAGTTTCAACAATTACCCTCACTCCTTAAATCATGGAGCAAACACTTGCAATGACCAAACAGTTGTCAATAGTGATTTTCCCATTCATTGAATTTGGTTTCTGCTTGTGAGAAAGCTTTGCTGGCAGATGCAATGGTCTTGTTACCCGAGTCATGCTTTTGATGCAAGATCCCTGACTTGCACAAGTCTGTGGATGCTATTTTTGATTTTTTCATGTAAAAGCCAAACATGGTGCCCTTACTGAACAATACTTTGAATTAGCTACTGCCTCACACTGTTATTTCCTCCTTTTCCCAGGCATGCCCTGTTTTAGTAGCATAGTCAATGGTTGTGTGATTTCTGCATAGTCTTTAATGAATTTTCTATTTTAACTAGTCTTTGCTAGCAAGCTTTTAACCCCTTCAAATTTGTGGCATCCTTCATCTTTTGAACGGCTTCAACCTTTTTCTCCTGCGGGTTCAATCCCTGGTCCGTGATTTCATGTCATGCTGCAATTGGCTAGTGCATGTCTTCTTTTTTTTTAATTTGTTTTTACTTATTTGGAGACTTTTAGGTGTTATTCAACAACCATTTGCACGCAGTACAAAATGATACAATTGATACAAATGTACACTTACATAAAATACTGTTAACATTTCACAAGTAAAAGAAACATACATTGCTTCATTCATATCCTGATATGAGTCACAACAACATTATTTAAAAATCAAGAGATACTTAGAATATATTTTTGTCAAATATAATAAGCAAATGCCATAATAGGATAGGACCATTCACAGTTTAAAGTTCTCTAGAACTAGTCAGAGTCCTGACTGAGGAATTTTGCATAACCTTTTGCATATGCAGAACTGAAAATTGGACATACAGTCAAAACACGCCGCACTGTTTTTACTTCGGTGGCACAGAGGCTATAAATGAATGCCTCTCTATTCATCACCCTCCATGCAGCTGTATTTGCAAACACTGGGAGAAGGTCAAAATGTAGACACAGGATAAAACGTATTAATGCGGGAAGGCGGAGTGACACTGGGTATTTCCTGGGTGAATCCCGGCTCAAGGAAGAGATATGGTCAAAAATATACAGTCAAAAATATATGTCTTCCTACCAAGACTGCTGAGGAATAGCGGGATCTCAGATAATCCCGAGCAGGATAGGTTGTCGGGTGTCTTGACCCACGTTTGAATTATTAGGCTACAACATTTGGTGCTGCGGGCTTAGAAAATCCAAGATGGCCGAAAAGCCCACATTGCGCCAGAATCCAGGAAAACCGTGCAGTTTTTGTGCACACCAAAATGGTCGCCTAACCTGCCACCCACCAGTCCGAGCGTGATGGGACAAAAAGCGACATGAGTGAAACGTGGTGCCAAAGGAAAAACAGCAGTGCCTGTTAGCTCAAAAAGCGCTATGAAATCACCTTTGTTTCTCTGAAATGCAAGCTAAAAATGCCTATTTTAAACATTGCAAGATATTCAAAAATCTCACTGAACACCAGCAGACATTTGACAGAATGTAGTCTTGTGTGCATACAAAATCTGGAAAGATGAAGAGCCCAAAACAATGTTTATAACAAAACTGGCTGAGCTGTGGATGTCAGCAGCTTAACTGAAATTGGATTTAAAACCACTAAAATTGAAATGTTTAAAATAAATGAGTGACCTACTTTTGAGTGTCACATAGGTTGCAACTGTTTAAAGGTCATAGTTTTGAACTTAGAATCAGCGTTCTAGCTACATGTGTAAAAATTGTAAGTTTGATTTGAATGAAGAAAACTGGAACACAAGTGATATTTAGCTGAAGCCTGGCTTGAAGAGATTGAATTCTGCCCGGCAACTACCCCCAACAGGAGTTGAAACTTGCCCAGCAACTGCATTTGCAGGCCTGGCTGCCTTCTGCTGTTCCCACCAATAGGAGATTACACCTCTCTGATTGAATCAGGGGAGGAGCACCTGGGAGCAGGGAAACCAAACAATGAGCTTTCCTTGGCTCAGGCAAATGTTAAATTAGGGGGGGGTCGTAAATGGCTTCCTCTTGGAAGAAACTGGGAGGTTCAGTGCCTCTGTGAGCAACCTGAGTTGGAGGAAGTGGACAAACCAGAAATTCCACCATGTGCTTTGGGAAACCACACCCCTCTGGGCCAGAGCATAATTTAAAAAAGATGGATAATTCATAGTACGACTTGTCAAAATTATATAATTAATATCATTATTCTTGTGATTTTTCTGTGCAAATTTTAAGAGGTGTTAGGACTCTGTGGTATGTTGTGGGGGGTAGTAGCGGAAAATAAGGTGTTACACGAATGTCTGTATGTTAAAAATCTGACACTTGATCATCTGATGCCCCTATTACTTGTGCATGTTTGTTTAAATTCTGGAAAAGTTTAGAGGTTGTGTTCTTGATGAAAAGGGCAGAATTCTGTCATAAGTGGACACAACAACTTACAAAGACAGGGTCGGATGGTTTGGTGCTACAGAAAATATGTTAACTGGACATATACTATTAGAAAAATGGTACATAGATAAGTATGTATTTGGATCAAAATAGATTTGTGCGCAAATTGACAAGGGGAGTGTTCTTTCTGTATGCCATAAAATGGATGCCTGATGACACTCCATTCCTTCCCCCAATCAAGGGAGAGAGGAGAGCTTGGCCAATGATAAGTTGTGAGGGGCAGGCTTAGTTATGCCCACGCACACACCCATTTTCAAAAGACATAAAAAGAACACTGAAACCCAGGTAGAGACTTCACTTTCCCCTTTCTTGCGAAGCGCTTTGCCAGACCAGACAATATCGGGAAGGACCATCTCCAGAACTTAGAATCCTTTCTTCAGAACTTGTAGCAGAGAGGCCTGAACCACCAGCTGAATCCTTTTTCAGCAGGCCTCAAAATCTTTTGCAAATTATTCAAACAGCCGGGCTGAGCTGTTTGATTCTGGCTAGAACCCTGTGCCAGTACCCAGAAAGCAGTGCTGTATCCAGAATCCACTTGATCCAGACCCGCTGAATCAGAGATCCAGACCACCGTGCAGTGCCGAGTGCCAGACCAGACCAGCAGAGCAGAGCTGACCCAGAGAGCTGTGACTTCAGAACCACCCGCCAGGAGTCCAGTCCAAAGCTGACCAGACCTTGACAGCCTATTTCAAATTTATAGTGTGAGTTCTCAGCCAGAACTGTGCAAACCAATCTCTTAGTTTAAAATAATCTAATTCAAACCATTTCCACCTATCTAGAACTGCATCATAGAATTGTGTGTCCATCCTGTTGATCCAAAAACTTCCACAGCGCATCTGTCATTCTGAAACTTTAATTTCATTTCTGAAAATCTATCTCCACAAAATTGTCCGTATCTTTTGATCCGCATGTGCTAGGAACAAGATTTAACTTTAATTTTAAAGCTAAGTATCCAAGCTTTCCAACAAGCCCTGACTCTCTATAGTTTTTTCCGGAATCGCGCTCAACGCATTCGGAAATATTGCTGCAAATTGAAAAATTAGCTCCTGTCAAAAATAGCCGTCTTTTGCTCGCAACTGCTGAAGTCTGTTTTCCCTCTGATAATCATTCCTGAATCATTGCCAGTGTGTCTTGAACTAATCTTAAATAGCTATCACCTACCCTGAACCTCCTACAGGGAATTTAAATAATTTTTAGCATATTTTTCCCTTCCTTGCATACCACATTGAAAAGTACTTTTGCCTGTGTTTAAAACCATCCCTGTGTCTCTAAGCTTGCTAGGGGGGAACTGAAATTCGTATTGTATTGTGATTGTATCCCTGAAAACTGTGTGCTTTACTTCCATCTCCTTATATTGCATAGGGGGGAGTGAATTGCCACAAGGGGAAAAGTGAACATATTATCTCTTGTGAAACCCTATCAGTTTATTTCTGTACTGCATTAATATTCATCATTGCGTTTCCTTGAAATCATAAAAGTATTCTCAGCTACCTTATCCTCCCTATACTAACTTCTAAGTAATTAAATGAGTGTGCTAGTGTAACATCACCCATTGTTGATCACTGTCATATGCCTAAGTGTGCTATCAAATATTAATTTATTCATAAAAGTGTGATATATATATATATTGTTTACTTTTTCAATAAACCTTTTAAATTGCAAAACAAACCTACTTATTGGCTCAGTGAGGTCAGGGGGATTCAAAGAGAGGGGTGTTATATAAGGGTTTATTATCCAGATTATAACTTGTCATAAAAATATATAAATATGGGCTCCCCTTGGAGAGGCACTGACTTAGTGGGATTGCTGAATTGAAGTCACTTAACAAGGTTAATATCCTCACAATCAACTGCCACCACAGACTCCAAATCCCCAAACCAACAGCTTTTAGATAAAAAGTGGGCGTGAGCTTGTGTACTATGCAAAAGTGATGAAGTTGAACTCCAGTTACATTTTATATTTTCCCAGAGCTTGCAGGTCACTACTTTCCAAAACGAAAGCAGCGATTAAAGGCCTAGTTCCAATCTGAGAGCTTCCACAGGGACACCACTCGGCATATTTAGTAGGGATCGTAAAATGTTCACCTCAAACCCTGAGCAGAAAAATTTCCACTGCATACAAGATGGTTGGAATTATCGCCACCTTGTAAGCCATTACAAGGGTTTGAATAGATCTGCCCTCATGTTTGCAAATAACCCTCCAAATGGCTAGCTGCTTGTCTCATGCTCTGATCACTATGCGGTCCGCAAAATGTGCTAGGGCTGAGGAAGCATGCAAGTGTACACCAAGATTCTTGAGCTTTGGACTCGACCCGTTCGTACATGGTCAAGAAAGCATACAAAGGAGCAATTGGGCATTGATCTCCTGCCACAATACATAACTTTTGTTTTTTTAATGTTGTTTTTAGAGTACGCCTGTAATGCATGTAAGGAGTGCTGTAGTCCAATTGCAGTCTGATCCATAACCACAGTGTCATCGGAGTACATTAGGCATAATGTTTTGTGCTTGCCAAATTGGGGAGGGAAGTTGCATACAAGTTTTAAATCCAAACCCTAGTCTATAACCTATAGGTTATATAACAGCAGAGCCAACCCGCAATGCTGCTTAAGCCCCAAATTGGTTTGATATTCCCCCATCAATGCTCCCTCCTGGGAAAGTCTGACCTTAACTCAGATGTCACCATAAAGTAGTTTTATAAAGTAAAGTAAAGAAACATCTATACCCCATATTGTCAACTTATCCCTGAGAGGTGGGGACAAATCACGCTATCGATGGCCATGCTGTAATCCGCAATTGCAGAGGTACAGCAGCGCCCCCGGATATTGGTATGCATCTGGGATAAGTGTCTGAATTATCCAGCTAGAATGAGAGGTGTTGAAGCCCTTGCTGAAGCCCGACTGGTGAGGGCATAGTAACTGGGTTTTCTCTGCCCATGCTGAGAGCAGCTGTAAAAGTAATGCAGCAAAAAGCTTAGAGCTGCAATCTAACATGGCGAGTAGCTGATAGAAAGCTGGGTTGGAACGCAGACCCTGTTTAAATATGGGCATCAAAATCGATCTCCTCCAAGATTGAGGAATAACCCCTTGCTCGCATATGTACATGAAATATCGGTTTAGCAAAGCAGCCCAAAAGGACGGGTCCATTTTTAGGACTGCATTGCAGAGTCCATCCGGGCCCACCATCCTGGAGGTCTTAATTTTTCTTGCCATCGGTTCCAGGTCCGATGAGGCCTTATGGGACAAGAGTAGTGTATCATACATAGAAAAGGGTGATGACACAGCACTGACCTCCAAGGGTGTCCAGTAATGTTCAGTAATAAAATTACCTGAGTCAGCTTCGGTAACACAATTAGCTTCCCTGGCCTCTGGTTTAGCATGAAACAGACGAAGCATATGCCAAAACTTCTTTGTGTCGTACATTTTAATCCAAACATGAACTAGTTGCCAGTGGACAGATATATGGCTAACTTTATGGGCCTTAAGCCACTTCTTACACAGATATTTTACTGTCTTTATTGGTGCCAGGATACCTCAGGGATCCTTAGCTATGATTTGCTTAAGCTGGTGTAGGGTAGCCCCAACTTCCCTCTTTTTGCCTGCAATCACAGCATCATAGGAAGCACCAGGCTTAGATTTAAGTTTCCACTTTGTTGCATGATTAGGTCCCCCAGGCCAGATGACATCCATCAGCTGACCCAGACCCCAATGACACATAGCCAAGACAGATGCTACTGTCCTATCGTCCCTATTCAGAACATGGTTAAAACAATACACATTAGCAGAAGTCCAAAGCAACCTGTTCCCCTGTAAATTTACCTCAGGGTTTACCTTCAGATAATCCACCACTTTCCCATTTTCAGGATTACAAGTCATTCGCGAAGTTTCATGATCACTCATACTAAGATGTACAGTGATAGACTGTGGGAATAATTTCATAATAGCTACATTTACAAAAATGAAATTGATTTGACTGTTATACGTCCCATTTGACCATGTATGCCCTATTTCCGACGGGTTAACAGAAAGAGGGAACAAATGAAAGGTTGCCAGCAATTTTTGCCATTCCCTTGTGCGTTTAATTTATGCATTACCCATCTGGGCCTTGGTTATTGCTGTGTCCTCCACTGTACAGTCAATTTTAAAATCCCCGGTAAGGATAAACCCCCCCATCCTTTGATTGCGCCAACCATGCCGCCGTTGTATCATGAACCATGTCCATGAGCTTGTATGTCTCTTTCCCCTTAGGAGGGTCCTACAGAGTTGCCACCAAAGTGCAACTATAGATCCTACATTTTCACTGCCAGAAGATGGTTATCTTGACTGCTACCACAAAGAGGAGAGGGAGAGTACTCACATCTGACGCCAATATAAAACCCACCTTTGGGACGCCCAGAAAGACAAGGGGGCGGGAAGACAGAAGAACACGATATAACCATTGAGAGAGAATTGAGAATTACGTTTCCTGGAGACTGAAAATATGACACAATAGTTCCTCCAGTCCCAAGGAGTTATCCATAAATGAGTTATCCAGGAAAGCAAAGAAAATAATGGCAGTTGTGTTACCACCGAACAATCTAAATTGGCTGATACCAATGACCAGATACCGGTCACTCTCTTCTAGGATTTAATAGCTCATATGTCAGAGCCCATTTCCTGTTCTACGGACCAGCCAAAGCCCCTGACCGCAACCTTTACCCGATTCTCCTTGGAAACAGAATCCACTGCAGGTTGGAAAGAAGAGCTAGAGTCAAGATTAGAAAGCAGATCTTCATGGGTGTTAAGGAGAGCAGTTTCCATGCCTCTCGCTGCGCTGAAGCCAACTGATGGCCATGGAGACAACCAACAGATTCAGTGTTCTTCTGTGGGTTCAATACCTGGTCTGTGATTTCATGTTCCAAAATGTTTACCCTCTTTCTGCAGCACTGTGCCCTATGCAATGATACCTTATCCCCAGCTTTTTCAAATTGGCTAAGTACATATCTTATTTCATTGAGTTGGCTCTTTATGTGTTCATTCTTAATCAGGATGTCACCCATATAAACCACAGATCCTCCCTCAAATGCATACGGAAGTGTCTTTTTCATAGAAATTCATAGGAATGTTTGATGTACTGGTAATAGGTCTAATGAATCCTCTGGACAATTGTTTTTTAATTATTTCCTGCAAAGTCTCTAAACAGTCCAAGTGTATATTGTCTGACAAAGACAAGTTCCCTACCATAGCCTTCTGTAAATTTAGTGACAGGCAGATCAGTATTCCTCCAGTCAGATGCATCTCTGGTGAAAACATCTGTAAATTCTAAAAACATTTTCCTCAACTGGTCTCTCTCCAACTAATTTGTACATACATCCACAGCTTGGAATTGTTCCTCTATCAGACGCATCTGGATAGGATCGATTGAAGGATAACATGCCCACGGCCAGAAAAACGTGAATGCTAACATGTGCCACACCTAGAATTGTGAACACCGACCTGCGTGGCGCTCAGATGGAGCTGTGAATATTAGCATGCCCACACCTGGACGGGTCCCTAGACACTAGCCTGCGCCGCATCTGGATGGGGATGTGAGGGTTGGCATGACCACACCTGGATGGAGTCCTAATCATTGGCCTGCGCCGCGTATAGGTGGGAATATGAGGGCCAACAGGTGTCACACTCAAACAGAACTACGAATGTTAGCATGGTAAAGGTCAGGTAACCCACTAACCAATATAAGCTCAAACTCTGCATACTTATCTCACTCAAAAAACTCACAACCATCTCTTGCAAATCAAACCGCATGCACTTCACAACACTGCAACAACACATAAGCCGGAACAACAGCACACGCCGACTGACTCTGATCCGATAGCCGCACCAAAGCTCAGCATCCGGTGCATACTGAGTTGAAGCTGCCAACAGAACACCACTCCTCTCACTATCCTACTCCCTTCTTCACCTTACTAACCCATCCCACCTTTATCGCTTACAGATCCGCCTGAGCGCCTGGGGCCCAATTCCGTTGGTGACGGTGCGCGGTACAAATACCTTTAACATTTAACATAATTTTAGAATATTCTGGGAAATCCTGCAGAGGAGGAATTTATGTATTTTCCTCTAATTGTGGGGCGGTATCTTTTCGGACAGACAACAACCTTAAGTATGGTGACACCTTAGCCTCCAACTCAATTTGCTGTTATCCTTCTGAGTCATTGCCACCCACCCAAAATAGAATGGAACCATCCTGAAGATGACAAATCACATATTTTGCCTCATAAGGACACACTGACTGAATTGTGAACACCCCTTTGGGTTCGGAGTCTGAAATCTCAGACAGCTGACCTTGTGAAGGGACACCGCATTGAGGAATATTGCCAATAATTGGGTTGTTCAAATATGCAGCGTGGTGTGATTTTTGAATGGCCAACTCTAATGGTGCACCTTCTTCCAAGTGAATCTCCTGACATCTGTGTTATCCACTGGTATCCAGATGGGAATGTCCCCAACTTCGACCAATGGTTTGTGTTCCCATTCTATCTCCTGTTGTCTCATGCTTTCGTTGATACACACAAATGTGTCCCTCCATACATCTATGTCCCGGTTAGGCAAGAATTGGTGCAGTCACACTGTGTGAGACTACACAACACTTATCTGCTTGGTATTAGGAAACCTTTTTTTGGTATAGGTCTGTACTACACATGTTGGTAGTGTGACTGAGCAGCCAGGCCTATCTCAAGAGGGGTAAATGCGAGCTGTAGAGCTGTGCAGATGAAATCTGTCAATATAAGTAGCCAAGTAACACTTTTACTCAAGGTTTCAGTTATAAATATTTATGTATTTATTTAACATCAGTTTTAAATACGCATTCTTAAAAAAGGCAATTGATTGTAACAATTGAAGTAAACTATGAAATTACTTTTCAGAAGTAGTAAAGCTAGTGGATAATGTGTGGATATGCTTCATACACTTCTCCTACACCCTGAGGTGACTTCAATCACAAGCATAGTATTTGCATCTATATATCACACTAATAATTTGGTAAACTTTGAGTTGCAGGAAGGAAGGGTTAAGGGTAGTAAAACAGGTTAGAAGAGTTTTTCAGAACATGTGAGGACAGCAACATCTAGTTGAGCATTTCCCAGCAGTAACACTATTCCACAAGCTACAACCTATGAGGGACATGCAATATCAAAGTCAATGGATTTAGCAGAGTTCCTTTAGGGAGTCAGGACAGCCAAAGTCTTTTCAACAAAGTCTATAGTTCAGATGCACTTCTTGGATAAAAAGTCTTGCACAAAGTTAGAGAGTTCAGAAAAATCACTGATAGGGACACAAGCTGGTAAGCCTGCAAAGGGAGTTCAAACCAACTCAGAAAGTAAGCAGGTGCCAGTCTCAAGTGAGGCAGCATGACTTAAGGCAAGAAGGTAAGTACCCCCAAACCCGAAAAAGGACGTTTGATTAGCAGAAAGGGGCCAACTGGATTTCGTCATGCTACAGCCAAGCAGGCCCAGGTTCCTGAGCCTCAGTTGTGGGGACAAGAGGTAGGATGTCTGGAGGGCTCCTGTAGCGGTACTTGGGATGGTTGTCGGCATGTTCTACTTCATGTGTGTGATTAATACCTGGTTGGTGTCCTCTGTGTATACTGAATGCTTTTACCCATAACCAGATTGATTACATATGACAAGTTTAGCATGTATTAAGGATCAATACATCATCTGTCACAGTCATGGTCCACCATCGACTCCAGGGCACCACCAATATTTGAATATTGAGACGTGAAATGTATGTACTTATTTTGACATAGAATAACGCCCACATCCAGATATGTGTGTGATCAATACATGGCTGGTGTTTTGCAATATTACTTTAATCTATCACTAGCCTAGCGTGTAGCTTCTCACCACGACATGTAGTTGCATTATTAGCATACCCATTTTTTTCTCCTTTAACCACTCACAGGGAGACAGAAATAGCACTTTTCTCCCGCACCGATCGGTGATTCACGATCGTTTTATGGTAACCATGGCAACCCCCCCAAACTTTTTGCCACACTACACCACAATTAGGAGGACAGCAAGGTTGTTTACATACATTATTTTTTTTACTGTTGCTGAGTACACAGGGCCTTTTTACACCTTTTTTTCGGCCCGCGACGATACAAACCTTTCCAAAATGGCCACCCGTATAAATAGTTTGGGAGCCTGGGAGCGGTGTTAGCAACGCTACGTTTCCAGGCTCCACGCTTTACTTGGACTGACTCAGCAGTCTGAGTTCCAGCTGCTGCATCCCCCTGTGAGCTACGCGCAGCTAAGCGTACGCCGCACACAATCTTTTTCAGAAGGTATGCCACACACTACTAGCAGTTTTTAACTGATCTTAAAGCGATTAAAAAATAGACAATCCAGCGTAGAGCAGCGTATTTACATTAGGCTCTCTTGCAGGATTTACTCTGCACTGCGTGACGAGCCTAAATTTCAGCTGTGAACGTGTGCATATCATGTTAGGATAACATACTTAGTATGTCCCTTTTGTCTGACACTAGGAGCAATCCGGGACCAGTACCTTTTGAGACGGTCACCCATACATGTGCCTAGGGTCTACCAAACCCCTTAGGTAAGATGTTCCTCCATGATATTTCTTACATAGCGCATTTATTGCATTTAACTCACTTGGCACTCCCCTGACTTTCTCTCCCCTTCCATATCTACAGCACTCCACGCTCATACAGCCCCCGTCCTGATGAAGGTCGTGACAGACAAGTTCTGCGACAAGACCAAGTGTCTTCACGTGCTTTGGAAGCAGGATGGTGGTTCTGTTGATGGGAAAAGAGGAATAGAATGGGTCCAGTATTCTGAGACGATGAGAGGAGCATACAATGAGAAGCTTGGTTTTCTCATCATTAAGGCAAAGGTTGTGGGAGGCCATCCAGTTTTGAATGACACTCAACGTCGATCGTGTTGACATCCTAGGCATAATTTCCTGATATTGGCAGCACAACTTGCACGTCATCAACTAAGTTGGTTAAGGGATACCAAGGCATCAAGGTGATTAAAGAGTGGATTGGTATAGGAATTGTAAGGGGCCGGGGAGATGCAGGAGCCCTGTGGGACACTGCATGGGATGGGGATGGGATCAGCAGAAAAGTCACCAATGAAGACCCTATAGGTGCGTTCACTCAATAATGATTTGATCCACTGAGCAGCCTAATGTGAGAAGCAGAAGTTAGACAGGTGTTGGCAGATGATGTCGTGATCACTGTTGAGGAGTGGGATGGCTAAGTTGCTCGAGTTGCCGTCGCTATCGACTTGAAGGGGTTTTGCTAATTTTCTGTGGGACGTGGTTCAGTTACAGAGTCACCAGGACAGGTTGTTTTTGTACTGCTGCTTTAATGACACTGTTAGAGGCCTCTAGTAAAAGACAGCTAGACCAACAATCAGTAACCCGAGCTCTATCGAATAAAAAAATGTCTATATTAATGTAACACAAGGAACATTTTGTAATGCTTGTTGTGGTGATAAGATAGGAGGGACAATTGTATGTTATTTGTCTAGGATATACCAGCAGGTTAGCTTTCTGCTGGCCAGGTTACTTTGACTGACCTTGACAAAGGCAGGATCCCAAATAAATGTTAACTTTTTTTAGAAGAGAAATGTATGATGAAAAGAGAATTGAAGGGCTGAAAAACTGCGAGAACAAAACAAGCTGATTGCAGGAGAAATCTGAGAGATCAAAGAAACACAGGAGGTCTTTTTTAGAGAACAGATCACCAAAGGGTCAGTTGGTGTGCTCCCTCAATTAGAGATACTCTTCTTCAAACACTATTCTTTATGCTTCACTGATAGTTCTGAGAAAGGAATTTCACAAGAGAGAGAGGGACAGGAAAAAAGCTATTGTACATATTAAAATGGAAATCAGTTCCAAGGGAGTGGAAATATGCTACCATTAAATTAGAGTGCCACCTTCCTCACCCAAAAGAACAGAATCTATGGTGTGCTATCTAAAGGGAGGGAGAGGGACATATGGCTGAGTCACCGACAACAAACAGAGGGGCACAGGAGATCCTGGGGGTGGGGGCAACCAACCAATCTGTAATGATTTCCTGAAGGCAGTATATGGTGGAAGTCTAAGGCTATGTCCAACTTCCTGTGGCCCCTAAACATTAGACATGGTGAGGATCTGATCAGAACAGAATTGCATGGGTTTGGGCAACTGTCCCACAGGCTGTACGTTCTGTGGAGCAAAGTTCCACAAGCTAAGAGCTTCTTTGTACCAGTGCAAAAGTTAACCTGCACAGTTCACCCATCTGAATAAGGGAGAAACTGATGGCGGAGATAGCAGAACATGGGTCTGGAAGGCCCCATTTTTGAAGTCCTCAGAGGCATGATGTTGGTGTAGGTTTTAGGTCAAATTACTTCTTTCTTTTTTCCGAAAGGATGAAAGACTGATTTAGAAAGACTGAACCATTACCACACAGAGTGGTCTTTCTAAATCAAACTGTCAGCCCTGTGCCGCACACAAGTGTGCGCAGGAACTCACAGGCACGGCGAGATGGAGAGGACGAGCTGTTTGTGTGCGTGTGAGAGTGATTGAGAAAAACGTGTGTGTATGCAGAAAGGGATGGTGGATGGTATGGAGCAGAGTAGGGGTTTGGGAGGGTGAAATCTCCCCAATAAAATTTAAAAAATAGCGAAAGGTCCCTTTCCCGTTTTCTGGGGATCGCACAAATTCGACCAAACAAATATGTTTTTTTGAAATGTCACCTTCAGAAAACGAGAAAATGGCATAGAACCATTGCACTTGGGTCATGGAGCCACGCAGTCCATTGTTTTTTACACTTGATTCATAGAGCCGCCTAGTCCATTGTTTTTTTTTTCACTTGGGTCATGGAGCCACCCAGCCCACTGTTTTTGTACTTGGGTTATAGAGCCGTGGAGTCCATTGTTTTTTTGCACTTGGGTTATAGAGCCGCTGAGTCCATTTATTTTTGCACTTGGGTCATGGAGCCACCCAGTCCATTGTTTTTGCATTTGGGTTGTAGAGCCGCTGAGTCCATTGTTTTTGCACTTGGGTCATGGAGCCACCCAGTCCATTGTTTTTGCATTTGGGTTGTAGAGACGCTGAGTCTATTGTTTTTGCACTTGGGTCATGGAGCCACCCAGCCCATTGTTTTTGCACTTGGGTTATAGAGCCGCTAAGTCCAAAGTTTTTGGCACTTCGGTCATGGAGCCACCCAGTCCATTGTTTTTTACACTTGGGTTATAGAGCCGCCTACTCCATTGTTTTTTTTCGCTTGGGTCATGGAGCCCCCCGGTCCACTGTTTTTGTACATGAGTTATAGAGCCGCAAAGTCCATTGTTTTTTTGCACTTGGGTTATAGAGCCGCTGAGTCCATTGGTTTTTTGCACTTGGGTCATGGATCCACCCAGTCCATGGGTTATAGAGCCGCTGAGTTCATTGTTTTTTGCACTTGGGTTGTAGAGCCGCTGAGTCCATTGTTATTGCACTTGGGTCATGGAGTGACCCAGTCCATTGTTTTTGCACTTGGGTTATGGAGCCACCCTGTCACCTGTTCTTTGTACACGGGTCATGGAGCCACCCACTATTGCATGCACTCTCACTGAGCCACAACTCAGCCCATGAGTTAAGCATACACAAGATAACTTGCAGCTTAAATCAGCTGTCTGATTGGGAAATAGCCAACTGAAGGGCCCAATTGTTTCTTCCACACAGGTGGCCACATTTTATCCATCCGTTGCCCCAATTAAGACTCAGAGAGATGGTGTAAAGGAGGGAGGAAAAACAGGGAGGAATGAGAAGTTGGGAGCTGGTGGAGATTGATGACCTGACAACAGGAGGCAGCTAGAAAGCAGCAGCGGGGACAGTAAGAAGATGAGGAAGGAGCGCATGAGGAAGTGATTGGATTAGAGAGGGAGACGGAATAGGGATATGTGGCTGATGGGCACAAACCGATCAAGAGGAGGAGCGAGAGAAAGGAGAACATGTAGACATGAGGAGGAGTGGTAACGGCTAAAGAGGGATATCTATTGGGAGGAGGAAGGGGAGAACACATCAGAGGGCGTGCCTTGGAGCCAAGGCTGGATGCTTTTACAAGGCCTATGGAAAGTCTGTTAGGAATGTCTCTGCAATCTGCTGGGGTCTAAGATCTTGCACCCATGTACCTCCAATCATAATAATAAAAATACATCAAGAAGCGATCAAACAGACCCAGTGGCATTGGTGAGGCCTCCGGTGAGTGCTACACAAACTTGCACTGCAGTCACAAGGAAAAGAACTGCTGGCACTGTGACTCCCTAGTGTGCCTGAGAGCCAGAGATGCCCCTTAGTGTGAGCCTTGGGGTGGACCATAATAACCAATTCTACCAAGTGTTTGCCATAAGAGATGGCTTATAATGATTTCTCTCATGACTGGGGAATATCTTGGTGGTCATCTGTCATCTCCCAACAGATCCAAACTCCCAAGAGTGGAGAGATGACCAAACTGTGGGTGATTTTTCAAGCTGATAATTTTGGCTTTAGCTTCAAGACCTGATTCAATATTTCTGACCAATATTGCTTGGACTTGGAGAGCCTTTTTTCCTCAACCCTTTTAAGGAGACACATCCAATCTTAGTGTGCACTTTTGCTCCTCCTCGGTTATTTTGCACACAAATACCTCTTATCCCATAAACCTTTTAACTGCCATGGATTTTACCCTCCCAGTGCCAAGGATATTTTTCGTGATTTTGGTATTTCGTCATTCAATGATTTCTAACATTTCCTGTCCCATTAACTCCTTAAGTGCCAAGGACTAGGCATTTCGTCCTTGGCAACAGGGAGGTAATCCCAATGACGAGATACCTCACCCTTGGCACTTAGACTGTGGTTCTGTTTCTTGTTAAAAGTTTCTATAACTCTTGTTAGCTTGTTTTTCTGGCTTTGCATTTGTGACAAGCCATACACACCCCTCTGTTCCTGTCAGCTGCTGGCCAGCAGCCCAAGCAGCAGCCCAGTTCTCCTAGTCCTCTGTTTCTGTGAGCTGCTGGCCAGCACCCCAAGCAGCAGCACAGTTCTCCTAGTCCTCTGTTTCTGTGAGCTGCTGGCCAGCACCCCAAGCACCCCAAGCAGCAGCCCAGTTCTCCTAGCCCTCTGTTTCTATGAGCTGCTGGCCAGCACCCCAAGCAGCAGCCCAGTTCTCCTAGCCCTCTGTTTCTGTCAGCTGCTGGCCAGCACCCCAAGCAGCAGCCCAGTTCTCCTAGCCCTTTGTTTCTGTCAGCTGCTGGGCAGCACCCCAAGCAGCAGCCCTGTTCTCCTGACGCTCTGTTTCCGTCAGCTGCTGGCCAGCACCGTAAGCAGCAGCCCAGTTCTCCTAGCGCTCTGTTTCTGTCAGCTGCTGGCCAGCACCACAAGCAGCAGCCCAGCTCTCCTGGCACTCTGTTTCTGTCAGCTGCTAGCCAGCACCCCAAGCAGCAGCCCAGTTCTCCTAGCGCTCTGTTTCTGTGAGCTGCTGGCCAGCACCCCAAGCAGCAGCCCAGTTTTCCTAGCGCTGTTTCTGTACGCTGCTGGCCAGCACCGTAAGCAGCAGCCCAGCTCTCCTAGGGCCTGCATCAGCCTTGGTCAGTTTACACTTTTAATCATGAATTGTCTAGAGGCTAAAACTTTTAATAAGGAATCAAAACCAGCTGCAGATAATGAGAATCACTAATGGGCTGAAAGAAAGGGAATTCTTAAAGAGTAGCCATGGCTGAATGTATACTGTGGTGTCTAATGTCCTCTGAGGCAATACCCTTTCTCGTTTTTCAAAGCGGAGCACACTTTCTTATTCTGAGTCCAACTTGCTGACCTACCACCTGATGAGACTATTTGCACTGTAAGTTTGTTATAACATGTTTAGACGGATCAATTATTGAGGTGAAGCCTCTCTATTGTTCTGCGTTATCAATCCATGAAAGAGTGGGGTGGGTATGTTAGGGCGCCATTATGCGTAGTTTTGATTAGTAATAAACCCTTGCAACCCAAACCCTATAAACCCTATCGACACATCACCCGTTCTGTGCCTGGACCTTTATTGTAACCTTGTGATGTTTTATTGAAGAGCTTCTCACTGTCCTTGATCTCAGCTTTGGGGCATCTGTCTTTATCCTCCTTCTATATGTCGCTTCCAGCACTGCAGGTTACTTTGATAAACATTTCTTTTTAAGCAAAACACAGGTGGGTATTTTTGTTCCAATGTTTGGGAAACTCTTAAGTTTTCCTATGTTTTGCGCTGTTACCATTTCTTCAGAGTGTTTCATTTGAAGCCAAATCGTGCATGTACTTGAAAAGGTAAAAGGCAAGGATTAAGGTTGCAGATTTGAAAGCTGATAAAACAGCTCAGCAGGATAAAGTCCTTGCTGCTGTGACCTTTAAGTACCTTATAAGCTCATTGGTCAGAACGCATGAGATGGGATCTGTTTTGATCAACTGTATGATAAAGATATATTTATGTAGTAACTGTTTGCATTTATCTGCATTTATAAATGTGTTGGGCCCCATAAGGTCATTACATTGTGGGTGTTCCCTCTGTTGCTAATGTAACTCTGGTAAAACCATGTACCCAGTGTTCGAGTGAGAAAGAACCTGAAAAAAAGGAACCAGTCGCTGAATAAACAGAAGTGCTTTGAGGCGGCGCCTGAGGATCTGCTTGCCAGAGATCACCTTAGGATCGGTAGGAGGGGAGTTCCAGAGAACTGCTGCTTTAACCGCAAAAGTGGAGCCCATTGCTGTATTGTAAATCAAGGGAGGTCGATGTGACCAGTAGGAAGAGTTCTCAGCACTCTGGTCCAGTCCGTGTCCCAGGCCCACTCTGTCCCTAAGTCTCTGCCTTGATCTGTGAGCTGAACTCCAGACCCGTGGCCCTTCCCTGTTTTCCGAGTGTCAGGTTTGAGGTGTATTTTTTAATTTTTTCATTAGCCTACACTGTGAGCATGATTAACCTATAGGGCCACCCACATACGTAACAGGGAGACAGCATGATCTGCCAGGATAACACACAGTATGGTGAATCGCCTCCCTCCAGAATTACTACCGTCTTTTTGACTGCAGAAATCTTCTTCGGCCCCAAATATTTACTTTCTAAACATTTATTTACCAACCTGGGGTTCTTTACATGCACACTCTCTCACACATTCCACTCGCGTTCTTTCACTTTCTCACGAGCATTGAAAACAGTAGTATTTCTCTTTTGGCTGGCATTGATAAGTTTCATTATTTGTTCTCTGTCTGTTCACCTGTACTACTTTGGCCGTCCCTAACCAACCTGGACATAATTTGGTCCCTGGCTCCCTACCCTTCAGGGACACGAAAGGTGAAACTTTTGTCACTGAATGTGGGGTAGTTACATAACTCCAAGTCAACATATTTATAACTTCTCTCCATGGTTGCCCCACTCTCATCGCTAACTGCAACTCTTCTTTCAGCCAACGGTTGACCCTCTCCACAAGGCCATTTGCTTTAGGGTGACAGAAAGCAGTCTTTATGAGTTTTATACCATAACTGCTGAGTGTGGGATGTTTCAACCCACGCATCCAAGCTGTAGAACATCGCTGGCAGCAGAAACATTAGAGTGGCCACCGGAAAGCATGATGCTTGCCAGAAATCATCCAAAAATGCACAGTAAAAATCTAAAAAATAGGCTGTCACCCACTTTTGCCATGTCAGTGAACACAGGAGATCACTGCCTAGAACCACCATTGGGATACCCACACAGTAGCCTGAAGCCATTTGGAAATAACAATACGAATTGCCAAAAGCAACCCAGAGCTGTTTGGGAATTCATTTTCTTGATGTCAAAAATTGCTAAAATCATGGCTCACAAAACAATTAAAAAGATCCCACCTCCTTGCTGGGGGGTCAACATCATTCTCCTGCAATAATCTACATGAATCTGAGGTCCACAGAAGTGCATCAATATTTGAACAAAGTATATTTTGAGGATTGCTTACTGGTAAGGCAGCTGTCAAAAATGGGTGTAATACTGGTGCTTGACACTGACCGGCGCTAGCAATCTAAATTCTGACAGTAGACCTGTATTTCAGGAGCTGAACCGTAACCTGAGTTAGCTGAAACTTCAAAGGCTGGCTGTCCCCGGGAAGCCTTCACACCTAGTCTTCTCAGCAAGAGCACAGGAAATCACATGGTCCTGTTGATTAATAGGGAGGAGATTTTCCCTGCAGCCTGGAGAAAGGAACAATAGACTCATGCAATTGAATAGAATATGCTGAGTTGGGTGTGCCTGAACAACACTGCTCTGGGGGAAGGCAAGACATCTGATCTCAGAGTCAAGCCAAGTTTCTAGGGGCGGGGACAAACCAATGGGTGTACTGAGGTAAAAGCAAATACATGTTTTATGAGGATACTGATAACTAATTATACCAAATGGACAAAAATGTACAATTTGGAGATTCTTAATATGAAAAATTCACTCACAATTTGAGACTAAGCTGGACGCTGTGGGGTGTTCTGAGGCCAAGCCCTGTAATTATTAATATTGCAGACACAGTGTTTATGCTAGGAATATGAAAACTTACTGTAATATGCGCAGAGAGGGGGTGTACCTCCGTGTAAGATTTGTTGCATAACCAATATGGCAAAACCCACTAAATGCGCAAAATGTTGCCATTTCTGAACCCAAGCTCGTAGAAACTTGTGACTTGAACCGAACTGTACCTTAAGCAATCCGTCATGCAATTTAGGTAATACTAACAAGTTGTGTATATTGTAAATATGTGTTTTATGAAAAAGAAGATATGCTGTACGGACACAAAGGGGAGTGTCCTTTCCTTGAGCCATAACGATGATACCTGATGACTCATTCTGACTCACAACTCCGTTCTCCAGTCAGAGGACAGTAAATCCTTTAACCTATCAGGATTCTCAGAGGGTTGGGCATAGGAAGTCAGCCTCCACACCCCCTTTGAGAACACATACAAAGAGACTGCTGAGACCCAGATGGATACTCATTTTTCCACTACTCATCGATTCCTGCCCAGCACGCTGCCCGACCATATCCAGACAAAAACTGCAGACTCCTGAGGCTCCAGAATTTAGACTCCAGATAGACTCCAGAACCAAATTCTAGAACTAAACTCTAGAACCTTAGGCAGGGGCCAAACCCAAAAGCTGAACTCTTTTCAGGGGCCCCAGAAACCAGCAACCTAACCAAACTATTCAACAGCCGGGTGAGCTGTTTGATTCTGGCTAGAACCCTGTGCCAGAACCATATCCAGACCCAGAAAGCAGAGCTGTACCCAGAACCCGGCATACCCAGACCAGACTGTTGTGCAGTGCCGATAGCAGACCAGAGGCCCCGCTGTGAGCAGAACCAGTGCCAGAGACCGTCCTGTGGCGAGAGAACTTCAGCCCAAACCTGACCAGATCTGTGACGAGGTCCATTCCCTTCAAAAGCTAGGAGTGAGTATCTAGAATTGTCCAGAACCCATCTCTTAGTTTTAAGTAATCTTATTCAAACCATTTCAACCTGTCCAGATCTGCATAGACATAGTGTGTCCATTCTGTGATTTCAAAGCTGCAAAAGTGTCATCCGTCATTCTGAAATCTTGACTTAATTTCTGAAAATCTACCTCCACAAAAACGTCTGTATCTTTGAACCGTATGTCCTAGAAGCGAGATGTAACTGTCATTTGACAGCTAACATCCTCAGCTTTCCAACAAACCTAAAAACGACCTTGCCGAATGCAAACTAAAACGCGAATTGCAATTTGGCTCAATTTCACCACTTGTAAAAATAGCTGCTTCTTGATTTCCACGGCTGAAATTCGTTTTCACTCTGATAATCATTCATGAATCATTGCTAGTGTTGATCAGAACTAATCCAAATTAGCTGTCACCTACCCTGAATCTCCTATAGGGAATTAAAATCATTTTTAGCATATTTTTCACTTCATTGCAATCACATTTAAAAATATTTGGCCTGTGTTTTAAAATAATCCCTGTTTCTCTAAGCTTGCTGGGGGGAACGGGAACTGAACTGCTTCTGATTGTATTCCTGAAAACCTGTGTGCCCTCATTTCCATCTCTTCATATTGCATGGGGGGGAGTGAGTTGTCACATGGGAAAAAGTGATCATATTATCTCTTCTTGTATCCATATCGAGTTTTACTTCTGTGCCTGCATTCTTTCCATCTGGCGTTTCCTTGAACAGTAAACGTATTCTCTGCTACTTTATCCTTCCTATTCCTACTCCTTTCTGATTAAAGAGTTGTCGCTATTGTAATATTACCCAATACTGATCACTGTTCATATTCATAAGTGTGCTATCAAATATTAATTTATTCATAAAATGGTGATGTATATATGTTGTTTAATTTTTCCAATAAACCTTTTAATTTGCAAAACAAACCTACTTCTTGGCTCAGTGAGGTCAGGGGGATTCAAAGAGAGGGGCGTTATATAAGGGTTTATCATCCAGATTTAAGAACTTGACATAAAAATATATGAATAAGGGCTTCCATTGGGCATCCCAGACTAGGCATTGACTTATTTGGAGTGCTTGATTGAAGTCACTTACAAAGTGGGGGCTCGTAACGGGATGTCTGGATTAGAGATACCACTGGTGCAGCTTAATACAGTGTGTTAACTGACAGGATACATAAATCCTGTTGGATCACCACGCTGTGTTACGCTGTAAAAGCACTCCTCAAAGGAACGTTCTAAGGAAACGGTCTGTTTTGCAAAATAAAATACTAACTTCTGTAAGTCAGGAAGGAAATCAATTTCCAGAATGATGACACTGGTAGACATCAAAAGAGTGAGAGAGCACCTTTTATATAAGCTATTTGTGAGAGGTGAGTGGACTCAGCAGGACCAGACGGTGTGGTTGAGGGCAATCGCACCCCAGATCACTGCAGCAGAGTCAGATATATGGAGAGATAAGGGTCCCTTACATGTGGCCCTGAGTGAGATATACATGGCCCCTAAGGCCAAGGATGAGCACAACAAGATTGCCAGGGTAGCGGCATATTTATATTTATACATGGGAGCCATACAGGACAAATGTGCGGAAGGCCAAGATTTGGCAGGTAGGCAACTGATGGCATTAGAGAAGGCCCAATCTGACCTGGTCTCTTCTGAGCAGAGGCTGCAGAGAAGCCAGGAGTCAGAAAACGAAAGAAGTAGCAAGTATGTCATTAAAATCAAAAGGACATGCGTATCCTGCAACAGGAAAAGGCTGACCAGGATACCAGAATTCTGGCTTTGCAGAAGGAGTATCAAGAAGGTTTGGACTCCCTACTGCAAAGCCAGAAAAAGATGGAGCAACAACTAGACTTCAACAGAGCATGCACAGGGCAGGTAGCCACCCTGCAAAGCCACCTAGATAGAGTGAAGGAAGAGAGCAACAAACTGATTTTGAAAGACCTGGATACCCAGGCAGAGTTTGATGAGGAGCGCCAGAGAGCTGGTGCCTTCCAAAGGCAGAGGGATGACCCACTTAAAAAGGAATATGGAAGAAAATCACCTGGCCCTCCAGGGACTGGGTGACCTCCAGAAAGAACATCAAAGCTTGTTGGAGCACACCAGGATGGTGGAAGATACTCTGGCAAGAAAGGAGCAGGCCAGTAGGGACGGGACTCAGGAGGTAACCCTCCTGCAGCAAAGACTGGCCCAGTACTCCAGGACTAACCAGGAAGCACAGAGAGAGAATGAGGCTCTCTGCCAGCACAATGATAGGTTCCAGCAGCAGGTAGCCATGCAGGAGAGAATGATAGAGTCTAGTAAGGCCTTGATTGAGGAACTGAAAGCACAGGCTCTTGCAGGGCAAAAGGGAGCAGGGGCTGATAGAGATGAGGTTCGCTGGGAAAGGGAAACACCTGAGCATAACCTCAGGAGCCCTAGTACCAGAGGCCTCCACCTCTCCCAGTCCCTGGACTCTGCCACCTCCATGTCCCCTGGGGCACATGAGACCAGGCCCACGGAGATGGCAGATTACTATCCAGTCAGAAGTATGGGGCTCATAGGCCAGTACCTCCCAGGAATGGATGGGCAGGCACCCGGGTATGGGCACCCAAGTACAGTGCAATTTAATGGGGAACACCGAGAGAGCATGCCCTCTAAGGGCATTCTGA
The DNA here is from genome assembly GCF_040938575.1 of Ambystoma mexicanum. Lineage (NCBI taxonomy): Eukaryota > Metazoa > Chordata > Amphibia > Caudata > Ambystomatidae > Ambystoma > Ambystoma mexicanum. The sequence continues at coordinate 65,460,791 of NC_090925.1, read as the reverse complement.
AAACCTGCGCCCAATTCGGTCATTGGGGGGGTACCGATCAAATCCGAGCAGCAAGGAGTAATCTGAAGACTCCTCTGCGCGTCCTAGGACACAACAGATTAGGTCCCCACATTCTGCCGGCCATTCCGAGGCTCGCAGAATCTGGAAAAAACGGGAAGATCAGATGGGCACCTCTGGGAGCAGCGCTTCTGAGTCCGAGGATGAATGGGCCAGGGTTACCCAAACCAAGAAGGCCAATAAGGCAAAAAGGGCCTTGCTTAAGGACCCCATAAAACAGATCAAAGCAATAAGGAGCGTCATCACTCCTTATCATAAGAACTCCAAGTATTCTGTTTGGGAACATTTGGAGCTCTTTGAGCAAATGATGGAGACTTTCCATTTGAAAGACAGCAGTAGCTGCATTCAGTACGTAAAATGGACATTCTCCCCAGAATACTCCAGTTTCTTTGCGGGGCTGGAGGACCAGAATCATTCAAGATGGTCCACATATAGGGTGGCCATCTTGAAACACTTTTCTGTTCACCAAAGTCCCCAAGAGGCTCGCAAGCAGCCTACAATTTGCAATGTGCGGAGGATCAGGCCCCACAAGAATTTGTGCAGGAGTTGAAGCGTGCTTTTGCGCAGACTACCAAAAGGGTGCGCACGGACAGTAAAGAGTTTGTAAATACGTTTTTCAATGGCTTGCCCAAATATATCATGACACAGCTACTGAGAGATTTTCAGGAGAAAAGGTCACTAGACTGGGTCATTGAACAGGCCACCCGAATCTATGAGGTGCAGAAGCCCAAAGAAAATAAAAGTAATGCTCAGAAAAACCCCAAACCGACCAGCACTCCTGCTGGTGCCAAGGTGGCAGAGGTAAAGGTTGCCCCCGTTTTAGATTTGGAGATGGGGGGGGCCTAAAAACTTGCCTGCACAGAATAATTCCAAGCCAAGAAGGCCCTCGGGCCAATCACAGACAGGGAGTCAAGGAGGTAGTCCCACAAATGGGATCCTTCACTCCCCTGATTATTTAAGTCCCCGCTACAAGGGAAACCGACCCATCCTGGGTTATGTGTGGACTCCTCCAGCCCAAGGGGGGGGATCCAGCTAAGCGCCTAACCCAGGGAACTTCCCTCCTAACTTCCCACAGGAGGGCAGAAATTCCCCAAATCCTGGGCAGAACTTTTTCCCCAGGTATCCACCCACCTTCCAGCCCCAAAATCATCCCTCCTTCTTTCCCCAATTCCCTGAGCCCAGACAACCTAATCCGGGAGAGGGGAGGCCAAGGGTGGAGGGGTATCCAAATCTTCCCAACCCGGGGTACTACCAGAGAAGGGATAGCTACCCTTCCCGGGATCAGCCCAGGGGAGAAAACCAAACCCTGTATCTGTCATGATGCCTACCCCCGGGGAACCAGACCAGGTCCAGCAACCCCGGAAGCAGGCATCAGGTTATTTTGAGCAAGCCCAAAAACCCCTGCTAGGGGCTGTTTAGGTGCAGTCCTGGTGCCTATGGCGCCAGGCTTATATGGAGAGTGAGTCCTGGTGCAATAGGCGCCAGGCTCATAGAGTAGAACTTACCTGATGCAGACCATGCTGCAAGCTTACCTGATGCAGACCATGCTGCAGAGCTCCAAGCCAAATGAGGCTTGGAAGGGACTATTTTACCTAGGGACTATTTTTTTACTTGGGTGGGGCTGGGCAGGAATACTTATCTAGGACTACTTTGGAGGCTATTTAAACCACGCCCGAAGAGCAGCACATGCTTCGCGTTATTCTGCATCCAGCCGCGTAACGCTCACCGTGTCTGCAAGCCTGAATCCAGTCTTCTGCCAGGCCCGCCTCGAGTCTGCAGCTCCTAGAAAAAGGGAGGAACAGAAGGAGAAAAGGTTAGAATAAGAGCAAAACCTTTGATCCTTACCTGAATTCTGGATTCACCTCGCCTTCGAGCTGGAAGAAAGAAGCATTTTACGAGCGCCGCCTCGCCTGCTGCAGCGCCGCACTGAACTCACCGGCTTTCGCAGCATTCTCACGATCCACCGCATCCTTCTGCACGTTCCCGCCACACTCTGGCACCTAAGGGGAACACAAGAACAGCAAAGGTGAGCCAAGGGAATAAACAGAGGCAATAGTAACTACTCCCATAGACTTACCTGATTACCGCCGGGGGTACTATTCCTCTTCACAGGTCGGCGCAGTCTCCATTGCATCCTCGCCGTACCCCGGCCCCTAAGGGGAACAAAAGGATAACAAGGTGAGACAAAGGGACAAACAAGGGGAACTCTTCTCACTGCAATAGACTTATCTAATTTTACCGCCAGAGGCATTATTCCCCGAACTTCATATTTTCTCTCCACACCTGAATAAGGGAACAAGCAACAGGTTACATTCTGGCCTTATTTTATTGAACTGTGTAGGATAAGCCAAATCCTTACCTGAAATTTGTCAAATACCACGAGGAATTCTTCGTTGGGGTCAAGCTGCAAACTGATATCCTGAAGACCACCAGAAAGGAATACAATGTCGGAGACTGGGTTTATCTGTACAATTTCCAAAGGAACCAAGCCAAACAGCGGAAATTTCTGCCTACCTGGAAGGGACCTTTTGAAATTGTAGACAAGATCTCACCAGTCGCCTACAAGATCTGCATCCCCAAAGGCAGTTGCCGCTCCAGATTAATACATTTTCAACCCTAAAATATTCCACATATAGTGTATGAAATACCATAATAAGAATGCAAATGTCTCCTGATAAAAATAAATGTATATGTTCACCCCACTACATTAATAGTGGTGGGGAAATGTCTATGAATATGTTTCTGCTGCTTTTGCTTTGTCATCCTAGGAGAGATGAAACCATGGAGACTGCCCAAGGAGGACAACCCGGGGACCGGGAGCAAAGATCTGAGGGGCCCGGATTACCGCCCAATACTCCCATCATGACCGGCGAGGAGAACCGATGGATCCACCCTGATGGAGGAAAAGATGCTGAACTTTGCCATCTGCGGAATCAGAAGAAGATGAGGACATCGCAGTCTTGCAAAGTTCCATCGATGAAATATTAGAATGGCCATCGCAAGAGGGGGGCTTGTTGGATGTTTCAACCCACGCATCCAAGCCCTACAACATCGCGAGCAGCAGAAACATTAGAGTGGCCACCGGAAAGCATGCTGCTTGCCAGAAATCATCCAAAAGGGCACAGGAAAAATCTGAAAAATAGGCTGCCACCCACTTTTGCCATGTCAGTGAACACAGGAGTTCACTGCCTAGAACCACCATTGGGATACCCACACAGTAGCCTGAAACCACTTGGAAATAGCAATACTAATTGCCAAAAGCAACCCAGAGCTGTTTGGGAAATCATTTTCTTGATGTCAGATATTGCTAAAATCATGGCTCAGAAAACAATTAAAAAGATCCCACCTCGTTGTTGATGGGTCAACATCATTCTCCCGCAAGAATCTACATGAATCTGAGGTCCACAGAAGTGCATCCATATTTGAACAAAGTATATTTTGAGGATTGCTTACTGGTAAGGCAGCTGTCAAAAATGTGTGCAATACCGGTGCTTGACACTGACCGGTGCTAGCGACCTAAATTCTGACAGGAGACCTATATTTCAGGGGCTAAACAGTAACCTGAGTTAGCTGAGACTTCAAAGGCTGGCTGTCCCTGTGAAGCCTTCACACCTAGCCTTCTCAGCAACAGCACAGGAAATCACATGGTCCTGTTGATTAATAGGGAGGAGATTTTCCCTGCAGCCTGGAGAAAGGAACAATAGACTCTTGCAATTGAATAGAATATGTTGATTTGGGTGTGCCTGAAAAACACTGCTCTGGGGGAAGGCAAAATATCTGATCTCTGAGTCAAGCCAAGTTTCTAGGGGCAGGGACAAACCAATGGGTGTACTGAAGTAAAAGCAAATATATGTTTTATGAGAATACTGATAACTAATTATACCAAGCGGACAAAAATGTACAAATTGGAGATTCTTAATATGAAAAATTCACTCACAATTTGAGATAAGCTGGACCCTGTGGGATGTTCTGAGGCCAAGCCCCGTAATTATTAATATTGCAGACACAGGGCCTCATCATGACTTGGGCAGTAACGGTAACGCTATTAGCACGGGCGGTATTGGCCCTACCGCCGAACTCCCCGGCGCTAATAGCGACGGATCACGAGTTCGGCGGTAATGTAAGTCCCCATTCCCCACTGAGCCCATTCGGGAATGCCCCATTCCCCATTGGGCTCAATGGGGAATCTTCGCGCTCATACCGCCGGCAGAGCTGGGGCGAAATCCGCCGAAGCCCTGATTCGGAGGACCCTTAAATCCGGCGGTGATAGTTGCCATGATGCCTACCCCTGGAGCACCAGGCCAGGCCCAGCACCCCCAGAAGCAGGCATCATGCCCTCGGGTAAAAGCCCAGCGGCCCCTTATAGGGGCTCTTTGGACTCAGTCCTGGCGCCTTTGGCGCCAGGCTCATGTTGGACATCAGTCCTGGCGCCATAGGCGCCAGGCTCATAAAGGGAGTTGTTTTGTGCACTTACCTGATGTAGACCATGCTGCACGCTTCAGGCCTCCCTGAGACCTGAAAGGGACTATTTTTTCATAGGGACTATTTTCTCACTCGGGCGTGGCCAGGGAAGGATACATACCTAGTTGAGGAAGGATACATACCTGGGACTTCTTTGGAGGCTATTTAAGCCACGCCCAGACAGCAGCTCATGCTTCGCGTTGTTCTGCTTCCTGCAGCTTAACGCTCACCGTGTCTGCTCCTGCTCCTGGACTCCAGCCAAGCCCGCCTCGAACCTGGAAGACCTGCAAGGAAGGAAGAGAAGAGAAAGGTGAAAACCAAGGACTATTTCAAACTTCTTACCTGCATCCAGAATCTTCTCGCCAGCATCCCTGAAGAAAGACTTCCATTTAAAAGCATCCCGTTGCTCGCTGCAGCGCCACGCTTCACTCAACTGTCCTCGAGACATCTCCCGGCTCCATCGCGGCTGTCAGCATCGGACGCCACATCTCTGCACCTAGGGGAGAGAGGAAGAAACAAAAGGTGAGCAGAAGGAACACAGAAGGAAAGCCTGATTAACAGCCATAATACTTACCGGCTTTTCTTCCACATTTCGGGTCGGCGCCGCCCCGTTGGCAGGTACCGTACCCCGGCCCCTATGGGGAAAGGACAAGAGACATTTCTGGGGAATGATAAGGACATTTAGAGGGATCGCCCTCATCACTACTCACCTCGGCAGTTTAACCCCTCGACGCATCGCCTTCATTCTGCACCTGAAATAAAGGACAGATCACAGGTTAGAAAGACAACATAAAGGGGGCCTCACTTGAACTTTGAACTTTCATACTTACGGCGCATCGCTCAGGAAAGTCAAGTGGATTTTGCCAGCGCCATTCTGAAAACCAGTGAAGTAACTGGACGAACGCGCGCCCCTGCACCAGAAGCAGGATGGAGAGTTCATCCTTCCAAACCATAAGGTGAGCTTAAACCGGGGTTTGGACGAAGTTAGAGAGGAACGAAGGGGGAAAGGGGGGAGCTAGCACACTATTCTGCAGACTGTTAATCCCCTTTCTCATCTGCAGAAGGATATTCCTACGGGCCAGGCAAGCACGATTTGGAGGTCCTGTCCAATCGGTGTTCCGGGTCCTGCGCATCACGCTAGAAGAGGCCACAGCAATCCAGACTAGACCAGCGCCCCCGTGGGAACCAGGTGAGCGTTACAATAGTGCTACCGCCGGATTTAAGGGTTACCGCCGAAGTCGTGATGAGGCCCACAGTGTTTATGCTAGGAAAATGAAAACTTACTGTAATATGCGCAGAGAGGGGTTGTACCTCTGTGTAAGATTTGTTTCAAAACCAATATGGCAAAACCAACTTAAAGCGCAAAATGTTGTCATTTCTGATCCCAAGCTCGTAGAAACGTGACTTGAACCGAACTGTACCTTAAGCAATCTGTCATGCAATTTAGGTAATATTAACAAGTTGTGTATATTGTAAATATGTGTTTTATGAAAAAGAAGATATGCTGTACGGACACAAAGGGGAGTGTCCTTTCCTTGAGCCATAAAGATGATACCTGATGACTCATTCTGACTCACAACTCCGTTCTCCAGTCAGAGGACAGTAAATCCTTTAACCTATCAGGATTCTCAGAGGGTTGGGCATAGTAAGTCAGCATCCACACCCCCTTTGAGAACACATAAAAAGAGTCTGCTGAGACCCAGATGGACACTCATTTTTCCACTACTCATCGATTCCTGCACAGCGCGCTGCCCGACCATATCCATACAAAAACTCCAGACTCTTGAGGCTCCAGAACTTAGACTCCAGATAGACTCCAGAACCAAACTCTTGAACTAAACTCTAGAACCTTAATCAGGGGCCAAACCCAATAGCTGAACTCTTTTGAGGGGCCCCAGAATCCAGCAACCTAACCAAACTATTCAACAGCCGGGCGAGCTGTTTGATTCTGGCTAGAACCCTGTGCCAGAACCATATCCAGACCCAGAAATCAGAGCTGTACCCAGAACCCGGCAGACCCAGACCAGACCGCTGTGCAGTGCCGATAGCAGACCAGAGGCCCTGCTGTGAGCAGAACCAGTGCCAGAGACCATCCCGTGGCAAGAGAACCGCAGCCCAAACCTGACCAGATCTGTGACGAGGTCCATTCCCTTCCAAAACTAGGAGTGAGTATCTAGAAGTGTCCAGAACCCATCTCTTAGTTTTAAGTAATCTTATTCAAACCATTTCAACCTGTCCAGAACTGCATACAAATTGTGTGTCCATTCTGTGATTTCAAAGCTGCAAAAGTGTCATCTGTCATTCTGAAATCTTGACTTCATTTCCGAAAATCTACCTCCACAAAAACGTCTGTATCTTTTGAACCGTATGTCCTAGAAGCGAGAGTTAACTGTCATTTGAAAGCTAAAATCCTCAGCTTTTCAACAAACCTAACACGACCATATAGTTTCTCCGTAATCAGAAAAAGTGCCGCGAATTGCAATTTGGCTCAATTTCACCACTTGTAAAAATAGCTGCTTCTTGCTTTCCACGGCTGAAATTCGTTTTCACTCTCATAATCATTCATGGATTATTGCTAGTGTGGAACTAATCCAAAGTAGCTGTCACCTACCCTGAATCTCCTATAGGGAATTAAAATAATTTTTAGCATATTTTTCTCTTCATTGCAATCACATTTTAAAGTATTTGGCCTGTGTTTTAAAATCATCCCTGTTTCTCTAAGCTTGCTGGGGGGAACGGGAACTGAACTGCTTCTGATTGTATTCCTGAAAACCTGTGTGCCCTCATTTCCATCCCATCATATTGCATAGGGGGGGGTGAGTTGTCACAAGGGAAAAAGTGATCATATTATCGCTTGTTGAATCCATATAAAGTTTTATTTCTGTGCCTGCATTCTTTCCATCTTGCAATTTCTTGAACAGTAAAAGTATTCTCTGCTACTTTATCCTTCCTATTCCTACTCCTTTCTCATTAAAGAGTTGTCGCTATTGTAATATTACCCAATACTGATCACTGTTCGTATTCATAAGTGTGCTATCAAATATTAATTTATTTATAAAAGTGATATATATATATATATATATATATATACATATATATATATATATATATATATATATATATATATATAGTTACATTTTTCCAATAATCCTTTTAATTTGCAAAACAAACCTACTTCTTGGCTCAGTGAGGTCAGGGGGATTCAAAGAGAGGGGTGTTATATACGGGTTTATCATACAGATTTAAGAACTTGACATAAAAATATATGAATAAGGGCTTCCATTGGGCATCCCAGACTAGGCATTGACATAGTTGGAGTGCTTGATTGAAGTCACTTACATGAGAAACTTCTTCATTGCTTCTGACACAAACTGAACTCTGTTGTCTGAGACACGTTCCATTGGTACTCCTTCACTAAGAAACACTTTCTCTGAGAATTTTATCAACTCTCTAGCTGTGACCTCCTTGACCACTTCCCATTCTACCCATCTCGAATGATAATCAATTAGTACAAACAAAAACCTCAGACCCCCATCCCAAACCCCTTATGGGACCTACAATATCCACTGCCACTTTGGACCAAGGTTGAACAGGGACATGACTGGGAATCATAGGAGTTTCACGCACAACTCTGGTTTTGTCACTCATTTGACAACTCAAGCAGTCTTTCACCCACCTCTCAGCCATCTTGTCAATCTTCGGCCACCAATAATTCTGACAAAGTTTTCTTTTCATAGCTCCTTCCCCCGGGTGACCCTCATGAGCAAGTTCTATTAACTTTGATCTGACTGATTCCAGAGGAACAATACATCCCCTCTCCTAAGCTTAGATTCAAAAATATTCAATTCTTCCTTTATCTCCCACCACACATCAACATTATTTTCCAAAGCTCTCTTTTCAGGCCATCCTTTCACCGTCCACTCCTTGACAAACTTGAGTCCCTGATCCGCCTCCTCACCTTGTTACCACTTTTCTTGACTGATCGCATCTATGACTTCTGCTACAACAGATTCTTCCTTTCCACTATCACCACCCACAACTTCTGTGTCTTCAATCGGCAACCTGCATAGGCAATCCGCTACCACATTTTTTTTCCAGGTAGAAAAATCATCACAAAATTTCACTGAAAACACCTTGGCACTTCTGAGAGTCGACAGAGTATCTCCAATATTTGGCAAGGGATGTTTGTCAACGATTATGTTGTTATTAACATCTCTCATGTCCACGCAAAGCCTTATATGTCCATTTGGTTTTGTGGCCAGCACTATAGTAGACAACCACTCCGAACTCTCACAATGCACTATGATCCCTTTCTGCAGCAGAGTCTCAATTTCTAATTTCAGTTTCTCTCTCAAATCGTGAGGTATTGGTCTCACTTTGTGCACTTTTGGCACCACTCCCGACCTCAGTCGAATTTCATGTTCAAACACTTTGAGCATTCCTAAATCTTCTCAGAACACAGCCGAAGACTCCTTCTCCCATTTGTCTTTTACTTCTGCATCTGTGACTGGCTCTTCTGCACTTGCTTGAATGCGAATGCCTTGTTTGCGTTGCTCATTCCAACCTAAAAGAGAAGAGCCCTCTTGCGTTACATATATTTCTGATTCACAACTTCTTCCTTTATATTTAATGCTTGCTTGAAACTTTCCCAAGACTTCTATCTTCACCTTACCATACGCATATGGTTCAATATTGTGCTGTTTCAGTTCAGTGACATTGCCTTGTAAACATGTCTTGTAGGTTCTTCTAGACACTAGAGTCCATGGTGAGCAACTGTCAACTTTTAATGTAACCACTCTTCGATCAATCAAAAACACATCCAGGGGAGAACTTCCTCTATTGGAGACCTCTGCTATCTCCAAGACATGTCTGGTTTGTACTTTTAGGACTGTGTTCGCTCTATCTTCCTGTTCCGGAACATTTGATCCATGTTCTATGTCTTATACTTGACCTACTTCACGACAGACCCTCGCGAAATGCCCCTTCTTCTTGCATTTCAGACAAAAAATATTTCTCGCTGGACAAAATGTGCTTGTTGAAATATGACGATTGCTGCCACATTTATAGCACTTGACTTCTTTATTCATATTCATTCTTCTGAACCCCCTCACGGTTGCCACTTCTCCTTCCTGCTTGTCCCCTTTCATAGTCGACATGTACTTATGTGTTTGTTCCATTCCTCTGGCAGTCTCTACTACTACTTCTAAGGACACATCTTTAGTCAGCAGTCTTTCTTGAATCTTCATATTGTTAGTACAACGTACTAACGGATCACGTTTCAAATAGTCTGCTTACTGACCAAATTCGCATGTGTGGCTCAGGGACCTTAATGCAGCTATGAAATTCTCAACAGGTTCACAGGGATATTGTATTCTCTGAAAAAACTTGTCTCTCTCAAATGTTATATTTTTCTTGGCTTCAAAATGAATTTCTAATTTCTTCTCAGCTAAGGTATACTGGTGAACTTCTTCTTGGCCTTCAAGTGGGGGTTGCAGCAACCCATCATATACGCTTCGACCCTCTGTGCCCAGATTGTGCAGGAGTATTGCTTCTTTTCTTGCCGCTGCAAATTTGTCCCTTCCAATCGCCCCCAGTTAAGTGTCAAAAAGTTTTTTCCACCTGTCCCACCTTATTGGTGGAACACCTGGTTCCATAATAAAAGGTGGAGGCGGGGCCATACTAGCCACAGCCATCTTTAAATTGTTCTGGTATTAGCGTCTGTTGTAATGCTCAAATATTAAATTCCACTCCCAGTTAATTTCAATTTAAGATACTATGTGCTCTTTCCTCCTCCTATGGTCTGACTATGCACATAAATCTCAGTCACTTGTGAGAAAAGCTTTCACTCTTGCACAGTTCCTATGCGTGTGCACATCACTTTTGTATGCTCTGGTACACTTCCCTCTCTGTATGTTCTTTCACTGGCACGAATATATCTGGAGACACTGTTTATTTCATATAGTTGTCTCCCTTCGATTGAAAGTCAATTGGGCTTGTATTCCTACACCCAAGGACGTGCTGAGGAAGGCGTGTCCAGCATCAGTGCTCTTCTGCCCATATACTGCTCTTGTGGGGGGAACCGCCCCTTCTTGGCCCCAGCTCCTCCCCACTCCCTTATGCCCCTCCTCACCTGGCGGACGTGTGAGCGAACAGGAAGTGGGCCAGTGTACCTCGGCATTGGAACAAGGAGTCTGCAGTGGGTCTGTGCGGCGCTTCTCCCTGCGCTCACAGCAGCGCCTCACACTGCGCCAGATGGGCAGGAGGGGCCGGAGCACACCGGTGGCCGTAGAGCGTTGCTCAAGCGTCTCACTGCGGGGCTGCCTGCTGCCAGGGGCCCGTGTAAATCCTCGTCGTCAAAATGTAAATATGAGGCTGACACAGGAAGTTCAAGGTAACTCATCAAGTTTAATACGGCAAGCCCGCCGAGGTACCCCTCATTCCTCTCCGCCACCAACTGTCCTCGCCTCATGCGAGCTCTCTTCCTCGAATCATCACAAGAGGCAGAGACTCGCACGGCGGCGCGTGCACACCAGAAATACAATTCTCTACATGAAGCTAGGGTGTTAACACTATTTGCAATTTTAGCACTTGCACACGTATCTTTTTTTTGGCGCCAATATGTATTCATTATTGGCTTTCCATCGTTAAAATAAACCTGTTTGTAGAAATGACTTGAAAAGTACATAAATCACTTACAAAACCTACCTGTCCTATATATATATATATGTGCCAACCAGAGAAGACTTGTATAACAAGCTGCATGTAGGGTTACCTACATGTCGTTATTTTTGGCACAGACATGCAGATTATTATGCAAATTTGAAGTTCTGAAAAAGTAAATCATTTGTGTGCTTGGCAACCAACATACCTCAGTTTAAGCTTTAAAAGTAGGGTCTAATGTGTGGCTACGTTTAACTGTGGTGCACAGCATCTAGTAGGCAACTAGAACTTTGCCTGGGTTTAGTATCAACATGCAAAATTTGCTGTTCTTGTCCCCCAGCATTCACGTTTCTTACTTCTTACTGTACCCCCAGAGAGTTCCCCACAAGTCATGTTCACGTGTTTTCGGGAGTGCATAACTCATTAGTGCCTCACCACTCCTCTTCCCCCGAAATGTAAACTGACATAACTTTAGACACCATATGCACAGCATACTTTTTCTGTATACTTCGAAACTGTCGTAGAAGAACTGTATTGTGGAGGGCTCGCTCTATGGGCCGCATTCTGACAGCGAAGACAAGCATGTTCTTTATTTATCAAGTACAATGCATTAGTAATTTAATTTCTAGCAATTTAACTTCATTTTCAGAATAGACTTTCGGAAACAGAAATAGTGTTTCTATCAGTGTGGTGTTCTGTTCACAGTGTCTTGCTCTCTCTTTTGGAACTTCCATTTCCCAGAATGCATTGGTTCAGTTAGTATTATGGCCGCCTTCTCTCACAGGGGCTTCTTTATGCGTTACTACTGTCACTGTTTCCCAGAATGCAGCATGAGGGCTCTTTCTCAATCTCCTTTGCACACTTTCTTACTTGGAATACATTGTCCAGGATGCCTTGCCAGTCTTAAATCATGCGTCATCAGTTAGTTCATGATGTGATCTGTGGTACCTTAAAGAGCAGAGTGTTATTTTTGTTCTTTAAAGTCAAACTTTCAAAACAAATGCACCACTTGCCGCAAGAGCGAGGCCATAACGCAAGATTACACTTAACTAAATGGTGGTATCCTGGGCATTGTAAGGCGTGAAGGGGACCACACATTTTTTTACACTCCAGTTTAATATTGATACTTCTATATCATTACGGTAAGTGAGGAGTCTGAAAAAAGAGCAAAGTGAATTTGAGGGGTGGATTCACTTTATTGGGCTTAGGCCAGAAGGAAGAGTAACTACACCACTGGGTGCAGGCAGGCTGAGGAGTTATCAGACATCTTACAGAATTCAGAAGTGCTGCTCACTTCAAAGTGGAAGACTTAACAAGATAATGGCCATCAACAGACATGAGACCTGATGGGGTCGGGGTGGGGAGGTGAGGGCAGCCAAAGCTGTGCGAGCGTGAAAGAGGACGGCATGTGCCGCTGCTGCTCCCTGTGGCCATCAGCCTCCACAGCCTCTCCAGGGGTGTCCAGGGTACCTGCTCAGACTCTCCAGGTGTTTCCAGGGTACCTGCTCCCCCGATCCAGGTGTTTCCAGGGTACCCGCTCAGCCTCTCCAGGTGTTTTCAGGGTACCTGCTCCCCCTCTCCAGGTGATTCCAGGGTACCTGCTCAGCCTCTCCAGGTGATTCCAGGGTACCTGCTCAGCCTCTCCAGGCATTTCCAGGGTACCTTCTCAGACTCTCCAGGTCTGTCCAAGGTACCTGCTATCAGCCTTTCCAGGTGTTTCCATGGTACCTGCTCCACCTCTCCCGGTGTTTCCAGGGTACCTGCTCAGCCTCTCTAGGTGTTTCCAGGGTACCTTCTCAGACTCTCCAGGTGTGTCCAAGGCACCTGCTATCAGCGTCTCCAGGTGTATCCAGGGTGCCTGTGCAGCCTCCCCAGGCGTGTCTAGGGTACCTGCTGAGCCTTTCCAGGTCTTTCCAGGGTACCTGCTATCAGCGTCTCCAGGTGTGTCCAGGGTACCTGCTCAGCCTTTCCAGGTGTTTCCACGTTACCTGCTATCAGCATATCCAGGTGTATCCAGGGTGCCTGCTCAGCCTCTCCAGGTGTTTCCACGGTACCTGCTATCAGCATATCCAGGTGTATCCAGGGTACCTACTCAGCCTCTCCAGATGTTTCCACGGTACCTGCTATCAGCATATCCAGGTGTATCAAGGGTACCTGCTCAGCCTCCCCAGGCATTTCCAGGGTACCTGCTGAGCCTCTCCAGGTCTTTCCAGGGTATCTGCTATCAGCGTCTCCAGGTGTGTCCAGGGTACCTGCTCAGCCTCTCTAGGTGTTTCCACGGTACCTGCTATCAGCATATCCAGGTGTATCCAGGGTACCTGCTCAGCCTCTCCAGGTGTTTCCAGGGTACCTGCTCAGCCTCTCCAGGTGTTTCCAAGGTACCTGCTCTGCCTCTCCAGGTGTTTCCAGGGTACCTGCTATCCGCATCTCCAGGTGTGTCCAGGGTACCTTCACAGCCTCTCCAGGTGTTTCCAGGGTACCTGCTCAACCTCTCCAGGTGTTTCCAAGGTACCTGCTCCACCTCTCCAGGTGTTTCCAGGGTACCTGCTATCATCGTCTCCAGGTGTATCCAGGGTACCTGCTCAGCCTCTCCAGGTGTTTCCAGGGTACCTACTCAGCCTCTCCAGGTATGTTCGTGGGATGAATGGGATTGTGAAATTACGTAATCATGGACATCGGATTAGGTTTTCTTGTAAGGGCCTACTTGTGTGTTTTATTAGCTGCATTCAAATAAGTCTAAACATCTATTGTCTTCTTTTATGATACATTATTTATATATTTTGCTGCCCATCTCATCTGTCAACACTCCCTTTTTCTCTGCCTCTTTCACCCACTTCCTGCTCTCCCATGTTGCTTCAGTCTCTCCGTGCCCCTCGCTCTCTGTCAAATAGCTCATTGGCTGACCCCCTTTTCTCAAACCTCACCCTCACTATGGAGCCTTCCTGGTGCCCTCGCTCTCTGTTTGGTGTCCACCTCTTCACCTTCAGAGGTAAGGTGGTACCCTGATGTGTAGATCCTTGATGCACCTGTACATTTACATGTTTCTTTTGCACAGTATCATTAAGTGCCATTGTCTTCTCCTTGCGGGGTGTAGAACCCTTATGCCCTCAAATGCCAGGATGCAGCGCACCCTTCTGATCATTGCACCTTCCTGATCACTGCACCCTTCCTTTCACCATGAATCAGAGAACCATCATTTACATCAGAAACCTCACCTGCCCTCACTCCCCATGAAGTACAAGGACAGGGAGCCCAGACCCCTTGAGGATGCCATCCCATGCAAGACACTGTATGCGGTCCCCTATCTAACAGGGGCCATCCTATCAAATACAGCGATTTACTAGAGGTGAGGCGTGGCACCTGATCCAGACTTTAAATTTGTCTCCTCCTCAAGGGCAGAATTCAATTTTAGCACAGAGAGGGCTTGTAGTAGCATTTCCATACAGTAAGATAGAGGGCACATCTACAACAGGCTGGAATGAGCTGCACCTTGTCTACCAGTCACTGGGACCAGCCCCCAGTAAGATAACTCTGTATTTTCATATAAGCAAGCACCTTTTGCAGACATCTGTTTTAACCTGAAAGCTGAAAGAGAAATGGAAAGACAGAGATCATGGGAAATCTAGACGGGGAGAGGAAGCGAAAGGAAACAGTGAGGGGGTACGGTAGGTAAACACAAGGAGGAAAGAAAGAGGCAGGGAGAGGGTGAGGGATAGCAATGTAGAGGTTAGAGGATGGAGGGGGGACAAGCCGCCTGGAGAAGAGAAAGAGTTTAGGTAAGTGGATTTGGAAAAAGAAATAAGGAAGAAATACTGAGGAAAGGATGGAGCGAGCAGGGGGATGATAAGAAGGGAGATTGCAGAAGAAGGACTGAAGGACATTGAGGAGTGTGAGCAGGAGACATGGACGGTGGAAAGGGAAGAGGAGTGAAAACGATTGGCATAGCATGAAAAATGAAAACTGTAAACCATACCACAAAACCCTGAATAAGAGCCTGAGAAGTGAATCACATTTAATCATGTCATACGAATAAAAGGTGTGTACCTTTTATTCAACATATTGGCATTATTGAGCTATACAAAACAGCACAAAATAACAGCAAAATAGAAGCAAGAAGAATAGTGTGGCGACCCTCCCATCAGCTGTTGCCTTTCTTTTCCACCCACTCCCCTTTCTTCTTTGAATCCCCCAGACACCTTACATCCACTCCTTATTACCACCATTCTATTTACCAGACTTCCAATACAGTACACACCATCCCACCATGTCATCTTGGCCTGGCTGGGAGAATAATGCATGATGCCTCCTCTCCTCTCTGAGGGCTGACCCCAGCACCTGTTTCATCTCGACTTCAGTCTGCTTCACCAATGCCTTCCATAACACTAGGGGCCTGGCATCTTGTGAAAACAGATCCCTCCTTCTGCCAGAGTACTGCAGGAAGGCATGGGACATTTAGTGGTGAAAGAATGTCATTTTGATGCACAAAAAGTGTATTTTTGCGGTATTTTCGCAGCACATTTTTTATTGAGTTGTGGGCGCTAGGTAGCACTACTATGCAGGAGAGAGACCTGGTTCAATCTCATTTGTAAATGTAACCAATATCTTTAGGGAGACATATACATTTGCCAACAAAATCTGCTACTTTGTTGAATATGAAGGGTCAGTATTATTATGTAGTAGTTTATTTAACCATTAGTGTGACTTTTGTTTGGAATAGTATAAACTGCAGGCAGAATCTCTTCTAGCAGCACCTAATATTGGCAGGCAAGGCAAAGGGATATTGAATGATTTGCCCAGGATCACACACTTCGTTTATGCGGTGAAGCTGGAATTTGAGACAAGCCAAAAACTTGACCATGTATCTTCCCAGCTAAAGTTGGTACAAATATGTGTTCATTTTTGGATTTGAAAACCTAAAATAATGCTCCATTGTATACCGATAACTTTAAAATTGTGCAAGTCACATGACACACCTGCTTGACAATGTAAACATCATTGTAGAAACCTGTTGATTAAAGAAGAGTGTGGGGTCATTTGTTTTGAATCCTAAATTGCACAGAGGTGACCACTGCTGTTTGCACTTTTGGGCAAAAGGGCCCTTCGCTTCAGTAGTAATGGTTGCCACCAAATAGTGGAAAAGTAAATAGTAAAACGCACGCATTAGGGTTAAGGAGTCAGTATATATGAAATAAAAAATTGCCACCCATGTATTGAAAATCAAAGGTCGGCACCCATTTGAGTAGTGAGAGTATTTTAAATATTGTGCAGAGCTGCAAGACCACATCACCTCTTTGTGCTGATCACCACTACAGAGTACCTGAAGATCGGGTGCGAGACGCTGAAAACGTGAGGTTTAAGGAGGTCTCTCAAGTGGCGAAGGTTAGGTACATGCCTAATGATGGGGGCACTTTGATTCCACTTCATAGCACGATATCATTGGTGTATGACTTGACACCTGATGCGTGCACTTGCCCTTGCACCTCCCACCAGCTGGACGCACTTCTTATTATTGCTCTTATTTATTATTTTATTTATTTACTGTTTATCCTATGTACTGCACTTCCCCTCCACCTTCCCACTCGCACTTTTCCCCTTCCCCCTGCCCTGCACCTGCACAATCTCAATGTCACCTGGTCTAGTAAAATCGCTGTCTCTGTCTTCCCTATGTTCCCCTCCCCTGCCGCGTCACGCCTTGAAACACTTGTGTATAGGAGCATTATAAATATCATATCATATCATATTTATGGCGCGCATGTTCAACCCAATGAGGGCGTCTTGGTGCTATAAACAGACACCAGATGGGTACTGCTGCACCACTCATTGGTACCATTTCCTTGAGCTTGAAATGGCGGCAGGCTGAGTGGAACTTTCACTATGTGCGCCTGTGACCAGGTAGGCAGGCACACACAGATCCCTGCAGCAGATGCGTGTGTAGTTAGAGCCATAGACAGGGGTTAAGAAACAAGCAAATGACAAAACAACAAGGCCAAAAACGCAGAGTTTTTTATTTAAACTTTTTTGTACTTAAGGTTGGGAAAACCCACACAATCTACCCTGTTAGACCGAAGCTGGACAATTAAT
This sequence comes from Ambystoma mexicanum, assembly GCF_040938575.1. Lineage (NCBI taxonomy): Eukaryota > Metazoa > Chordata > Amphibia > Caudata > Ambystomatidae > Ambystoma > Ambystoma mexicanum. The sequence continues at coordinate 65,443,532 of NC_090925.1, read as the reverse complement.
GCGCTGCTGTATCATCACACATGCCTCTTCTAGCAAAACGTGTACGGCTTGCCAGCCACAAAAAATGCTCACACATGTCCTCAATCAACTGGAAAACATGGACTAGTGTTAGGTAAGAATTGGTGCAGTCACACTGTGTGAGACTACACAAGACGTATCTGCTTGGTATTAGGTAACCCACCGTTTGGTGTAGGTCTGCACTACACAAGTTGGGGGTGTGGCTGAACACCCAGGCCTATCTCAAGAGGGGTAAATGTGAGCAGTAGAGCTGTACAGATCAAATTCATCAATACAAGTAACCAAGTAACACACTTAAGGTTTCAGAAATAAAGATTTATTTATTTAACATCAGTTTTAATAAAGCATTCTTTACAAAGGCAATTATTTGTAACAGTTCAAGTAAACTTTGGCATTACTTTTCAGAATCAATAAAACTGGTGAAAACTCTTTGGAAATGCTTAATACATTTCTCCTACACCCTGACGTGCCTTCAATTACAAGGATAGTTTTTGCATTTATATATAACATCAATATACTTTGAAGACTCTCCTCATTCCGAATGCGGCGGTAAGGGGTTAACGGCACCGGTAAGGATGCCGGTGCCGTTAACCCCTTACCGCCGCATTCCGATGTCCTTTAGCGGGTCCCGCTAAGGGCGGCTGGTAAAACCAGCGGGAGCCGCTAAACGACCAGGGAGCTAAAAACGGCCCCGTTATTAACAGGCCCATTATTAGCTCCCTCCCCATTCCCATTGAGCCCTATGGGGGCTCGAATGGGAATGGGTATTTTGAATGAGGAATTACCGGGTCCTCCAAGGTTGGAATGACACAGTAATTCCTCATTCTAGGAATCCGGACCCGGTATGCATATGGGGGTAGCCATGGCACTATTAGCACCATGGCTACCTCCATACTCGTAATAAGGCCCTCTCTGAGTTTCAGAAAGGAAGGTTTAAGGAAAGTAAAAGGTCAGAACAGTTTCTACAAAATTATGAGGACAACTGAATCCTCCAATGAAGACTAGGTAACCCTTTCCCAGCAGTAACAGTATTCAACAAGCCACAACCTATGGAGGGACAAGCAATGGCAAAGTGAATGGATTTAGAAGAGTGCCTTTAGGGAGCCAGGACAACCACAGTCATTTGGGCAAAGTCTAGAGTTCTGATGCACTTCTTGGGTAAAGTTTTTCACAAAGTCAGATTGTTAACAGAAAATCACTGAAGACACAAAAGCTGTTAGGCCTGTGCGAAGGGGAGTTGGAATCAACTCAGAAAGTTTACACAAGTGCAAGTCTCAAGTGAGAGAGCACGACTTAAGGCAAGAAGCCAAGTACCCCTAAGCCCAAACAGTACCTCTGGTTAGAAGAACGGTGGTCCAACTGGATTCCGTCTTGCTACAGCTATGCAGACCCTGGTCCCCGAGCCTCAGTCGTGGGGACAAGAGGGAGGACGTCAGGAGGGCTCCTGCAGCAGCACTTGACAGCTATGGGCTCTCTTCAATTCAGCGGCACTTCACGGTTTCAGCACCTCACAAACAGCACTGATGCAGATCGAAATATCTCTTTCCTTGCTCCCTTGGTCCTGGACTCTGGTGAGGGGACTCTTGATTGTGATTTCCTGCTTCTGGAGTGTCCCTAAGAGGCTCCTGAAGCTTTCGGACAGATTTCTTCCGCGGCAGACATTGCACTCGATTTTGGACACTCGACCCCAGGCATTGGGCTTCTGCAGCAATGGAGAGGCACAGCAAGTCGGAGATTGCGCCAAAGTGGAGTTCATCTCAGGGTTAGTTGGTCCCACTAACCCAAGGGGAGAAGTCGTTCCGTCCGGAGCTTCTCTGTCAATGTGATAACAGAGGTCAGCCCAGCAGCAGGGCTTCACCGGGCAATTGAAGGTCCAGGAGGTTGCAGTGACCTTCTCCTCACAGTTTCTTCTACAGATGTTTTTCCCGTGGTCGAATCTGCCTCCAGTGCCTAACCCTTTGTCTTTTAAGCAAGTTTTCCCATTCATGCACAGCCCAGGCTGTCAATCACACAGCAGGGTTGCTGTCCATTCAGGACAGCCAGCTGGCAAACCAGGACTGGTTTCATCAGGCACTCCTAGAGACAAAGGACAAGGGAGTTTTGGTACCCTCCCTCACATCCTGTCCTTCCAGACACACTGGAGCCAGTCGCGGGCTTCAGTACTGAAGCCTGCCAAAGGCAAAACACACAAGGGCTCAAACCTGTCTCAACGCACAGAGTAAAAGCCAAGAAAGGCCTTACAAACAGAAGATGGCAAAAAAAAGAAGACAGGGACCATTTTGAAAAAATTGACAACCATGGGTGCTGTACTGCAGCTGAGGTTTCAGCCTGCAGAAAAAAAAGTAGACTAGTATTAAAAAGTAAACCACTGCCGCCAGCCATTTAAGTAATGATGGAAACAAGAAATGTTACATGAGAAAGTAGGATAAAGGGCTTCTAAGTAACCCCACAGCACGCCACATAAGATGGTGTGTGCTGGACCTACAAAAGGAAAAAGGTACGTAAAATACAGTTCACCTTACTATCTTGGGAACAGTAGTTCACCCAAGCAAAGGTAGTTAAACCTTAAGAGAAATCCAAAGGACTTTGCAGTGACACTGCACTGAGGGTCCTGAGTGTCACTATTAAAAAAAGCAGATGCCTATGGAGTTTGTCAGACTCCAAAACAGTGAAAACATTAAATCCAAATCAGGGAAAAACACACAAGCGAGTGAGAAAAAGGTCCCACTCGCTCAGGAGTTAAAATTATAAAGTCCTAAATCCAGTAAAAGAGCTGGGGGTCTCAAAGGTGGGAGGAATTTACCAATGAAATGAAAATCCTCCCTAACAACTGTGCAAAAGAAGACTTGAGGAAAATGGAATATTGCCTGCGGCCGCCATGACTGAGAGAAAGAGTAATGCTGTTGAAATACAGATAACACTGTAGTTCTTACTTACATACATACCAATGTCTCTATTAAAATTACATTTAAAGATCTGACTGCTGTTTCAATTATGAGATTGGTTTAGGCAAACTGGTTCAGACTGACAAAATAGCTCTAATTTCGGGAAACTGTTACATGGAATTTAAAAGAAGAAATGATTCAATGAGCTGGGACACATTATGGGCTGCCTAGAAGGCCTACTCTGAGATTGGGATACAATTAGTGCAGAAACTCACATTCTCCCCTCTAGTTTTCAACACCACCATTCCGAGGTGGGTGGAAAATCTTGAGGGGAGATGTGGTGCTTTCCAGCTCTAAAAGCTGATACAATATGTATGGGTCCAGCGTGTGCACCCGTTACATTGCGAGCATTTCTAAAAAGTCTGCCACTTTTCTTATTCACAAAAGTGTCCTTGGCCCTTCAGTAAATGAGAAACGTCACGCTGCAGACTGAGAGATCCTTGAATTATTAACGAGAAAGTGTGCAGTAGATGTTAAAGATGCCTCAGAGTTGCCATATTTTAACTTCTTATTTTACCTGCAAAACGAGGGCTTTTGGTAGGAGAAGCCCACACAGTGCCAGCCCTGCATTGCTGATGGTAGCTACCACTACAGTGAAGCCTTATTTCAGGGGAATGCACAATTCAAGGATGTGATGCCAGGCCGCCACATTCTCATTTTGATAAAATATGGTGCTTAAGGAAAGTGTTCTTCCTTCATATAAGAACATGGCCCTCACAGATCTAAAGGTACCAGAGAATCTGCTAACATGCATTTATAACAAGACCTCAAGCACTAAAAGATGCAACCAAACTCAACAATTCTGCATGGAAAAGGAGTTAGGAAAGGATGGATACTGGCACCTATGCCTTTCTGATTGTATCTTAGACTTTAATTAAGTCAAACCGAAAGTGTACAAGATTAGTACTGTATCAGAGATGCAAAGATAGCGAGTTCCAAAGATTAGGACCGTACACTGAGAACCGTCGATCCCCTTTAGAGGTACAGCATGACCGAGGGACGACAAGCAACCATTTGTCGGCTGATCTTAAAGATTGGTTAGACTGATACCAATTTAGTTTGTTGTCCGGATGGGAAGGTGCAAGGTTGTGCAAACACTTGAAATTAGTCACAGGATCTGAAACGTAACGGCAGATGGTGAGCAGGTGCAAGTGGATCTAGGTCACCTAGCCTAAGCCCCATCCACCCGCTGCCTTCCAGATTGCCGCTCTTTTCCCCACTTAGCAAGCCCAACCCCCTTCTTAGCCCTGACTCTTCCTTCCTGCTCTTAATTCTTAAATCAAGGGCGTCTCTAACCCGGGCGTCCGATCTGAAGGCCTGATGAAGAAAAGGGCAATTCCTGTTTGGACCTGTTCAGACCGGGAGGACCCAAGGCCCGACCCCCTGCTCAGACAGCAGGTAAGCATGCACCAATATGTGTTTACCCCCTCTATCCCTACAGGCCATCCCCACCCTCTCTGGTCCCCCTGTGATGTTTCCTTCCTTGTGCCCCCTCCCTTCTTGCACACATGTGTTGCCTGTTTTGCTTCATTCTTCTACCCTGCTCCCCCTCCAGCCTACTTCTGTAGGAGCCTTTCTGGCATACATTCTGGTTTCACCATCATCGTCTTGTGGTCAATGCTGGATTTTACTTTTATGGACTTCATTGATTCACAGTGGGTCACCCATTCTCAACTCTCATGCTGGACTTCCTTTGCATCTTGTACTCATGGTGGCCCTGAATCATGCTGTTCCCATCTTCATCTAGTATCCTGGCTTGCAACATTATGTGTTACTACTGACTTCTGCAATTGTATTCGCTCTCCGCTCTTGCTTCTCCACTCTTTTTGACTGCTTACTCTCTTTTCTCTCCTCCTTTCCGTTCTCCCTTTTCCTATCTCCTCCCCTTACTTTCTTCTATGCACTTACTCTATCAGAATTGTCCCTGGACCTAATATGATAGCAACCTCTTCTGTTTCCTCCATCCTCCCATTACTGTTTTTTTCCTCCCCACCACCCCTTCAGCACTATCTGAAATGTCGTCAGGCCTAGTATGATAGTCGCTTGTTTTGTTCCTCCCCTCCCTTTCGGCACCCCTCTCCCTCACCTTTTGTTTTTCTCCGGCTCTACCAGAAATGTCGTCAGGCCTAGTACGGTAGTCGCCTGTCTGTTTCCATTTCCTTCCCACTCTCCCCCTCCCTTCCTTATCTATGTCTTAGCTCTTACACTATCTGAAATGTCAGCAGGCCTAGTATGGTAGTTGCCTGTCTGTTTCCATTTCCGTCCCACTCTCCCCCTCCCTCCCTTATATATGTTTTAGCTCTTGCACTATCAAAATGTCATCAGGCCGAGCACGATAGTTAATTTCACATCCTTACTTTAAATGGCCTGTAAGAATGTTATTGTATTTTCCCTTGTTCCCTCCCTTGCCTTGAAGCGCTTTGAAACAAATTGTGTATAGGCGCTATACAAATAATCTATCATATCATATCAATTCTATGCAGAACAGGAAGCCAACGCAAGGGGCGTAAATCTGAAATATGTGTTATTTTAAAAGGCTTACAAATGAGCCAAACTGCTGTGTTTTGTGCTCTCTGCAGTCTGGACAAATGTTTTTCTGGACTGCCTTCAAGAAGACTATTGCTGTAGTGCAAATGTGAGTTGACACGAGTACCCGCTATTAGAGTGGGTGGTCATTTGCAAGAATAAAAGGAAGTGCCAGATGAAGAAGACGAAGAGAGTAGAAAAAGGACTGTACTGCCCAGGTTGGTTTGCCAAATGCAGCCCACATTCTTCAATGTGGAGACATAGGTCAAATTCACAAAGAGCTGTGTGTCATCAACATGCGAGTAAAAGTTGAAATGTCTAAAGGTGTCAGATAAAGGCTTTATGTACAGATTGAAGAGAAGTGGAAAACGTGCCGAACTACGATGAACACCACAGCATAATAAAAAGTAATGAGAGATGAATTCACCACACTGGACCTGTTCAAAAGGCTCAGTCAGAAATGAATTAAACCATTAGAAATCTTTATCTGAGACTCCACCAACTGATTTCAGACAGGAGAGTGGAATGTTTTGATCCACGGTGTCATATGCTGTGGGGAGATCTGGCAGTGCCACAAGGGAAAGTTCCCCTTTGTCTGCCCACTCAAGAAGACTGTCCCAGACTGCTAACAGTGCTGTTTCGGTCCCATGCTTAGGGAGAAATCCAGACTGAAAGGTGTCCAGAAGCAAGTGAAGCGCAACATGATCCTGGAGTTGGGTAGTCACAATTTTCTCCAGAATCTTTCCTGGCGATGATCGGCCCGCAACCTGATGATAACTCTGCAGAAATACTGAGGTCCCGATTAAGTTTTTTTAAAAGAGGGGACACTGTAGCTAGTTTAAGATCTGAAGGAACTACTCCCTGGGCAAATAAAGATGAATGAAGTGGTCATAAAGGTTGTCAGCGCCGCAGCAAGATGCCTGGCTGCACAGGCAGGCAGGACGAAGTGATTATCAATGGTGGGTTGTTCTGTTGCTGTTCTGATCTGTATGCTGATGACACATTGATCCTACATGGGAACACAATTAGATGAAAGCAGATTACAAAAGACACATTAGAAAACTTCACTAGCAACAACCTGATACTAAACCTGAGCAAGAGGAAGGTTGTACATTTTGGAAGCTAGCTAAAGAGAGAGCAGTCACTGATATGATTATGACCGTACCAAGCAATCAAGCATAACATTTGTGGCAAATGCTGGTAAGGTCCAAATGTAAAAATCCAAGTAAACAGAATGAAGATTGAAGGCACGTCCCTGAAGGCTCACACAACAGAGGGAATACAACCCGCTAGGGAAGAACGGCCCAAGTCGATCTTGTAAGGATAACATGTTTTAATCTCATACAAAGATGAGCGCAACAGCAAAGTACTCTGCTGCTAAGAGTGTTCTGCCAAAAAGAGGTACAATCAGAAACATTTAAAGGTACACAGTGTCAAATGACGCAACAACATACAGTAAAAACCTGCACGGCTAATTTTATGGGCCCTATAAAGGTGCTGCCTTTATCCATATTGCATGGCAGTTTATTGCTCCCAGTACAGTCTGTCTATCTTCCATCACGTGGTGCTGCGGGGCTCAGCTTCTTCTCACATTAAAAGTCATAAAAACGTGAGGTTCTAACCTTTACCCACACATTTCACCCACTCCCTCCACGCCATCCAGCTCCAAGGTCTCTGCCCTAATTCCAGCAACTCGCAATTCAAATCACACGATTGTCGCTTCAACAATATGGCCTTTCCATCCTTTTTGAATATTTCAGGCCTTTTTTACTTTGGGGTTGGTGTTCAAAGGGCACCTGGTGTCATGGAATTCAGGGATCTTAGGATTTAATCAGTTATATGGGCTATGACATGTGGTCACTCAGGAATGGGCAGGATCATGCTTTGGACAACGTGAGACAACATGCACACTAGACGACTGTCCCTGATCGTGGTCTTGCAGGGGACATTCCTCGTGGGTGAAATACACATCACTGCAACACTTTCAAGAACAATGAAAAGATGGTGTGGTGGGTGAGGGCGTGAACTGTCCTCATGGGAGCTCAGGCATGACTGGAGATTTCTGTGGACTCGTGAATTTGGGCATAATGCATGTAATTCCGTATTCAACATGCACGCCTTCTCTTCTACCTATGATTATTAATACCTACATAAAATAACGATGCCGCCCGCGCCTTGGGTCACACCACATGGTTATACTATAATTGGTTATATTAGCATGGCGTCTTGCTGGACGGGAAGACGACCCTCTCACTGTCCGCTCTGCCCCCTTGCTCATCACAGTGCTTCAAATACATCTCACTTTACTTTAAAGCACTTAGGGGTGGGGGGCTGCCCCCTTCCCAACATTCCCCCTTTAGTTACTTCTACAGTAACACATTCTGGAATAGTTCTGTGCTCCCGCACCCCAGTTTCTTCATCTACATATGGCTCATTCCCCTTTACTGGCACTCACACTCTGCAATCTGATTGCAAACTCCTACATGCATACTCCTCAGGTAACATCTTCACGATCGTTCCTAGAAACAATGGGGCCCATTTAAAATCCACAGTTAGCCTGTCACTGTCCTGTATTTCTCCCTCCTCCTTCATGCAAACATGCATGCCATCGACGGCTGCAATGATGTGAGATAATAATGTGTTTTCTACGACTTCTGGAGTAATGAATGTACAACAGAATCAACCAATTTTTTGCAAACCTCACCATCCATCTCTGTTAACATGTCCAGCACATAGCGATGTTGCATTGTCATAAGTCTCAATGCCAGCAACCCCATCTTTATCACATTGAACCCATTGTCTAAGTCATTTGCGAGCTGGACCAGTTCCCACCTCACGATTTTCAGCCATTTGGCATTGGCTGAAACCTGCACTCCCAGCAACAGTAGAGGCAAGCAAAGATTCTGAACTGAAAAGCATTTATTCTTTTGGTATTTCAGTAAGTAATGCGGAAGTGTCTTTAGATATGTAATACAATCCTTTCATCCTATGTGGTTGCTGGAGCTGTCCTTTTCCTCATCGGATGTTGGGTTCTTGCATGTGCACCAAACTCTTATCTTCATTCTCCACTGCCGGGAAACTTGTTGGCCCCTCTGCAGGCAGTACTCCCTTCTTTAGGTGTTCTTCTGGGATTGCTAATAGAGCTGAATGCAATGTGGCCAGCGAACAAAAGCCCATCCATGACGCTGGAAGGTGCAAGAAAGCTTTCTGTCCACAGATCCAGTAGTAATCCATCAGTGCTGCCATTCATTTCTTCATATCTGTGATCAAGAGAGTTTTATTACAATGTTCATTTGTGCCGGAAAAGACTATACCTTTGCAGAAACAGAGTCGATATTCTTCTTCCTTGTGCACTTGCACTGTCTTTTCCATCGCTGCAATCCATGTCAGCTTTGTGATATGCTCAGTCGGATTTGTACACAGAAGTTGACCACTCGTGATATCCTTTCCTTGCTATATGTTACCAGTCCTTCTGCAGAGCAAGGTAGTCTGCTATACTGCCAGTTATTATTGACATACTTACGCCCCTTCACCATCAGATAAGGTAACTCCACACACTTGATATCTCTTGGGTCTTTGGTACATTTTACAACATCTGGGCCCACCATTTGCAGTTCCACACTGTGTGCCTGCAAAGTTTCTTTTATTCTGCATAGCGCAAGATGAACCGGGAATTGTGCCTCTATAATTGGGACTTTTTGTGGCACTAACACCTTTGGAGCCCCTGCCGTGTGTGTAATGAGTGAACACAAATAACAGTTCCCATTCACAGCGTTTCTGCCAACACCACTCATATCATAGTACGATGAATTAGAGAAATCAGGGTGATGAATATCCAAAATCACATCAAAATGCAACCCGTGATACGTATCCTATTTTTGTTGTACTCCTCTCTTCATTCTTCTATACGCATCCTCAAGGATGGCTGCTTTAACAGAACTGTGAGACATTTTCAAAAGTAAGTTCATTCAGATAAAATCCATAAACCACAACACAAGCAATGCAGCAGTACATAATACCTATACAGAATATATAAAATCACAATAAAAACATTTCATTATTAGCGACAATAGTATAACATAAAGGATTAAAATTAGCCATCCACCAGATATTTCTTCTGTTCCATGCCTTTCTTAAAAAGTCCAAGCACCCCTATGCGACAACAATCAGTTCAGCATGTAGCAGAACAATCAGTGCAGGTCGACATTGATTAAAATTGCCTTCTCTCAGCAATGGGGTAATGGTCTTCTTTCTAATGTCTTCATAGAGTGGGCAGAATAAAATAAAATGCAGCAAATCTTTTTCAGTGTCGCAGCCAGGACAGGCTGTGGACTGCTCGTGGCCCGACCAGTAAGGATGATAAGTGCTGCTTATTGAGGAGGCTTGATACTCAGCCAGTTTTTTATACTTAACGGCATAGTACAGTAGAACAAACAGTCTTAATATGTGGTCCCAAAAAGAAAACATTTTAGCTCAATTCCATGGGCCTCATTACACGGTAGGCGGTGAGCCATGGCGCTATTAGCGCCATGGCTCATGCCGGTAAAATACCAGCACCGCCTTGGCGGAAAGTGGATTTACCGCCCATTCCAAGGTTGGAGGGGTGGTAAATCCCCTTTCCGCCATTGCCCTTCCCCATTCCCATTTCTGCCCCATAGGGCTCTATGGAAATGGGGAAGGCGCTAATTACGCCACCGCAATTTTGCGGTGCCGTAATTAGCTCTGAGGTCCCTTAGCGGGTTGGATTTTAACGCCTGCAAGAAGCAGGCGTTAAATCCTCCAACCCGCAAAGGGATCTCGTAGTACGGCGGTAAGGGTTAACGGTCACCGTTGCCATTAACGGTGACCGGTAACCCTTACCGCCATCCGTGTAATGAGGCCAGGTAAGCACCAACACTGGTGCCAAATGCATTTTCTCCATGTTTGTGCACAAGGGCAAAGTTTAGATAATCTGTCCTGGGAAAGTATTTGTGGGTTAGTAAAAAGGGTTGATGAAGAATACTGTCCTGTGTAGTGACCGCTCAAGTGCCTTCTGTACTCTTTCAGGTGCAGGAATAATGGACAAAGGAGTCAAATGCTTAATTTTTCTTTATTTTTTTATTTATTATTATTTTATATATAGCGCCTTAATCCAAGGCACTTCACAGTTAACAAGAAAGACATCAAACATGGAACAGTACAAGCAAACCAGTATACATGAATCAAGTCTTAAAATCAGTATTTAGAACAATTTGGAAGAAGAAAGAAGAGCAGAGGGGCGGTAAGGAGAAAAGAGAAGGAGAGAAAATGAGTGGTATCCGGGAGGGGAGTGAAGAAGTTCTTTCAATGAGGAGCGGAAGGAGGAATAGGTGGGGGATGAGCGGATAGAGAGAGGTAGGGAGTTCCAGTGTAAGGGGGCAAGGAGCTGAAAGAAGCAGAAACGAGAAGAGGCACATGGTGGTGGGGGGACAGAAAGAAGAGATTAGCAGAACGAAGGGAGCGAGAGGGGGTGTAGAATGAGAGGAGAGACGAGAGGTAAGGAGGGGCGAGATTACGAAGAGATTTAAAGACAAGACAAAGGAAGTGACATTTAAGTTGGGAGTGGAAAGGAAGCATCCAAGGTAAGAAAGGGAGTTGGAGATAGAGTCATGGGGAGAGAGTATACAGAGTACGGATGGCAGAGTGATAAAGAGATTTGAAGGGGGCCAGATGGGAAGCGGGAAGACCGAGGAAAAGAGAAGAACAATAGAAAACGCGAGAAACGATGAGGGAGGAAATTCAAAAATTGGTAGCCTGGAAGGTGAGAGAGGGACGGACTTTACCGATGTTAAAGAGATGATAGTAACATGCCCGAGAAGTGAGGGAGATATGATGAGAGAAGGAGAGGGAAGAGTCAAAGTAAATACCTAGATTATGAGGATGGTTGGAAATTGGAAGATTAGAAGGGGGAAAATGGATGGAAAGAGGGGGAGATCCGGAGGGTAGGGAGTTAGAAGGAAAGAACAAGACCTCAGTTTTGTCAGTGTTAAGAGAGAGATAATGAGATGACATCCAGTCTTTAATAGCAGTAAGACAGGAAGAGAGGTTGAGATGTAAGTCAGAGGTGAAGGAGGAAAAGGAGAGGAACAGTTGGGTGTAATCAGACAGTGCTGTCAAGTTTGACTTTCAGTTACTGAACTGTGTGGATCCCAGGACTGACTCTGAATTGGTTTGGTAAAGCACATACAAAATGGAAGAAACAAGACATCTGTCCCCCAGTGCAATGCTCATAATCAGCAGATTGTCTCCACTGAGAGCTCTGGCATAATCCTTTCACATATTCATCATATCACGCCTCCAGACACACATGTTGTCAGAAAGATGTATCGCTCCTCCCTCCTTCCTGGACACATGGGCCGTTCTGGGTCTCTCTACCACTGCTGCACGTATAACGTGATAATAAAGACTGGGGCATCTTTCATTATCTTCTTTACTGTATTGGCTTCTGTTTATTTGCTGGAAAAAGGAGCTTGCTCTTCAGCCACCTAGTAGTGTTGACTGGGAACTCCATTGCACAAATGGCACTTTCGTTCAGCTGGTCTATATCCATGCAATGTCATTTTCTGAACATGAATTGTCTTTTTCTTTCCATTTAGGCAAATACTTCTGTAGAAAAGCTACAAGTGTCTCTCTACAGATGGGAGACGACAACCTTACATCTTGGACAGAATTCATCCTGGTCGGGTGTGTGTGTGTGACGGACATGTGTTGATGTGCATATTTAACTTTTGGTTAGTGATAAGTAATAGGCCTTTCAGTGTGGGGTGGATGGGAAACTTGATTGTGTCTAAAGACTGGGGTGGCGTGCAGTGGGATTTTGGTGGACATGAGGCCCATGAATGTGCATCTTCATGACATGTTGGATGGGGACATGAGTCGGGGCCTGACCCTCAATGCTGGGTGGATGGGGGTGCTGGGGAACATGAGTCGGGGCCTGACCCTCAATGCTGGGTGGATGGGGCTGCTGGGGGACATGAGTTGGGGGCCTGACCCTCAATGCTGGGTGGATGGGGGTGCTGGGGGACATGAGTCGGGGCCTGCTGGTAGGTGCCCGTCAATGCTGGGAGGATGGGGGTGCTGGGGGACATGAGTCGGGGCCTGCTGGCTGGTGCCCGTCAGTGCTGGGTCGATGGGGTTGGCGCGCACCCCTGTAATACACGTACCCCGCTCACACAGAGCCAATCGCGGGTAAAACTTCCCGCGCACCCCCGAAATACACGTACCCTGCTCGCACAGGGCCAATCATGTGTGATTCTCCCCGCGCACCCCCGTAATACACGTACCCGCTCGCACAGGGCTAATCGCGGGTAAAACTTCCCACGCACCCCCAAAATACACGTACCCTGCTCGCACAGGGGCAATCACATGTGATTCTCCCTGCGCACCCCCGTAATACACGTACCCCGCTCACACAGGGCCAATCACGGGTAAAACTTCCTGCACTCCCCCGAAATACACATACCCCGCTCGCACACGGCCAATCGCGTGTGATTCTCGCTGCGCACCCCCGTAATACATGTACCCCGCTCACACAGGGCCAATCATGGGTAAAACTTCCTGCGCACCCCCGAAATACATGTACCCCGCTCGCACACGGCCAATCGCGTGTGATTCTCGCAGCGCACCCCGGAAATACATGTACCCCGCTCGCACATGGCCAATCGCATATGATTCTCCCCGCGCACCCCCGAAATACACATACCCCGCTTGCACAGGGCCAATCGCGGGTAAAGATTCCCGCGCACCCCGGAAATACACATACCTCGCTCGCACAGGGCCAATCGTGTGTAAAACTGCCCGTGCAACCCCGAAATAGACGTACCCTGCTCGCACAGGGCCAATCGCGTGTAAAACGTCCTGCGCACCCCCGAAATACACGTACCCTGCTCGTACAGGGCCTATTGCGTGTAAAACTTCCCGTGCACCCCCAAAATACATGTACCCCGCTCACACAGGGCCTATCGCGTGTGAAACTTCCCACGCACCCCCAAAATACACATACCCCGCTCGCACAGGGCCAATCGCGGGTAAAACTTCCTGCGCACCCACGAAATACACGTACCTCGCTCGCACAGGGCCTATCGCGTGTAAAACTTCCCGCGCACCCCCGAAATACACGTACCCCGCTCACACAGGCCCTGTCGCGTGTAAAACTGCCTGCGCACCCCCGAAATACACGTACCCTGCTCCTGCTCGCACAGGGCCTATCGCGTGTGAAACTTCCTGCGCACCCCCGTAATACACGTACCCCACTCGCGCAGGGCCAATCGCTTGTGATTCTCCCCACGCAGCGGGGTACGTGTATTCGGAGGGGTGCGCGGGGAGTTTTACAGGCGTATTCATGGTTGGGGGGGCTGTATGCTGGTCCATTGGCCTGTGCGCCATGTACGGGATTTGTGCGCTGTTCATGGCGCACGGGGAGGGGTTAGGGGCGTAGCTGGCGCTGCTGCAGGGTCGCTGCGCCATTCTGCGCCACGGCTGGTTATTGATGTTTAAATCCATAAATACGCTGTGCGCGGAAATGGATTTTGGCGCACGCGGCTTGCGCAGACTGCCGCACGCGCACCCTGTGCGCCAGCCGCGTGTGCCACTTGTGCACTTAATTCTATGAATTACCCCCTGAATGTTATCCTATTTTCCAAATTTTCATTCTGTAAGTCTCGTGAAATCAACCACTTCTTCTGTGACTTCACAGCCCTGCTGAAGCTCTCTTGCACCAGCAGCCGCATCACTGAAATAATCACTATTGCTCTAGGGTCAATAGTTGTAACATGTTCATGTGTCCCGGTCTTCTCGTCATATGTCAAAATCATCTCATCGATTCTCAAAATCCAGACCAGAACTCAGAGAAGTAAGGCGTTTTCCACATGCAGCTCGCATCTCACAGTAGTGGTCCTGTTCTACGGAGTACTCATGTTTGTCTACTTGTGACCAGCTTCCACGTACTCAGTGAGCCAGAGCAAAATATTCTCCTTATTCTACAGCGGGGTGCTCCCGATGTGTAACCCCATCATCTACACTCTTAAAAACAAAGAATTCAAAGGAGCCTTGCAAAGGATAAAATGTAGGAAATGTTAGAGTCAACATCTACCACACAATGAGTTACAATGTGCAATGATTTTCCTTCTGTAAGTGGTCAATTGTTAAAAGAGAACCATGTGTAACCTTATAACACATTAGTACAGAAGCAACCTAACTATCTGATGACACAGTACTTCTGCAGCCAATTCTATACATGTCATCAATAAAATTGCTTTTTCCAACGCAGCACTCTTTGATTTCTCACAGCAATCTTGTTATCAGCCATTTTATATACTGTCTGATTCAACAAGGTAATGTCTGCACAAAAGGGTTCAGAATTAATTTTATGTTGCAGCATTTAGTGTTAGCCTGATGTTAAGACTAAATTATATATTATCTACACAAACACTTTCGTGTGTCTGCTCCTAGTACCCTAGGGTCTTGAATAGAAAAAAGGGTGTGTGACTGAGTGACCTCAAAGTCATTATCACAAGTACATGGAAGTGGTAGATACTAGTCTACGAGGCATAAAATAGCCATACAAATATATCCCAGGGACTTGTTTCTCAGAGCACTAGGAAGGGTCAACTAAACAAGGACTACAAGCCCAGAATGCCCCTCTTTCACAAAGGAGAAACCTAGAGAGATCTGGGATTCCCTTTTGGGTTAAGACCAGAGAAATTTGTTCACCACCCTGAAGAGGACAATTATGGAGGACCGGCACATGATATGATATATGATATGATAACGCGCCTGTACACAGGTGTTTCTAGGCGCGACAAGACAATGAAGGGGTACAAAGGGAGGACAAAACAATGATCTTACTAGGCCTTGTGTCAATCAGATTGCGCAAGTGCACGGAAGAGGGAAGGGGAGAAGTGACGGTGGGCGGAGAAGGAAGAAGTTCACTAAACACAGAGGGTGATGCAGACAGGTAGTACTGCCACCTCTAAAAATTAAACAGACTCTCCAAGATGTTAACTATCCTTGCTCAGGCTACAAAGAGCCTTGAGGAAAGAGAAGCTCATGTTTCTCTACAGATTAAATCCAGACAGGAAGACAGTCTTCTACAACAAATAACTTAATTGAAATTAACAGAAGAAACACCAACACACACTAGCACCCTTGACGGATGCGTCAGCCTATCATGTTGCTCCAAATCCATGTTTAATTTAGCGATGCAAGCCTGGGTTCGGAGCAACCCGAGTGCTCTGTGCAGCCACTCTCCACCTCTGCCTCCGGCCCCATATCCAACCCCTCAACAACCTCCACTCCGCTCTCCTTACCTGCACAGGGCTCCTCCTCCTGGGCTGCACTGCCTGGCATCCTGTTTATGCTATGTAAATGTAAGAGGGGTTCCGAGCGGAGCCACACCTTCCATTTCCATGGCTGACCTGACTCTGCCTGGCCGCTGCTGCGTATAGAGCAGCACAGAAGTTTTTTGTTTGTTTTTTAAATTGCTATTAACTCCTGGAGGGGTTGCTTTGCTCAGGCCTATAACGTGGGCACTGTGCCGTTACCACCTGCTGAAGGCCACCAAACTCTTTATTATTGCCGTGATAGAGCAGAACGAGTTTTCAGTCTCACAGTTCCAGAAAAAGGGTTTCATAATCCAAAAATTAACCTGCAGAGTTTACGAGACAGCCAGATTGGGCTCCTTGAAGTTAAAGTCCTGCAGCCAGAAGGGTAGAGTCAAAACAGCACTACAAAACAAACACATCCAAAATGGAAGCTGAACTACTTAAAAGTCAGAATAGCTGGAATCCAAGACTGCAAACTATAGAGCATCCCTGCCTTTAAGCATGCTCGGACTGGACAAGTGTCTTTTCCAGGCACTCAAGAAAAAGTTATTCAGTCCAAGCCAAATACAAGGGACAGCTTGCATGACAGTGTTTTGGAGTACATGCCTTGCACATTGCTTTTACACTTTTTCTTTGCACCAAATCACCACAATAGAGTATAAGATTTCCTAGGCTGGTCAGTGAAGTGGTGCATCGTCCAGATTTTATTTTCCTGGAAGAAAGTTCATGAGTATGGCAATGTCCTGAAAACAGCTAGAGTATGCAAAACACATTTTTGTTTTTATATATTACTGACCCTGCTCTCTAATTATATGTTTTTAAACATTGTATTGCACTATGTTTTTTTATACATCGTTAATTTTAGAAAATTACTGGGGCCAACATTATTTCTGCCTGATTGAAAGTTTGAAAACATATTACATTCAACATTTACATGTGAACAAGATTGGTTTTCTTAAAATACAACTGTCAACTAGAAATGTGGACGGCTTTCAAACAGTTATATTTTCCCTCTGCTTTCAGGAGTTGTATAACCTTTTAGATAAGGCAGACGTTGCAGATCTGCATACCATAATTCATATTTCTTCAGCAAATGAAGTTTAAAATGATCTTTTATTTTCTTTGAGAATGAACTGTCCTCTGGCCTTTTGTATACCATACATTTCACTCTGCACCATCTGATGAAAACATCTCTGTGTGTAATTTGTCTAATTACAGGCATTAACACTATTGTGTGTGTTTTTAAAACTGTACTACCATGGTGCTGAACTCTGCTTTGCACTACAAATTGTATTGCAAACCTATTGTACATGCTGCATCCAGAGTGGTTCCTATGCTTTAGGAATGCACAGTAGGAAACCTCCATGCCATGCATTAGAATTGTGATTGTTCCTAGTAAGTTTATGTCAGACAAGGAGGATTTATATCAATGTGACATATGCAAGTATTAACCCACCTGTACATTCCCAGAATCATTGTTTGTGTCTTATTTGTTTCATGGCCACCTACTTTAGTGGAGTTCAACAGTTCTTCTGAGCTCGGACGGTCGTGTCTTTTTGTATGCCTAGTTTTCTTTCCCAAATTGGTGACTTTGGACAAGGTGCAGTGCACTTTCCCTCCCCCTCTCCCTTGCACTTTCCCTCTTTCCCCTTCTCATGCACTTGCATGATCTGAACGGTACCTGGCCTAGTAGCATCGCTGTCTGTCTTACCTCTGTTATCCCTCCCTTGCCTCGTCGCGCATTGAAATACTTGTGAATAGGGCGTTATAAATGCCATATCATATCATATAATACCTTCCGAAGGCTAGACTCTTGTGGGAGGCCAGTGCTTAACAAGCTGAGTGTAGTATCTACACAAGTTATGTGGGGTACACAAGAGCAAATGCCCTAACAAAGTTCAACAGACTTGTGGAACAAAAATGAAGAGAGAGAGAGGGGCTCTCCCCCCATTAAACTATACTACTTAGCTTTCGTTTTAAAGACATTAAGAGGATAATGGTACCACCAGTGTCACCCTGCTGAAGGATTATGGGTTTGAACATTGAAGTGGTTAGAGGAGGTATCACCTCCACTTGTAATGTGGGCAAAATGATTACCTACAGTAATTTCCCCTAACCCCACTTCCAGCACCCACTCACTCAACGCAAAGATGATGTTTTCTGTGTGGGGATTTGACACATAGAAAGTGAGATGCAGCCTACAAGGTGAACTCCAAAAATGCCATTGTGGTTGCTGTTCTCATAGATGAGGCCATATTCGGTGTGGGCATCGTAGCAGACAATGGGCCTCATTACAAGTTTGGCGGAAGCCATGCCGGTTAAACTGGCAGGCTGTTGCCAAACTTGCAATATTTTCCAACACCCGCGAAAGGACAAATACCGGGTCATTACGACCCAGCCGGACCCGGTAATTGCCCATTCGCGGGCTACGGATAAAAGATGCTCTCCTTTCCCATTCTGCCCCATAGGGCCGAATGGGAATCGGGAAGGCTGTTGCACCGGGATAATAACGGTGCCGGTGCAACCGACATGCTGTGCTCGCGGGTGCCGCTCTGCCCTGGCGGGCGGAAAGGCACCCGCGATCATAATTTGTAGTTTGCCGGTCCAGGAAGTACGGTACTGGCATGCTTACCGGTACCGTACTTCCCAGACCGGCAAACCTGAAGTCAAGTAGTGGCCAAATGTTACATAACGCATTTAAGTGGGATCAGTACCAAGGGAAGGCCCCAGTTCCTGCCAATTCTCAAATGTTTTGGGACCACGTCTCCATAAAAGGGGAAACAGATCTCCTGTTTTCATGACACTGCTGGTAGCATCACTGCTACCACACAATGGGTGAAGGAAGGACAGTATATTACAGGACAAAACAAGCCGGTAAGGGGGTTTGATGGTTTTAGCTACTTTCCCATGGTAATGTCAGACCTCAAACAGATGGGTGAAACTGCCCTACACTGCGTTGCAAATACTCCATATCAGTTGCGTGTCTGTTGGGTAATGACCTCCCTGACCCAGGCTTAGTTGAGGAAGTTACCGAGCCATGATTGTGGAAGCGTTTGAAGACCAAGTCCCTGAAGCACTTCATGCTGGAGTGTGCAAGTAGCCGGTATCACCAGTAACTCCCAGTCCTAACCTGAAGCTCCATGAGGCACCAACCACTGTGGGATTGGGCCATGTGGCCACTGATGTGTTTACGGATGTAGCACAGGATTCAGTGATCTCAGAGTTGCATAATGGCATAGAAAAGGCACCTGAGATAGTGGGCATGGTAGTTTCAGCCTGAGGGGCCTGCCAGAACTGAGCGAGTTGTCCTGAGCTGGAGGTCAAGGTCAGGTTGACTTTTGCCCGGAACAGTGGACCTGTCCCACTCTGGCAGGCCTGTGGAAGCAGACAGGGAAACAGGTGCCGGATGAGAGCCCTGGCCTATTGCAACAAGAGGAGTAGGAAATGAGCGAGAGCCTTGGCCTGTAACAAACCAGGAGCAGTGGCAAGGCAACAGCCCTGACATGTTCATTGACAGTGGGGCCAAGAATTCTGATGCAGGTTACAGTGAAGCGTTGGTTGTGCACCCAGACCAAAGGAGATTCCTACTGGACATTGCTCCTGATGCACTTGTGGTCACTAATAGGTAACTTGGGCATCTGACAGCGTATCGGAAAATTCCTACACACCTCTGGTGCATTTTTAAATGGGAAAAACAGTGTACTCCTTCCCACCTTATCAAAGTACTGGCAAGAGAGGAGATTAAACCTAAGACCCTGCTAAATCCACTACCTGTGGTTATGATATGATATGATATGATGTGGAATGTATAACGCACATTCAGATCACGCAAGGGCGGGGAAGATGGAAGGGGAAAAGTGCCAGGGGGAGGGGAAGGTGGAAGTGCAGTTAGCTCACAAGTGCAGTCAGCGGGTGCCTCATAAGTGCAGAGAGAAGGGACTGTAGGGTTGCAGATACAGAACCTTAAGTGCTGGAGAGCCCGGAGGCAGTGCAAGGGCAACTGGACATGCAGGATCCAGGGCCCGGTTTCAGAGGCTGACCAGTGCGCAGAGCAGTCAGGTGCATAAGCAGGGGAGAGGAAGATATATGATATGATATGATAGTTTATTTATATAGCGCCTATACACAATGTGTTTCAAAGCGCTTCAAGGCAAGGGAGGGAACAAGGGAAAATACAATGACATTCTTACAGGCCATGAACAGTAAGGATGTGAAATTTACTATCTTACTCGGCCTGACGACATTTCAAATAGTGCAAGAACTAAGACATAGAAAAGGAATGGAGGGGAGTGTGGGAAGGAAATGGAAACAGACAGGCGACTACCGTACTAGGCCTGACAACATTTCTGGTAGAGCTGGAGAAAAACAAAAGGTGAGGGAGAGGGGTGCAGAAAGGGAGGGGAGGAACAAAACAACTGACTATCGTACTAGGCCTGACAACGTTTCAGATAGTGCTGGAGGGAGGGGGGCGGATACAGTAAGGGGATGGGTGAGCGACAGACGAGGTGCTATCGTACTAGGTCCAGGGACAATTCTGATAGAGTAAGGCGTAAAAGAAAGTAAGGGGAGGAGATAGGAAAAGGGAGAAATGGAGAGGAGGAGAGAACAGAGAGTAAGCAGTCAAAAAGAGTGGAGAAGCAAGAGGGGAGAGCGAATACAACTGCAGAAGTCAGTAGTAACAAATAATGTTGCAAGCCAGGATACAAGATTAAGATGGGAACAGCATGATTCAGGGTCACCATGAGTACAAGATGCAAAGGAAGTCCAGCATGAGAGTTGAGAAAGGGTAATGCACCGTGAATCAATGAAGTCCATAAAAGTAAAATCCAGCATTGGCCACAAGATGGTGATGGTGAGGCAGGGCTAAGAAGGTGGGTGGTGCTTAGGCCAGGTGACCTAGATCAACTTACACCTGCTCCCCAGCTGCAAATGAAAAGAGGCTGGAGGGCTCCTTAAGTAGGGAAAAGACCGGCAAACAGGAAGGCACCAGGTGGGCGGAGCTTGCTAAGTGGTGAAAAAGAGCGGCAACCAGGAAGGCACCAGGTGGGTGGGGCTTAGGGCAGGTGACCTAGATCCACTTACACCTGCTCCCCAGCTGCAAAGGAAAAGAGGCCAGAGGGTTCCTTAAGTAGGGAAAAGAGCGGCAAGCAGGAAGGCAGAAGCGGGGCGGGTCTTGCTAAGTGGTGAAAAAGAGCGGCAACCAGGAAGGCACCAGGTGGGCGGGGCGTAGGCCAGGTGACCTAGATCCACTTACACCTGCTCCCCAGCTGCAAAGGAAAAGAGGCTGGATGGCTCCTTAAGTAGGGAAAAGAGCAGCAAGCAGGAAGGCACAGGTGGGCGGGGCTTTCTAAGTGGTGAAAAAGAGCAGCAACCAGGAAGGTACCAGGTGGGCGGGGCTTAGGCCAGGTGACCTAGATCCACTTACACCTGCTCCCCAGCTGCAAAGAAAAAGAGGCTGGGGGCTCCTTAAGTAGGGAAAAGAGTGGCAAGCAGGAAGGCACCAGGTGGGCGGGGCTTGCTAAGTGGTGAAAAAGAGCAGCAACCAGGAAGGCACCAGGTGGGCAGGGCTTAGGCCAGGTTACCTAGATCCACTTACACCTGCTCCCCAGCTGCAAAGGAAAAGAGGCTGGAGGGCTCCTTAGGGAAAAGAGCGGCAAGCAGGAAGGCACCAGGTGGGCGGGGCTTGCTAAGTGTTGAAAAAGAGCGGCAACCAGGAAGGCACCAGGGGGGCGGGGCTAAGGCCAGGTGACCTAGATCCACTTACACCTGCTCCCCAGCTGCGGGAGAGAAAGAGAGAAAGCCGAAGTGCAATGGAAGGTCTTGAGTTGCTTCCAGAACCAGATGTGGTTCTGCTCAAGTTTGAGGAAAGCAGAGAGGCTGTTCCAGAGGGAGGCCCCAGCCGAGGAGATAGATCTGCCCCCAACTCTCTGCTTAGAGAACCGTCTGAACCGGAGGATGAGCAGAGTGCTTGAGATGGGAAATGTTTTGAAAGAGAAAGTGGGAGGGAGAGTGGTCCCAGGCCCCAGAAAGCCTTCTGGACAATGCAGAGGGTCTTGGACTTGATCCTTGCAGCTGCCGGGATCCAGAGGAGAGATTTCAGGGCTGGAGTGGTATGATCCCTGGGCCTGTGGCCAAGGACAAGTTTCACAATCCTGTTCTGGATTAGTTGTAAAGGGAGAAGAGTAGAGGCAGGCAGATTAAGAATGAGGCTTTTGCAGTAGAGAAGAAATATCATGTCAGTCTTTGTCCTGTCCAGCGGCAATCCAGCACCAAAATGCTAGGCCATTCTCTTCTGAACAAGAGTACAAACAGCAACCCCATACACGTGTTTCAGCCTTGTTGTGCATCATCAGTGAGGTGGAGCTGTGTCTCTCTAAGAACAGTGAGCAAGAGGTCCACGTCTGGATCGCCCTGGTAATTTAGGGTGAGACCCAAAGTTAATTTATGCAAAACAAAGGGGGGTCTGGGAATCTCTCTACCAGCACAAACACAGCCCAATGACCTGTCCTTGGGAGAATAACCCCTGGGAGAGACTCTACCAAGTCTTTAGCTCACTGTCCCTTTCACAGAGAAGAAATTTCCCCACATATCAGTCTGTCTCTTGCCCAGGGGCAATCCAGCACCGAAATGTTAGGCAATTCTCCTCTGAACAAGAGTACCAACAGAAACCCCATACACGTGTTTCAGCCTTGTTGGGCATCATTAGTGAGGTGGAGCTTTGTCTCTCTAAGAATAGTGAGCAAGGGGTTCACGTCTGGATCGCCCTGGTAACTTAGCGTGATACCCAAAGTTAATTTATGCAAAACAAAGGGGGGTCTGGGAATCTGTCTACCAGCATGAATACAGTCCAATGACCTGTTCTTAGGTGAATAACCCCTGGGATAGACTCTACCAAGTCTTTAGCTAACTGTCCCTTTCACAGAGAAGAAATTTCCCCGCGTAGCAGTCTTTGTCCTGCCCAGCGGCAATCCAGCACCGAAATGCTAGGCCATTCTCCTCTGAACAATTGTACCAACAGCAACCCCATACAGGTGTTTCAGCCTAGTTGGGCATCATCAGTGAGGTGACGCTGTTTCTCTCTAAGAACAGTGAGCACGGGGTCCACCTCTGGATCGCCCGGTTAACTTAGGGTGAGACCCAAAGTTCATGTATGCAAAACAAAGGGGGGTCTGGGAATCTCTCTACCAGCACAAACACAGCCCAATTACCTGTTCTTGGGTGAATAACCCCTGGGAGAGACTCTACCAAGTCTTTAGCTCACTGTCCCTTTCACAGAGAAGAAATGTCCCTGCATATCAGTCTTTGTCCTGCCCAGGGGCAGTCCAGCACCGAAATGCTAGGCAATTCTCCTCTGAACAAGAGTACCAACAGCAACCCCATACACGTGTTTCAGCCTCAATGTCTCAATTTCTTACTATTATTAAAAAATAATATTTTTGTTGGCTCAGTTTCTTCCAGAGGCGAGTAAACAGAAAGTCGACTGATCGGAATACATATTTTCAAGTAACTCGGTTTCATCCACTGGCATTGCTCAATGCATTGCTGTTTTTTCCAATTCTCGGGAGCCCGCAGGATTGGTATGGAACACGGTTTCCATGAAGAACCTAAGTTCTGATCCTGCAAATGCTATGGAGCTGGATGATATTCTAGCTGATCCCGTTAAACCTGAACGACAAGAGGGATTAATGTGTCCAATAACCTTTTACAGAATATGTCACACAATCCAAGCAAAGGAGGATTCCACCAATGGGTCTGGAACTGGGTAAATGCATGCAACATCAGGGACATCCTAGTAAAATCATTACTAGTACAGAAAGACACAAACGTGGCACCTCCCTGTGCCTGAATTGCCAAAAATATGACAGTGCAAAACATGTGGCACACTGACCCGTCGAAGAACCGGACCAGAGATTAAACTATGTGATTATGCAATGCATAGGAGTCCATGTGGGCCTCATTATAAGTTGCCCGGTACACAGTAAACATGCAGGTAATAATGTTTTACTGCACTTTTACCGGACCGGCCAACTACAACTTTGCCGGTAGGGATGGAGAATTGAGCACCAGCTAAAAGCTAGAGGTTAACCTGACCCCTACCAGCAAAAAACTGCTGGTATTACTGGCACGATAATACCATTGCCGGTGATACTGGCAAAATCCCCCCATGGAGTCCTATTGGACTCCATGGAATGGGTATTTACCATTTAAACCGACACTTGTAATCTGTCGGTAATACCAGCAGACAAGTCCCGGTAACGATATCAGCGTTTGCCGGTATCCCGCCGGAATTACTGGTCGGATACTGACACATTAGTAATGAGGGTCAATAGGTTGTTTATTTAATCCAATATCTGTGTCCCTCGAATTTGCAGGTGTTACTGCAAGATCACCAGTGAGATGATCATGGAGCTCACATCCGGCATCAGTAGCTCATCAGGTTAATGCTCTGAAACACACTACTGTTCAACTGAAATATATTTTACTCAGACATTGAAATGTCGTTCACTTGGGGGGGAGCAGACATTAAGAGTGACCTTTTTGGATTTGGTACCTTTGCTTCTTTGAGAGGAGGGGCACTCCCACAGCCAACATGCACAGAGGATTGTGTGGTCAGGATGGAGGGTCCTCATTGGTTGAATTTAAATTGGATGTGCAGGGTTGGCACACTTGAGAGATTGGTTTTGGGGACAAGAGTGGATGCTCTCCCTCAACTATTATCCAACCAGCAAGTGGCATAAGTGGCACTGGGGCCTCATTTGAGTGAAGAACACGTTTTAAGGGTTCCGCATGAGCAAGGCAATGGGAATGAAACATGTTGATGTTTGTCTTGCTTGGCTTTATGTTTTCAGAGACACTTGAAAAAGGGGTGGTCTTGGATGTGGAATTAAACATATCATGATCTGCAGCTCACAAAAATTGAATAAACATTGGAAGCAAGCTGTAAAACAAAACGGATTATTTATTTATTTGTTCATTTTAGTTGTACAATGTACAGTGCTTATGAGACGGGGAATACATCATTGCCAAAGAATGCCATTGATACATTGATTTCACAACTTGAGTCCCTAGCGCATGGTCACTCGAGGAGCACACGCAAATGTGTTTTTGAAGTGAAAGTGCAGATGATTTCAATAATAAGCATCAAAGATGGAGAAACACACTTCGGTTAGAAGGCCTTTGCTTTTGGCCCACATATTCAAGTTCAGAGGCTGGAGAACTCTTGCTCAATTTCTGAATGAGCTTCAGGAAAGAGGACTATGGGTGTATGTTACAATCAATTGCTCATTTAACTTAGTCAAGCATAGAACTAGAAGTTTCTGCGCAACTAGTTAGTAATTGGGGTAGATTAAATATGCTTTGACAAACTGAAAAATGGATCGAATAATTTTGAGACAGTCATAATGTGTAAGGAGTGCTAATTGAGGTATCCTTTGTCAGAAATGTGTAGGACAGAGTGGCTGGTCACATCCAGTAGGCCTGGAGTCAGGCAAAACAGAGACAGATATCCCATTGGCTTATCAGTTTTCCGCTGTAGAGTAGACAGGGAGTCATTTTCCACCTGGACTGCACTGGTCACGATGAACATTACCTGAGAGAGGTGGCGGTGTCACTTATGACTCACTCCCATGTCGCAGCCTCAACAGTGTATATTTATTATGATCTCGTAATGATAACCTCGTCGCTAGTATTAACGGCAAATCAGCACACAAACACACATGATCGGCCATGACCTAATTGGCTGCTCTGTACGTTTATTAACATGTGCCTGTAAAAGAAAGCATAATAACATGTGTACATTCACCTGATCCCCAAATGTTAAACGCTTGTGATTTTCGAAGGACTCAACAGGCATGTGTCGAGCATTCAGTAGCCAGCAGAAAGCACTTTACATGCAGAGAGCACTTTACATGCATGGTGAATACACTTGCAAACCTGGTACATAACTTGGGGAAGATTGTTGCTGGCCTGCTTTAATTCACCAAGCAGGTCTGAGCAGAATAAGAAATCACACTTCATGTTCCACATGTTAAAACACTATGCATCTGCTTGTGGGCCGCCGTAGTATCAACAAAGTAGTTCACCTCATTGATCTTCTCCAGAACCACATAGACTCCAGGCAACATATCTTGTAGTAGACTGTGTTTGCCAGTTTCAATAATCCAGACTATCTGTCCTGGAGAGTAGCTATGGACTTGACTTCTAGTCATGCTAGCATTTCATAAACTCCTGGGCCGGGCTTTCAGATTGTCTTTAGACCTGTCCATGTACTGTGAAAATCTGTATCTTAACCCAAGAACATAATCCACTATATTGTGGGAAAACAAACTGGGTTACACTCCCCTTCTTCTTGCACCAGAATTAGGGGATCCCGCACAGGATGGGCAAACAGAAGAACAAATACAATAAACTCTACTCTGTTCCGTGGCACTTATCTGTAGGTGACCATCAGGCTGAGTAGGAGAACATCCCATGTTCTCCTCGGGTGCTTTTACAAGTCACCTTTCTTGACTTGGACCGATTGGGGCCAGTCAAAATTAGCAGTCCACCTGCCTTACTCACTCCTAAGTGACCTGCCTAAGGAAAGTCAAAAGCCAAGAATAGGAGAACCCTCCTGTGCCACTGGGGAACAACTAATCTCTGGTTGCCTCAGAATCTGTGGGCTCAATATACACAAGACCATTCCCCCAGTTAACCTTGAGCAATACAGGTTACTCATCAAAAGCCTGTTCCCCTGTCTGCTTTCCCAGACCTGCTGCAGCGCGACAGTCTCTCTGTGCCTTGCAAACAGTCAGCCTAACTTGGGGGTTTAGCCGAGGACAACTCACTAAGTTCTGGGAGGTCCACTTTGCCTGATGCTGTCTTGTCCTACATCTCAGGTTGCTTTGTTGTGCAACTAGGCAACCCTGCGATCACTGAACCAAATGCTATCACAGAAGGCAGAATAATGGCACTGTCCCATATGAGCAGGTGCCTCAGTGGGATTGGGATCTGGACTAGGCACTACCAGAGTCTCATGCACTCTCCAGAAGGAAGAACCGCTGGGCCCATATTCTCATGTGCTTCTCCTCTGGCTGTTTCCTTAGTCGTACATCTGGTGACAACTTTGGGATTAGAATGGTCTTTCCTAACAGACAATCCACTGGAATGAACTCTGTTTCCACTATGCACTGCTTGGAGGTTTCTCTCCTTCGCAGGATTCTACCATTGAGAGTGGGCATTGGCTGGAACCATCAAACCCTCTGAGCTTTCAATCTGGGCTGGTGTCATAGAGTGCACCCTACATCCCCTTAAAGCGGCGTGATACCTTTCCCAGTCAGAGTAACAAGGACACATTGAGCCACTTCCTACATCCACTAGGAAGCCCACATGATGATGGCGTATTCCATGATGGCAGCTCAGACTATTGCCTGTCTGGCTCTGCCCTTACAGACTGCATTGTCTTTCCTATCGATCATGTCCCCACATGGAAGACAGCCCATGTACACTGAGGGTGTTGATGTCTCAGTCTTAGAAGTACCATCACTCTTCTTTTCTGTGGGTGCTGATGAGCCATGTAGCTAAGATTTCCTATCGTATTTTTGGGGTTTTTCTTTGAAGAAACCAAATAACCTTTGACCTTCATCAGAAGCTTTTTCTTCTAGTATGGGTATACTCACATGAGCCTTTTTCTGGATACAAGTACTCTCCTACCTATCAGCTGCCTTTACACTCCCTAGTATCTGTGATATGTGTGTCCACTAGATATTGTTGTGATAATGCCTCACAAATGTCAATCCTTGTGTGCAACCACAATGATACATTCCCTCCAATCTGTCAAATGTGTTACAAGTGATGCACCCACACAGATACTTCAAGGGCAAATTAGTAAATGCTTCACACGTGTGGTTGTGTATTTTGGTGCTGCTTTAAAACTCTTATGTAGTGTGCTCTGTTCTTTCAGAACCCTAATGATGGTGGCCTTCATATATGGGCCTCTCCTGAGGGGCTAACTGAATGATGATAACAGTATGCTGTGCCGGTAAGTAACTCATCAGAGCTGTACCCCACAATCCTTCTTCCACATCCTTTAGCTTGAAGGCTAACTCCAGGGCTACAAGCCAATTATAGTTGTTTTTCCCACCTCATCTGGCAGGACTAAGCCCTAGACGATGTGTCACCTAGGTTTTCCATGGGTGACACTGCTTGAAATTCTCCCCTCCCCTCTAGAAGTCTGTTTGCAGGACTCACTCTGGTCCTCAAGTTCTAACTTGTGCAGCATCGCTCAATCCTTCTGTTTCTGCCTCTCAATTATTTTCTTTTGTTGTGATGGGACCAAACTACTTTACTCTAGAAGGAGCCTTCTTGTCACCAGCTCTAGTGAGACTACCCTGGGACCTGGATGAGACATGGTACCTAAATGAAGCTCAGAACTTAACTAAGGCTTTTCATCTTGGGACACCATGCTACCCACAATTTTGGAAGAATGGGCCACATTCTAAGCTTGCTGGTATCCTGGCAGTAGATTCGCCAGGATTCCGGCAAATGTAGTTACCATTGCTGCTCGATTACAGGTGCCGGAGTGATGCTGTAAATCCCCATTCATGTAGTCTCAGAGAACTGCATGAGGGGATTTGCCATCATTACCGGAACCGGCAATACCATTGCTGACAATGAGGGATTTCTTGGCCGGTAGGCCACCTGGCTTACCTACAGCTGGACCTCTCTGTGACTCCTTAGGCAATTCCTGCCTTTATTCCTGCTTTGAAACAGTTTTTGCTAATTGTATAAGCGCCTAACAAATGACCAATAAATTAAAAATAAAATAAAAAGGGGAGGTGGCAAACCTTTCCCATGGAAGGCAGTCTTTGCTAGGACCAAGCCCAACTGGCTTGCTTTGGTTGGGACTCAGCCCCATGCAGTGAACACACCAGAAGCCCTCACCAGGAAGGTCACACGTAACCTGGCTAGTAATAAAACAACATCAATAGGTTTTGGCCACAAAAATTTTGAAGTCCTAGAGAGCACCCTGTCATAAGCATACATGGCTTAATTTTATATGTGCCACCTACCAGCAGCTCCTGGGGCCCTCAATTACATAATTCAATTTAGGCTCAGGTTTGTCAATAATTAAAGGAATATCTTAACATGCAGGATGCTTGGTTGCAACAGTTGCTGGAAGGAATGCACATATCACTTTGGGAGCGTCATTCTACCAAAACACAAGGCAGCTGCTGAGAGGTGTCAGTAGACACCTCAGCAAGGTCACATGCGTGAATGATGCTTTTCTACTATGGAACAATACGAAAGGAGGGGTCTGATTAGCAGACCTTGCATTCAGAGACAAAAAGCTACCTGTGTCATTTTATTAATACAGATCAACGAAGCTCAGGCTAGTTAGTCTTCTCTCAATAATGGTATTGAAGATGTCCACAAAGATGATGTGGCAGAGATCAGTATGCCAGAAGGGGTCTCCCCTGAGAGGAAGTGGCTGGTGGCTGTTATCTGTGAAATGCAGAAGACTCAAGACGCCAGGTCTGGAGACAGACCAGGAAAAGGTGATCTGCAGATGGTCGACATTCTGACTGAACTTTCAAACTCTGATCAACTTTCTCATCTCAGAATCATCCTATTCAACCTTCCAAACTTAGCAAATTAATTCACAGTAAGCATGCTGGAGGTAAGATGGGAGTAAATGACCATCCTGAAAAACAAAAATCTATTTTGGAAGAGTTTGGTTTACATTTATGTCATGCATGCTGGACGCTACGCTCGTAGAACAGCTAGACCGTTCTACTCCAAATGGAGGCTATTCGATACGTTACCGGGAAAACGACGTTTACACTTTTCACGTCGCTAACTTCACGTGACTTTTGCTTCGTCACGTGAAATACGGTATCACGTATTTAAGCTGCGTAGAAACTTCACTCGCTGCTTCTGATCGTCTCTATTGGCGTCGTGTAGCTGAACCTCTGATCTACATCCTGGTATATTCCTACAGCTACTTTTGGGCCTTCGATAGCGTGTGTTCCGCCACACGCTGATTCCTGGAGCTATCCCTTCGCGTGATAATCCACACGCGCTCTTTGTCTTCATACGCGGCTGGCCAAGGCTGCGTGAATCCTGCCCGCGTGTAAAATCCACACGCGCTCTTTGTCTTCATACGCGGCTGGCCAAGGCTGCGTGAATCCTGCCCGCGTGTAAAATCCACACGCGCTCTTTGTCTTCATACGCGGCTGGCCAAGGCTGCGTGAATCCTGCCTGCGTGTAAAATCCACACGCGCTCTTCGTCTTCAAGTGCGGCCGGCCCAGGCTGCGTGAATCCTGCCCGCGTGTAAAATCCACACGCGCTCTTTGTCTTCATACGCGGCTGGCCAAGGCTGCGTGAATCCTGCCCGCGTGTAACATCCACACGCGCTCTTCGTCTTCAAGTGCGGCCGGCCCAGGCTGCGTGAATCCTGCCCGCGTGTAAAATCCACACGCGCTCTTCGTCTTCAAGTGCGGCTGGCCAAGGCTGCGCGAACCCTGCCCGCGTGTAAATTCACACGCGCACGCTGTCTTCACACGCGGCTGGCCCAGGCTGCGCGATTCCTGCCCGCGTGTAAATCCACACGCTCACGTTGTCTTCGAACGCTATTTTCTTCTAACTCCTACATCTGTGGAATTAACAGAAGGATTGATCCCTAAGTGGGAAGGAAGCCTTTCAAGGATTATTGGAAGTGACTTTGAACTGAACTTTGGACGCTATCCTGTGGTGAATTCAACCCGTATCTAGCGTGAGCCTCGTTCCGTCCGGGATAAGTCTCCCTTACTAATTTTCCCTTCCCTGTCGTTTTGTTCTTCAATTCAAATCCATCAAGAGGCTTCTGGATTGTTCTACCCAGTGATACAGGTCAGTGTGATCATTCCTGTCATTATCTAACTCATCATACTCAGGTTGGAGCAGTTATTCATGATACTTTAATTTGTCCTAGGCTGGATTACTATACCTTACCCACGCCCTTTCCAGTGATCCATCGCTCTGCCTGTTTTATCAGCCAGAGGGTTGTATCATTTGGAAGGTCTTTGTTGACTTCACGACTATCAAGTCGGGTGAACAGGGATCCGGAAGACCCTACCTCCTGTATCCTTTTGAATATCGTATCCTTTTCAGTTGATACTTTGGTGCATTCTGACAGAATCAGAAGCCATGGAGGGTACGGATCCTTTAACTGTTTTGACACAGTTGATCCACGATTTGAGAAACGAAATGGTTACTGCACAGG
Source organism: Ambystoma mexicanum (assembly GCF_040938575.1). Taxonomy (NCBI): domain Eukaryota; kingdom Metazoa; phylum Chordata; class Amphibia; order Caudata; family Ambystomatidae; genus Ambystoma; species Ambystoma mexicanum. Next base: position 65,412,461 of record NC_090925.1, on the reverse strand, counting down.
ACATGTTACGGCACCGTATGGACGTTATGCAAGACGCCCTACATGGTAGTCCTCAGGGAACACAAGCGCCGATGGCTACCGCATCCGGATCTGGGACTACGGCACCCCCACAGGAGACTATTAACGTGGTTATGCCCACTCAGTTTCCCTTGGCCCCTCCAGAAAGGTTCACGGGTGATCCCAAAACCTACAGAACCTTTGTAAACCAGTGCCGACTCCATTTCCTTTGCCGTCCTACATCTTTTCCTGACCTAACCACGAAAGCAGCCTTCGTGCTTTCCCATTTAGGGGGCACGGCTGCTGCTTGGGCTAACCCTTTGTTGGAAACTAATAGCCCTTTGTTGTACGATTGTGACGATCTCTTGACTGCTATGAGTAAAGTCTTTGACATGCGTTACTCTACTCAAGCCACAGATTTAGAGTTGCTTAACCTACAACAAGGCAGCCAACCCCTTATGTCTTACGTCGCCCGGTTCAATCAACTGACGGCGGAAACCCAATGGCCTGACAGCAAGAAAACGGCTGTTTTTTACAAGGGTCTTTCTGAAGAACTGAAAGACGCCTTATCTACTGTTCCTGTGGTTCCTACGGGTTTCCCAGAGCTGCTCGATTTGGTTCTACAAATCGACGCCCGAAGGAATGCTCGAAAGGGAGAGAAAAAGCCCTTCATGCCAGTCTCGGGGCGGTCAGAGACACCAGCAGTCATCTCTAACGACCCTGAACCCATGCAAATAGGCGCCGTGAGAGGCCGATTGTCCAATGCAGAACGGGAGAACCGAAGAAAAAACCACTTATGTATGTATTGTGGTTCTTCCGAGCATTTATTGGCAACATGTCCTAAAAAACCCGTCAAGCGTGCGGGAAACGCCAAAACTCGACATTAGCAGGAGTCCCTATGTCGAGTGTTTCATCGGACTCCAGTACCATTCCTAAACATGCACCTGTAATAGTTCAGGTGACGTTACGTTGTGATGAGCGAGAAGTGGTTTCCAAGGCCATGGTTGATTCTGGAGCCACCAGCAATTATATAGACATCACCTATGCCAAGAACCGTTCCTTACCCCTAGTAAACAAAATAAAACCGGAAACGGTGAATACCGTGGACGGATCTGTGTTAACTTCTGGTATGGTAACCCAGGAGACGGTACCTGTTCGGATGACGTTATCAAATAACCATTCAGAAGAAATCGTCTTCGATGTTATTGCTGCTCCGCAGTACGAGATCATACTTGGTCTTGCATGGTTAACCCTTCACAATCCTACTGTTGACTGGGTTTCGGGATCGCTCCAATATCCTTCGACTCATTGCAACGAACATTGCTTTACCGGTCAGGAGGTGTCAAATAAACAACACATATTGGCCTCTGTGGCGGAGGATTCAACTATCAGCGTTGTACATCAATGCGACAATATCATACCATGCGAATACGCTGATTATGCTGATGTCTTTGATAAAGGCCAGGCAGAACAATTACCTCCTCATCGACAGTACGACTGTCCTATCGAACTGATTCCGGGTGCCAAAATTCCTACAGGCCGTGTTTATTCTTTAACACCTAAAGAAGATGTTGTGTTAAAGGAATACATTGACAAGGCGCTAGCCACGGGCTTTATACGACCCTCGCAATCTCCTGCTGCATCTCCTCTATTCTTTGTTCCTAAGAAAGAGGGAGACCTCAGACCATGCATTGATTACAGGGCACTTAATGATATCACCATAAAAAACCAATACCCCTTACCACTAATAAACGTGCTGTTGGATCAGTTAGGCACTTCCAGTTACTTCACCAAACTGGACTTGCGAGGTGCATACAATTTGGTTCGCATTCGTGAAGGCGACGAATGGAAGACCGCTTTTAAGACACGGTATGGTCTTTACGAATATTTGGTGATGCCTTTTGGTCTGTGCAATGCTCCCGCCACATTTCAATTCTTCATGAATGATATATTCAGAGACATCATGGACCGATTTGTGGTTGTCTATCTGGACGACATTTTGATTTACTCCTCATCTCTATCGGAACACGTCAGACATGTTTCTACAGTCCTACAAAGACTTAGGGAGAACCACCTTTATGTGAAAGCCGAAAAATGTGTCTTTCATTCGCAGGAAGTGGAATTCCTTGGTTACGACATTACCAATCTAGGTGCTCGAATGAGCCGTTCCAAGGTAAGGGCCGTCTTGAATTGGCCAATTCCACATAACGTCAAGTCGCTACAGTCTTTCTTGGGCTTTGCGAATTTCTATCGCAGATTCATCCATTCCTTTTCCAAAACAGTAGCTCCTTTGACAGCTTTAACTAGTTCCAAAGTACCTTTCTGTTGGAACCAACATGCCCAAGCAGCATTCGAAAAACTGAAGGAAGCATTTACCACTGCACCCGTGCTTCAACATCCGGATCCTGATCGCCAGTTTGTCGTTGAAGCGGATGCATCCAGTGTCGCTATTGGCGCAGTGCTCTCACAAGTCTGCACAGAAACCAAGGAGGAACACCCAGTGGCTTTCTTCTCTCGTAAACTCACCTCATACGAACGGAACTACACCGTTACTGAGCGGGAACTACTGGCTATCAAAGATGCCTTCCGAGAATGGCGTCATCATCTTCTTGGGGCCAAACAACAGGTGTTGGTGTACTCTGACCATAGAAACCTCCAAGCATTCAAATCCATGAGATGCCTTACGGCCCGTCAGGCCAGATGGCATGTCTTTTTTGCCCAATACGATTTCCAGGTCACCTATCGTCCTGCCCGAGAACATGTTAAGTCGGACGCTTTGTCCCGTATGAGTAAAGAGGCGCAGGAAGAAAAACAAGTTCAGATCCAGCTGTTGGCAGATCATGTGATTTGTGGTTGTTCGGTTCAACCCTCCTTAAAAACCGAAATACAAGAGTGGGTAAAAAATAATCCACAAGCAGTCCAGGATATGAATCTAGACGTGCATAACGGTTTACCATTCACACAGGGGGTGCTTTATCTATCAACTCCTTCAATGCGGAACAAAGCCCTCACATGGAATCATGATTCCTTGATTGCAGCCCATCCTGGACAGAAGAAAACACTGGACCTGCTCAAAAGGTGGTGCTGGTGGCCATCCATGGCAAAAGACGTTATAAACTACGTATCTTCTTGTTCTGTATGTATCCAATGTAAAAATACTCCTGGGAAACCAGTGGGCTTACTCCAATCCCTGCCTGTCCCTACCAAACCATGGGACATGATATCTATGGACTTCGTGGTGGAACTCCCCCCAAATCAAGGATATGATACCCTATGGGTCGTAGTGGATTATTTCACTAAATTGGCCCTATTTATTCCTTGTATTGGTTTACCAACTGCTACTGTTCTGGCTGATCTATTCATCCAACATGTATTCCGTTTCTTTGGTCTACCATCAGTAATCATTACTGACAGGGGCTCGCAGTTTGCGTCACGCTTTTGGAGAGCCTTAACATCTGCATTACTAATTGATGATAGAATGTCCAGCGCTTATCATCCTCAAACCGACGGGCAGACTGAAAGGGTCAATTGTACTATGGAACAGTATCTGCGGTGTCTGTGTTTGCAATACCAATCGGATTGGCTCACGGTACTGCCGGCGGCTGAATTCGCCTGTAACAACTCTTATCATAGTGCCATAGGCACTTCACCGTTCTATGCTCTCTATGGACAACACCCCCGATCAATACCTCTAGATTCCGGTCTATCCCTGGACACGCCTGCCGCAGGCCGTACGCTTCGTGATCTGAAGAGATTACAAACAAGGGTGAAGCAGCAATTGGAGCAGGCCAAACGACGTGACAAGTTCTATGCCGATGCTCATAGGGTATCCGCACCTGTCTATAAGGCTGGGATGAAAGTCTGGCTATCCACTAAGAACTTAAGAATTCCGGGCAAAAAGAAATTGTTGCCTAGATTCATCGGTCCGTATGTTGTGCTCCATGTTCTGAATCCTGCTGCTGTACGTCTGGCTTTGCCACAACGATGGCGGGTGCATCCTGTATTCCACGTCTCGCTCATCAAGCCATTCTCTGACACTACTAGACTGCCGGTACGGCCTGTTGCTATTTCTGTGCGGGGGTCTGATGAATACGAGGTACAAGACATACTGGATATGAAACTCCGTTCTGGTAGACCATATTATCTGGTGGACTGGAAGGGCTATGGACCCGAAGATAGGTCCTGGGAACCTCTTTCCAACATTCATGCTCCTGCTTTATTGAAGCGCTTCCACACAAGAAGGGGAGAGGTTGTCCCTTTGGGGGATGGCACTGTCATGCATGCTGGACGCTACGCTCGTAGAACAGCTAGACCGTTCTACTCCAAATGGAGGCTATTCGATACGTTACCGGGAAAACGACGTTTACACTTTTCACGTCGCTAACTTCACGTGACTTTTGCTTCGTCACGTGAAATACGGTATCACGTATTTAAGCTGCGTAGAAACTTCACTCGCTGCTTCTGATCGTCTCTATTGGCGTCGTGTAGCTGAACCTCTGATCTACATCCTGGTATATTCCTACAGCTACTTTTGGGCCTTCGATAGCGTGTGTTCCGCCACACGCTGATTCCTGGAGCTATCCCTTCGCGTGATAATCCACACGCGCTCTTTGTCTTCATACGCGGCTGGCCAAGGCTGCGTGAATCCTGCCCGCGTGTAAAATCCACACGCGCTCTTTGTCTTCATACGCGGCTGGCCAAGGCTGCGTGAATCCTGCCCGCGTGTAAAATCCACACGCGCTCTTTGTCTTCATACGCGGCTGGCCAAGGCTGCGTGAATCCTGCCCGCGTGTAAAATCCACACGCGCTCTTTGTCTTCATACGCGGCTGGCCAAGGCTGCGTGAATCCTGCCTGCGTGTAAAATCCACACGCGCTCTTCGTCTTCAAGTGCGGCCGGCCCAGGCTGCGTGAATCCTGCCCGCGTGTAAAATCCACACGCGCTCTTTGTCTTCATACGCGGCTGGCCAAGGCTGCGTGAATCCTGCCCGCGTGTAACATCCACACGCGCTCTTCGTCTTCAAGTGCGGCCGGCCCAGGCTGCGTGAATCCTGCCCGCGTGTAAAATCCACACGCGCTCTTCGTCTTCAAGTGCGGCTGGCCAAGGCTGCGCGAACCCTGCCCGCGTGTAAATTCACACGCGCACGCTGTCTTCACACGCGGCTGGCCCAGGCTGCGCGATTCCTGCCCGCGTGTAAATCCACACGCTCACGTTGTCTTCGAACGCTATTTTCTTCTAACTCCTACATCTGTGGAATTAACAGAAGGATTGATCCCTAAGTGGGAAGGAAGCCTTTCAAGGATTATTGGAAGTGACTTTGAACTGAACTTTGGACGCTATCCTGTGGTGAATTCAACCCGTATCTAGCGTGAGCCTCGTTCCGTCCGGGATAAGTCTCCCTTACTAATTTTCCCTTCCCTGTCGTTTTGTTCTTCAATTCAAATCCATCAAGAGGCTTCTGGATTGTTCTACCCAGTGATACAGGTCAGTGTGATCATTCCTGTCATTATCTAACTCATCATACTCAGGTTGGAGCAGTTATTCATGATACTTTAATTTGTCCTAGGCTGGATTACTATACCTTACCCACGCCCTTTCCAGTGATCCATCGCTCTGCCTGTTTTATCAGCCAGAGGGTTGTATCATTTGGAAGGTCTTTGTTGACTTCACGACTATCAAGTCGGGTGAACAGGGATCCGGAAGACCCTACCTCCTGTATCCTTTTGAATATCGTATCCTTTTCAGTTGATACTTTGGTGCATTCTGACAATTTACTAAATGTGGAAAAGACAGTCCTTATTATCCATGGGATGGACATTAAAGAAAACGAGATCATGGGATCTTTCTTGAAAACCTTCTAGTTCTAAGTATATATGATTCACTGGTTAGTGCACATATTGAGACGATCACATCTAAATTCAAACAGAAAACGGACAGAGTTGAACTGTGGGCCTTCATGTCCAAGGTTACCGTTGGCCATTGAATTATCTGACAAATCACCTGCGCCAGCAAACCCCAAAAGGCTTTATGCCCATGTCTGTGCGGCGGAATGTGCTCAAACAATTGTGCAATCTAGACATAGCTGACCTGTTAGAACCAGAACATGCACTGTTGTAGGGACACATGATTGATCAATATGCATTGTTTCCAGGTGACTTCTCTTGCCAGCTTGTCTATCCAAGAAAACGTTTTCATACATGTTATAGACAACTGCATTTATTGAATGTGACTACTCATATTTTCCTGTTGCTGTAAAAGAGTACAATTGATTTTGGATACAAGACACACACTTCTTAAAGACTCACTGTAAGGTGCCTGCCAGATGCACATTTGCCCATTATCAAACATGCTGAATTCTCAAAGGTTCGAGTCCCAGACTTAGATCATCTGGCAGCTGGCCTAGGAATACTCTTAAGCATCTGGCAGCTGAAATAGGTGTACTCTTAAGCATCTGGGAGCTGAAATAGACGTTCCTTCAAAACAAGAAGTCTCCAATTAAAGACCAAAGAGTGAAGAGCGTGCCAGAAGCAGAACGCTTCAGGGCCTGAGAAGATGGGACCGTGTCTACACTCTCATCACTGGGCACATTGGGAACCCTTCTGCCTTCCATTCGCAATCTCCCACAATAGTGTGTTCTGAAACGTCAGAGACTGCCACGATTTTCAAATAAGGCCCATGCTCATTACTTTTCCCACTTTAACCCTGCCCATACAAACATTTTCAATGAGCGTTCACCAATCAAGTATTCAATGCAAGTTGAACACCACCATTAGTCCCAGTGAAATTGTCAAACACGTTGAGCACTCACAGTTGAGCACTTTCACTAAACCAATGTTCAACAAACCCTCAATTTGTTAAGTTGAGGACTTGTTGAGGTGGAGTTGAGCTTAGATTGAGCACTTACAAGGATTGCTTGGAGTTGAGCAATCTAATTTGCATGTGAAAATCTCAACCAGTGCTCAACTTCCGTTCAGTTGAGCAGTAGTTGAAAGCTCCTGGTTGAGTGCTCTATAGATTTTTTGGTAAGGGTGGGCAAGGGGTTTTGAGTCAAGCAGTTAGAGTTCCAATTTTTCATTTACTGAAATGCTTATTAGCCCCACACCCATCTACAGCAATGAACATCTTGCATACATGTTGCTACTTGACACTTCATTGCTCTCCTACTTCTTTCTTTTCTTTTTTACTTAATCAACACCCTCAGTGAACATCTCTTTCACTTTGAGATACTCCTCTTCAACTTGTATTCATGAACTAGATGCTTCTAGGGAATATTTTATCACAAGAGAGAAATAGACATGATAATGTATTGTACATGTGAGCAGGACATTATTTACAAGGTAGCAGAACCATGCTCCCATTTGCCTCACAATAAAATGGTCAATTGATGCTTTAAAATATTATTTAAAGGGTCATCGATTCAGGTATATAACTGGCCATGCGACATGTACAATGTTAGCAAAACATACAGATATATATACCCATTTTAGAGGGTGGAACATTGGAAAGGAAAACTTGGGCCGATTGCTGATTTTTTGAGTCTTCACCCCTTCTCACACCCTGAAGAAAGGAAAGATTAAGGGAGTTTCTCGCCCGGAGTTACAAAGCGAAGGACTGACGAATAAAAGGGCAATTCCTGTTTGGACCTGTTCAGGCCAGAAGGACCCAAGGCCCGAAACCCTGCTCAGGCAGCAGGCAATCTTGCACCAACATGTGTTTACACCCTCTGTCCCCACAGGCCATCCCCACCCCCTTTTGTCCCCCTGTGATGTTCCCTTGTGCCCCCTCCCTTCTCACACACAGGTGTTGCCTGTTTTGCTTGATTCTTCTTGGGGCCAATGCTGGATTTGACTTTTATGGACTTCATTGATTCATGGTGCGTCGCCCTTTCTCAACTCTCATGCTGGATTTCCTACATCCTGTACTCATGGTGGCCCTGAATCATGCTGTTCCCATCTTCATCTTTGGACTAGGACTCACTGTGATAATACAAAAAGGCTTCTCTCCCCTCTGCAGCGCCGCACACACCGCGCTCATGGACCTCTCTCACTGTGCCTGAAAGCTTTGCAGCTCCATTCTCACGGATGAGCCGGAGGCAATTGAAACAAATACACAAATGTAACATTTTCAGTCTTCCTCTGAGATCACTGTCCCATGTGTGAACCAGCCTGGAACATGACTTTTAGTCCATCCATCTCCACAAACCTGCCGTGCCCTCTTACCCCCGCTGTTGGAAAATGACTGCCACTATAACCCTGTCTCCCGCAAGGTATTCTCTTGATGTACCAGGCATGTGACCCTACTGTGAAGCCCACCCCAGTGTGCCCCCAACTGTCACAGTATATTGCACCCTATAACTAACAAATGTCAGAATGTCTTGTAGCCTCATTGATGCGCCTGGACCCACCCCACAGCCAATGTTATCTTACTGACCAAGACGCTAAGCTTGGTACTTCATATAAGTCCCAATGAATAATGCTGTGATTATATGGGCACGATTTATAGATTTATGATGATATACTCAAAGGAACTGTAGTGACTATTACTTAGTGCATGTCTAATGGTAGTATCTCACGTTAGCTTAGTTAGGGCCCCCCTACCTCACTGCGACCTTACACTCACCCCGTCATGAACACAGACAGATGGACCTTGTGACGCTCACCTTCCCGCCAACCAAGCAGCCAACCACAGAGGAGCAGCGCCTAAATGCACCGATACATTCTGGTCTTGTGTCCAATCATAATGAACTTTTGTAACATTCATATCTGACATCACTGTTGACGTTTTTTACCCTTTTAATCAATTATAAGTGTGTTGTTTGCCAGAGCGCTCTCGGGCAGCAGAGTTCTCTGGATGCAAATTTTACATAAGCAAAACTTAACTCTCGCAGCCTGTTCTCTTAGTCTCATTCCCCATTGGGGTGTGTCACATTTATTGGTATTGCACGTGCTTGTCGGGGATTGGGCCTTTACAAGACCTAGAGGTGAGAGTCAAGGAGCTAGAAAGACAGAACGCTATGCTGGAAATACGTGCTGAGGATGCCGAAGCAGATCACGTAGGAACAACATAGGTGTGCTTGGGGTACCAGAGGGAAATGAAGGTCCGGACCCAACCTCCTACGTTAAAAACCTATTACTACAAGAGATTGGCCCAGGTAAAGTGTTCCAGGGTTTTGCAGTTGAACGAGCCAACCGATCCCTCGAAAAAGAGGCAACTCCCTGGATCCCACCCTAGACCAGTGATTGCTAGGATCCTTAACTTCCGAGACAGGTAGGTAATCTTACGACACTCCAAGGAAGGGACAGCTGATAATATGACTGGCCTGCAGGGCATCACTCCAATCTTCCACACCTTGGACGATGTGGAATACCTTTGTGCAGATGATTGAGTCTGTAAGTTCCCTTGATTAGTGCTACTGGGTCTTAGACCACATGCCGCTACAAATACCTCTATACAATGGTGGTGAAATCCAGTTGCCCACTGTTGGTCTTACTCACCCGCTCACGAGTTGACACTGGGTACCGGCCTGTTGCTGGTCTGGCTAGCTGGTACAAAACGGCCTCTCCAGGCCCTGTTGGTACCGAAATGTCTGAACAAAGTGTTTTTTTTGGGCAATATTTTAAAGTTCTGTTGTTAATGTTACGTTTTTGTTTACTCCATGCAGTACGGCACACAGGGGTGGATGTCTGGGATAACTGGTGAACGCTGGGGTGGCTGTTTTGTGAAGCCTGGGATAACATGTTACGCATTACAAACCATTCTTACACACTCTTGGCTCTGTGGGGGTCAGGATTGAGTGGAAATTCGTCCTGAACAAGAAGGGGAGCCCCCTAGGACTTGTCGGCACTCACCGACACATGGCAATACCATGGCTACACTTCACTTTATGGGGAGGTGTCTTTAACTGTGGCGAGATATAACGCTCAACAGACAATTTCCCCCCACAACAACCACCCCAGCTACCACAGCGCTAAACTGAATTATGCAGTGTGGAACACATGGGCCTCACAATGTCGGATCAATCTCCCCTCATGGTTGATTGGAAATGTATTAGCTCCAGACCCCCTACTCGTGCGTTGACCAACAAGTTTTTCAGGAGAGAGCTACTAACATCCTGGACTAACTTTTTTTATCATAATGTCGGAAGCGTGGACAGCTAGGGCACCATCTGGGGAACAATGAAAGAAGTAACCAGAGGGGAGGCCATAGCAAGTGCCTGTGACATTCACCAAAACTAAAGGAAGAGCTGGGGGCCATTGAGGAGAAGATTAAATTGCTAGAATCCAAATACCAGAACTGTCAAGCGACAGGGGGTAAACTGGCTGAGATCCGTTCTGAGTGTCATGAGGCATGGGGGAGACTGTCTAAATTAGACTATGCCGCGAAGAAGGCTCGGGCACACATGGAATGATATAAACCTGGGAGACTATTGGCATGGTTCTGTAAACATAACCCCCAACCATGACGATTGTGGGGCTCTGTGGAGATCCCAACAGGTGTTCAATTATATCTTCACTACTTACTATATGCAATTGTACAGCCAGATAACATAGTTCCCCAAGAACATCTAAGGGAAGCTCTCTCACTGATTTGGCTCCCGAGACATGCTGCTGACCAGCAAACCTCCCTCGATCAGCCCATCACTGTGGAAGAAGTAGGTGAAGCAATCACACCCCTTGCTACCTGTAAAATACTGGGTAGTGATTGACTCCATCTGGAGTTCTACAAGTCATATGGCCCTACTCTAGCACCAATACTAAAGGTCTTCGAAGAGGCATTCGAGAAGGGCATAATACCGGCTAGCATGAGTGAGACCCTGGTGATACCCATTCCCAAACCTGGGAAACCAATGGACAGGTGCGACTCTTATCGCCCTCTTGCGATGTTGAACTATGACATCAAGATACTCAAAATGGTTCTGGTGGTGCACCTTCGCAAGTTCATTTACTCCCTGATACACATAGACCAAACTGGTTTTGTGCCGGGTCGCAGTACCACCCTAAACCTCTGCAGACTTCGCATATTCTTATGCAAACAAACTCTCGAGAGGAACGTTATGTGGTGGCGTCCCTAGATGCCATCAAGGCTTTTGACTCAATAGTCTGGGAATGTTTGCTTGCCTCGCTGAGGAGTTTTTTGCTGGGAGAGAGCTTCATCAGATGGGTAGTGTTGTTGTACACCTCACCAACTGCATGAGTGAAATCTGGCTGCCAGATTTCTGGGGTATGGAACATATGCCGAGGGACCCGTCAGGGTTGCCCACTTTCACCCATGCTAAACATACTAGCTATGGAACCCCCATCAGCATTCTTGCACCAGGAATATGTGGATGCAGACATCATGGTCGATGGGTCCAGACACTTGATATCACTGTATGCAGATGATATTCTGCTCTAGCTATGTGAGCCGCACCACAATCTCCCCATGATCCTAGATGTGCTGGATAGAATTACGGAATTATCCGGGATCTACTACAATGGGCAGAAATCCTGTCTCTTCCATTTGAGCGGACTTGGCTGCCCTGCCTGCCTCGGGCCTCCTCTGAGTGATGTATTCTTTGGGAATACAGATCACCCATACAGTAGAGGACACACATAAACATAATACACTCAAAGTGGTGGGTGACCTCAAGAAATCCATGTCCTTCTGGTCTTGGTTGCCACTGTCGCTCATGGGCAGAATCGCCATAGTCATAGAGGTAGCCTTTTTTCCCCTTTGACACTCTTTGACCAGAGATTTTTTTGTGGGGCTCTGGTCATCTCAGACTGTCCCTTGCTACTCTGTGCCTACCCTACAGAGACGGTGGGGCGAAGCTGCCAATGCTTGAGTGATATTATCTAGCTGCCCAATTGAACTTTGTCATGAAATGGCTATCGGATGGCCCTACATCAGAATCAGCACTGATCTGACACTTAGTGGCACCAGTGACTTTCGGAATGTTGCTTGACACTACTGCCTCTACTTGTTAGGCTAGTTAGGCGAGTTTGGTCTAGGACTCTGAAAGTGGTTAAAATGGGCCACCCTTACTTCCCTAATTTACCAATAGTGGATTATGTGTGTGCAAACAGAGAATACCTGTGTGCCTCTAGATGCTGGGAGGAATATGGCATGTACACCTGGGGGGGCCTGTATGATAATGGTAGGTTCAAGGACCTGGTGGATTTGAATCTCCAGTTAGGCCTGCCCAAGGGACAGTTTTTAGGTACATGAAGGTGAGGGGGGTATCAACACTTAGATGGAGTGGGTTACCTGAGGAACCAGCAGAATCAACATTCCTGGCCCTGGTCTACTCACTGGAAGATGGCTGAAGGCTGTAACGTGGTTATACAGCTGCTTACTGGATGGCTCCAGCATTAGAAACTCAGGTATGAGACTTAGATGGGAGACTGGCACCGCACTCACTGATAAGGAGTGGGAGCGTGTGCTAGGTTGCCCCAAAAACGTATCACGGAATGGTAGGTTCAGGCTGCTGCAGATTAATGTCCTTCACTATATGACCCCTAGCACGGTCACCAAATTCAACAAAAACACTCGGTCTGTCTGCCCCTGGTGCCACCAGGGTAACACAGACCGTATACACATGTTCTGGAAATGCATGAAAGTACAGGCTTTATGGTCCCGAATCGAACTGCCTTGCAAAGGGGTGGTGGTGTCTAGATATAACTGGACCCCGATGGAGTGCCTGTTGGGTAAATATTCCAGACAGGGCAGACACAAGCATCTCATCAGATTTATGGACAGATTTATATTTGGAAAGAGGAGAATTGGCTTGTCTTGGAGATCCTCGAGAGGCCCCCAAATCAAATTGTGGTTGTATGACTTTGAAACCTGGTGTGAAGCTGAAACGAGAGCATGGGCCGGGTCATTGCACTCTCACGAGCGCGATCCCGCTGAAGCCTTTGTAGCCTGGAAATCACTAGTTCTCAGTATGTTTCATCCGTCAGATGATAAAGCGCCATGAACACCCCAGTTACCTATCGTCCGCTTGTGTTTGATTTTAAGTAATAGTAGCCCCCTTCTCTCCTGACCCTACCCACACCTGGATGTGGGATCCTGTGCCTGATCACTCTATAGCGCCCAAAACACTGCGCTTCTTCTAGACCCCATGTCCCGAACCCGTACCCTATTAGGTGAATGACTCGCACGCCTTGATTACAGGTTCCAACAAACCACACTTCCTGCAAGCGAGGAACAGAACATCACACGTCAATTGCTACTTGGGTGCATTGCACGCGTGAAACTGTAACGCCCACCCGTGGAATTAGGGAGAGATTGTTGCTGAGGATAGCAGACTGTGGGTGCCAGGAGTGGGCACAGCCCTACATTAGATGTCCTCTTAGTCACAATGTTGGAGGTGGCCCGAAGGTGACTAAATACCAGCCTGACTTCCATATGGCAATCCAACGTTTTTTGCACTCTTGTCATCGAGCCATGATTCAGCCAACCAGTGAAGTATACACTATCAGAGGTCCAATCAGGCCCTAGCCAATGAGAAGGAAAAAAATGTCTCCAACATTACTCCAATTAAAACCCAGAGGAAGGAGAAAAAAGGACGTGTGAGAAATTGGAGGCGGGTGTAGAGTGGGGGCCAGAAAACAGGAAGCAGTTAGAAAGTGGAAACAGGTAAAGGAACACGATGGAAGATGGTATGAAGAGGAGGAAGGCCCTCAAGGAGAAGTGATGGAAAAGGGTTGGGGGAAGGAATAGGGCTTAGTCGCTGATGGGAAAGCAATAGATGAAGTGGAGGAGAACGGCAGTGGAGGCGTGAGGAGAAGAAGGAAAGCCTAAAGAGGGTAATTTATTGGGAGGGAGTAGTGAAAAACAGATCAGGGGTGTTGCTAAGTATGAATGACTAGACCATGTGTATGGAAAGCCTGGTTAGCCTGTGTCTGGAAGCTTTTGGGATCCATGTTCATTCACCCGTTATCCTCCAGTAATAGATAGAAGGAAATATCTAGTAGCAATCAGGCTGGGCCTAGTGGGGTTGTTAAGACTTCCAGGGAGTCAGGAAGCAAATGTGCGGTGGTAGATAGAGATGTCCCTTGCGGGGGCTCATAATGATAGGCCTTATCAATAGACTCATGCCCAATGGGAATCTTAGGACATTTCTTCACAGACCCAAAATCGCCAGAGCTGGAGCGCTGATCAAGACCAGTGCTTGATGTTTTCATGCTCAGAACATTGATTCTGGCTTCAGGACTTGATTGGAATCTTCTGATCAATATAGCTTGACCTTAGAGAGCCTTTTTTAGAAAGTGACAGCATCTTTGTGAAATGTATCCACATTATTAGTTCTTTGCCCCTCCACACTTTTATCAGATGCATCCAAGCGCAGTTTACCCTTTTGCTCTTTTTCAGCAGATTTATGTGCAAATACATCTTTTTTTACACAATCCATGTGTTTCAAGACTTTTGTTTATATTCCTGGTTACGATTTTCAGGACCAAACTGAACTCTCATGAGCTTGCATATCTCGCAGTGTCATCAATGTGACAACAGATGCAGAACTCTGTGTTTGCTGTCCCCCGCGGGCCAGCACCCTAAGCCACTGCACAATTCACCTAGCCAACTTTAACTTTTAATCATGAAAGTTCTGGACGCTAAAACTTTTAATCATGGATTAACTCGAGCTGCAGTTAATGAAAACAACTTGTACTCAAGCATGTCCTCGAAATACTCTCCTTGGCTAAAACTTTTAATAAGGCATGGGCTCCAGGTGCAGGTGATGTCTAAACCCTTTCCCAGGTCTTGGTCTCCTGCTGTTTATGGCTAACTTTTACATTGGGCAAAATCTGCAGGTGTTGGCTGGATGTGCCCTAAACCCCAGAGACGAAGCTCCCTAAATGATGTGTCCGCCGTGTCTATATTACCATGGCCGAAAGAAAGGCGGTCTCATAGAGCAGGACGTGCTCAAGTTCATGTGAGCAGCTTCCTTCCTGCGCTGGGATCCTGATGTGAATTCTGATATCTAATATCCACCAATGCTGAGCGCTTTCTTATTAGGAGGTGAAGCTGCTGCTCTACCATCGCATGAGGCTCCTTGTGCTGTAAGTTATAACATGTTCAGACTGACCAATTACTGAGGTGAAGCAAATGTGTATTGTACTGGTTCTCCATCCATGGAGTAGTGGGGTGGGTATGATATGGCCCCCATCATGCATAACTTTGAATAGGAATAGACCCTTGAACCCCAAGCCTTACATATCCTACCGACACACCACCCCGTCCCAATCTGGACCCTTACTGTAAATCTTTCCTTGTATTTACAGGCTACTCACTGTAGGAGAAATCTCGCCTTTAGTGAGCCTGCCTCCATCCATCATTGGTGACTCTCCTCCTATGGTGCATTTCTCGCACTGCAGGTGTTTGTGCTACACCTTTCTTTTTAAGTAAATAGCAGAGGAATGATTTAGTTTTGATCTTTGTAATTCTTTAGTTCTCCTACATATTTCTCTGTTAGTTACAATTTTTCCAGAATGTTCTGTTTGAAGTTACATCTTCCAAGACAATGTGAAAGGCAAGGGGAAGGATAAAGGTTGTGGTGTTGAAAGCTGGCACGTAGCTCAGTGGGTTAGCCTCCCTGTTGCTGTGATCAGTAGTAATACATGCCTACTACAATTTTTCCCATGAAACCTGACACAGCGATTCACACCAGTTATTACAACACAAAGGTAAGTTAATTTGCAGATTGGTCGATATTATGCCTTTCATAGTTGCATGTGTGTGTTTTACACTTCTGACAGTGCTCCGCATGTTCCAGTTAAACAGCATATGATCTTACATGGTAGACAGAGCCTAATATGACAGCGATCCTATGTAAAACACACACACATCACAGCTCTGCGTCCTACAGCTCCAGTCGGCTCAGCTGCTGCAGACACACACATGTAAAAATGCATGGCCAGATGGCATGACACATGACCACTTAGTCTGTGGCACAGCCTTCCTATCACTCGTGAAGGTGGCAGTTGATGACCATTGTGGCTTTAGGACCTGCCTTTTAGCCAAGTGAGCTGGGTGGAAGTGATGCCGTGATGCCTTTGCAGAGGAAATAGCTCCAAGAAGCCAATTCGCAGGCACTTGACACATGAGTAATAACGTAACAGCTGCTGTACTTAACTGGTCTCTCAGAGCCATTGGTACCCGAATAACTGTAATAAGTAGATGCAAGAGATTCAGACCTGTCAGTGCTGCAGCTTCTACCCATGTGACCCTCCTCCTACACCTTCATTACAAGCCCTGGAGTGAGCGGCTTTGCATGCCTGACATTTTATAAACTGCCTATAAAAACTAAACAAATCACATGTAGGTATTGAATTGATCTGATGCAGCACCAACATGCTGTGTGGACAGCGACGCTGCAGGAAACTCAGACAATAAAGTGTAGCTTAGAGTAATCACATGTCACTATGTGTAGAACATAGTCGCAGGACATGCCCTTTCACTGTCCTGCAGACAACAGGGCTCACTTATCTGGGACCACCTGTTCACCAAAGGTGATCAGGACATCATTATGGCCACATGGTTCTGCAATCACTGTGGCAATAGGTGAATGCAGCCCATTATTCTGCAAATGAATGAAGTGCCTCGGTATGAGGCGTTTAAAGAAAAAAGGTAGAGTAGCCCTAAGAGTTCACTCGTCCATCATAACACTGGAAAGTTGGCGAGCCACTGTAAACAGTGGGTCAGTGCAGGGCCTGGCAGCAGCTGAGCTAGGGATGATGCCCTAGAGTTCACTCGTCCATCATAACACTGGAAAGTCGGGGAGCCACTGTAAACAGTGGGTCAGTGCAGGGCCTGGCAGCAGCTGAGCCAGGGATGATGCCCTATAGTTCACTCGTCCATCATAACACTGGAAAGTTGGCGGGCCACTGTAAACAGTGGGTCAGTGCAGGGCCTGGCAGCAGCTGAGCTAGGGATGAGAAACTAGAGTAATATGAGGGTTGACGCTGGAGCTCCAGGGGTATTAGTCAGGGTGGTACAGTCTTGTTTTTAATGGTTGAACTGTTAATAATGGAACAGCAGCTACATAGTGCTATAGCTTTAGTAGACAAGAACACTGTGGCGTTAACATACCCGATCCGGCGGGCCAGATCGGCGTTTTCGGCATGGGACCTGAGTTAAAGGCCCTAACGGAGCAAGGGTGTTTAAAGAGGGCCCCGGGATGATAACACCTGATCCGTACAGAGCTCCTCTTCCCTTTCCAATGGTGGCCTTCAAGACGTATGGAGAAGGAGCTGATGCGGTGGCGGTACTCGCCTCTGCTGAAAAAGGGTAATGGGGAAGGATTAAAAAAAAGGAACAGAGTGTGGGGGAAAGATGGCGGCGGGCGATCCGATCGTCAGGCGTCTTGGAACGCGGCTTGTACCGGCGGTTCAAGCCTGCGTTCCTAGCCACCTGATTGGCTGTGTCCCGCACCTGGGTGGTAATGTAGATTCATGTGATGATGCCGGAAGTATTTAACTGGCGCTGCTGTAATTCTAATTCCATTAAGGCCCACTCTAAGGCAACAGACTGTTCACAAAGGTGGGACCTTTTAGTGGCAAAGACATGTGCATGAATGTTGAGAAATGAGAGTTAAAGAAGAGTGAAAGTTATACTTAAGAGGTTTTCCTTTAAATGTGGTGCCTTTCATAGGGGGGTGATGGGTTGTGCTGCTTCAGGGGGATTGGCGGGGGGCACTGTCTTTATCATATGAGCAAAGAGTCTTTCTTGTGGTATTATGTAACACAACCCGTATCAGTCATCTTTTGTTGCTGGGTGCGGCTCCTATGCTTCCCTTTGGTTGTGAAATGGTTTATTTCATGGAAGTTGGGGGGAGTAGGGAAGTGTTCTTTCTTTTAATTTTGCTGTCTTTCCCCAAAAAATTAAGTAAAATAAAAACTGCTAACTCGCCAAAGAACGGGTAGTGCATCCATAATGGCTGAGGGGGTGCTGACCCACGTAAGAACTATCCTATTATGGAAGAGCTGCACCAGCCCAGAACTCCTGGGTTTCGCTTTGAAAGTTTACTTCCCCAGCGCTTGCTCAGTGAGCGTTGAAATGCCGGGGAGGCGGCATTTTGCTTCACCAGCCTTGAATTCTCCATATGGGATGCCGGCTGGGGAACTGCACGTGTGTGTGTGTGATGTGATGCTCCTGCACCTCTCCAAACATAGAAACAGACATGGGCGCCATGTTGTCAGCGCTCTGGCTTCCTGGTTTCTGTTCTTGTGCGCAGGAGCCTAAGGAGCAGGATCTGGAACCGGGCTGAGGAAAATGTAAAATGTTATTTTGTATGTGTATGCTGATATGTATGTTTGTGTGTATGCTTGTGTAAACGTAGATGGATTTAACTGAATTTTAGGGGTTTTGTAGCGTTAACTTCTCACCTTAATGTCCCTGAAACATATGTTTTTTCCTTGAATTTCAAAGGTTTTGTTACAATGTATTTCTCACCTCAACGTCCCTGCAACTAATGTTTTTTCTTTGAATATCAAGTGTTGTGTTATTCCATAGATTTTTTCGGCACATGGCCAGTGGCCAATTCCTACGGCCGTGCCCACTGTAAATTTTAGAACACTACCAGACCATTAGCCATTGACTTTGGCCATGGCCGGTGGGCACAGTCACTCTATATTTGAAAACACTTACAACCCATCACTCAAAGACTTTCAACGACCTGCCTGTTTTGAAGGTGGTATTGTTATGTATACATTTTTGCAGGCTTTGAGAAATCACAATGTGTTTAGGCAGTATGCAGTGACATTCAATTCTTTGTCAAGGATCACACTATTTAGTTAAGCAGCGTGCTCCAAGCCACTTGTTTTATGGCCTGTCTCTTGGTAACTGTTGTGATACATCGCACATCCCCAACTAACTGCATTTAAGCAGCACAGAAAAGGGTAAAGAATGATTGGCTGCAGGAATAACCTATGCCCAGGTACCTCTGCCCCCATAGCGAAAAATCAAGATCTGGCACCCATGAATATGCGCACAGTAAGTGAACATATATCTTAAAGTGAAATATACAAATGCAGTTCAATTGACCTTCTCCTTAGAATAAAGTTTGCAACATAAAATAGCATTCGACTGTTAAAAACAAATGATGAACACTGGAAAAATAGCCTGAGAAAGGAAATGTTACAATAAATATGCTTGCAAAGTATAAAATGTGCTCACCTTTTTAAACCGAGCAATCTGTCCAAAAAAGTTCTCTAGAAAACACAATGCTAATATGAAGCAAGTGATTGTGGTCTTGTGGGTAAGCATCTGCACTGGGCACATGGCAACCTGAGACAAATCCTGGTAGCCAAATACTTTTTTTAAAAAAAACTTTTTAAATTATTTTTAACAACACACCAAACAATACAATAACTAGGACTTCCATATTCAGGTCAACAAGATATTATTCTATGTTCTTCAGTACCGTTCCCTCCCTCCCCCCCCAACTTGAGCCATAATGTCCGTATCATCGGCCTGTGCATCCTCAGGCGGGTCTGTTATCCTCCTCTCATCCATATCATCATCACTGTGATCGGGCATGGGAGGGCCCACCATGTCGGCCACCAATTGCCTCCATTCGATTAAGGGTCCTACCTCCTCCTCACCACCCCTGCTGATTGCTTCGAACCAAACAGCCATTTCAGCCTCGGCCCACTTCAGGAGGTCAGCCCATCACAACTCCATCCTGGGCCTGCGAGCTGCCTTCCAGCACATAGCAATCCTCCTTTTGGCCAGGATGTATACCAGGTCCTTCATCTTACTAATATGCCTCAAATGACGTGGCCTAGGGAAACCTCCTAGCATGCATGCCCAGGCCGACTACACCTCCGGCATAATGCCTTTTTCCGACAGGCGTATCTTTAATTCAGACCAAAATCTGCCCACCTCCGGACAAGCTCAGAACATATGTAGCATCCCGGCTTCCTCATCCCCACACCTGGGGCATCTCTGAATCGTCTGGCCCCCGAACTTAGCAATCTTACTAGGGGTAAAATATGCCCTGTGTGTGATGTATAATTGGACCTGTTGGAGCCTCGCATTTTGGGACACTTTCTTATGATATATCTGGGCTCTATCCCATAACCCATCTGACACAGGCTCTCCCACCTCTTCTTCCCAGAGCTGTCTCAAAAGGGACACTTCCTTCCCCACCTTGGACCCCAGTAGCTCGTATATGCGGGATATCTCGTGCCCACTCTCCAAAATGTCATATATCATCTCCATGGTGGCATCCGGTTGTTCCGTGAGCACCACCGCCGGCCATTTTTCCCGCACCCGCTTACCATTCCTGGAGTGGGTTATATGTTGCCCTTTGTGCACCCCGGTGATCTCCACCAATTTCTGGAATTCTACCACCTCTCCTTCTTGCCATATGTCTCCCAGGGTGGCCAGGCACATCGGCTCCCAGTATTAACGGACCCCTTGTATCAATTGGGGATCCGCTCTGCATAGCGCCGCCAACGGCACCTGCATAGAGAACAGGGCCGGGTATCCCACCATCTGACATGCTCTATGCCAAACCTCCCAACCTAGCACCACAGCCGCGCCATCTCCAGTACCTTAGGCTTAGACAGCCACACCACCTCTCTAAGGAAGTAGGGAGACGGCTCCATGCACAACAGCCTGGTCTTCCTCAGACAGCCACTTGGCCACATATTGCATTTGTCCCGCTAGATAATATAACTCAAAATTTGGCAGGTTTATTCCCCACCATCACACACATTTTGTAATTTCCAACGAGCCACCCTGTTCCTAGAGTTGTGCCATATAAAGCCCCTGCACAAGCTGTGGAGACCAGCGAAGAAGCGCCTAGGGATCACACGCGGGATATTTCCGAAGAAATGTAACAGTCTGGGCAGGACTACCATCTTGATTAGAGCCGCCCTCCCCATCATGGCCAGGGGCAGACAGGACCAGAATCCCATGCTATTTTGGATACCTTCCACTGCCTTCACCGTGTTCTGTTTATGTTCTTCCGCTGTTGTATGGTATATGTCTATTCCGAGATAACGGAACGACCCAGTATTGGCAATACCGGCAAACCCTCTGGTGGGACATGTCTGTATCTCCCCAGGGGGAACATGCTAGATCTTTTGGGGTTTACCGCTATGCAGGAAAGGGCAGCATAACGATCCATCACCTCCAGGATATATTGTGTATTCTCTTATGGAAAGCGCAGATACAACAACATGTCGTCAGCATATAATGAAATGAGATGCGGACCGCCCGCGGTGTGTATCCCAATTTACCCGTATTGTTGTCTGAGACAGACAGCCAATGGCTCTAACGCTAATATGTACAACATGGGGAACCAGGGGCAGCCCTGTCTGGTGCCCCTGATAAGTTCCCATTTGTCTGAGATCATGGCACCCGTTTTAACACTGGCAACTGGGGAGCTGTATATCATTGTAACCCACCTAAGGTATCCGGGACCCATACCATAGGCCTCCAGCATCGCCAACAGCCAGGGCCACCTCACTGAGTCAAAAGCCTTGACCGCATCTCGCTTCCACGTCAATCGAGACGATCGCCAGCTCACCCGGGTCCTCGCCAGTCTGGTCAATAATATGATGCAGTCTCCTGTGGTTATCGGTTATATTCCTACCAGGGACGTAACCTGTCTGGGTGTATCAGTTTGCCAACGACACGCTTAAGCCTCTTCGCCATAATTGCTGTAAGGATTTTGCTATCCTGGTTGAGCATCGATAGGGGTCTATATGACCCACAGTCTGTGCTTGGCTTTCCTGGCTTTAAAAGCGGAATGATTACCGCCTCTCGTAGGGACTCTGGCAACCCACCCTGCTCATATGCCTCATTAAACATTGTCAGCAATGGGGGAAGTGGCTCTTGTTTGTAGGTTTTGTAGAATTCGCTCGGAAGCCCCTCTGACCCCGTAGCCCTACAGGTGGGCAGATGACGAATCACTAACTCAAGCTCTTTTATTGTGATTGGGGCATCTAGGTCTGCCCGTTCCAGGTCATCTAAGGTAGGCAGGCCTACGTCTCCTAGCGTATCCCAGATTTGTGGTCTCCAGCTCCGCCTGGGTCCTCATAGAGTCCTTTGTAGGATCCTAGGAACTCATCATTCACTCCCTCCTGGGTGTTCAGGATCCGACCTCCCTCCCCACTAATTTCCCTGATCGCAGGCCTTGGCACCTCGCTCTTGTATAGCCAGGCCAGCAACCTTCCAGGTTTGTTTCCTCCCTCATGCTGTCTCTCCACATATTTCTTGTAACTTAATTTACATAACCTGTCCCAATGTTCAACACTAGCTTGTTGGAGCTGTCTGTAACGCTCACCTGACTCCCACGGAGACGCTGACCAGGTCTGGACTGCTGCAGCCTCTTCTAAGGTGATGCGCAGAACTCGGAAGACCGACTGGACAGGACCCCCAAATCTCGCTTGTCTGACTCGCAGGAGAATCCTTCTGCAGATGGAGAAAGGGGATTAACTACCTGCGGAATAGCGCGTCGGCCTCCCACTTCCCTCTTTCGCTCTCCTCAGACCACCTCCGAAATTCCCTGTTAACTCTCACCTTAAGGTTTGAAAGGACGAGCTCTCCATCCTGCTTCTGGTGCAGGGGTGCGATTATATCCAGTTACTTCACTGGTGTTCGGATTGGTGAGGATCCAAGCTTACTTGACTTTCCTGGCAAGGTGCTGTAAGTATACTGTTGTAAAAGTTCAAGAGTTGGCCTCCTTTTCTATTTGTCTTTATATTCAGTAGTCTGCCTCTTATCCCTTTTATCACAGGTGCTGAGTGAAGATTTCGCGTAGAGGAAACAATTTGCCGAAGGTAAACTCAGGTGAGTTTATGATGGGTGGTACCTTTAATGTCCTTATATTCACCCACTAATGCGTGTGTCTTTTTTCCCCATAGGGGCCGGGGTACAGTACTGCCGAAGAAGCGGCGCCGACCCGAGATGAGGAAAGATTCTCCCAACAATAATCAGGTAAGTCTTATGGCGAAAATCTGGCTTTCCTCAATATGTTCCTTTTGCTCACCTTTTGTTCTTCTCTTCCCCCTTAGGCGCAGGTATGCGGCGGATCGTGCAGATGGTCACTAAGGAGAACGGAGATGCCTCGTGAACAGGTGAGTGGAACGCGGCGCTGCAGCGAGCAACGCGATGCGTCTTTAAAATAAATGTCTTCCCTTTGGATCGCCGGCGTGATGACTCCGGACTCCGGGTAGAAGCAGGTAATGTTCTTCTGTTCACCTTTTCCCTTCTCTTCTTTCCTTTCAGGTGTTCCAGGATGGAGACGGGCGTGGCTGGAGTCAGGATGCAGGAGCAGATACGGTGAGCGTCCAGCTGCTAGGTGCAGACAACGCGAAGCGTGAGCTGCTGTCTGGGCGTGGCTTAAATAGCCCCCAAAGTAGTTCCAGGTACGTATTCTTCCCCGGCCACGCCCGAGTGGAAAAATAGTCCCACAGATAAAATATTCCCTTTCAGGCCTCAAAGAGGTCTGGATCTGGCAGCACAGTCTGCATCAGGTAAGTTCACATAAACACTCCCTTTATGAACCTGGCACCTATGGTGCCAGGACTGAGGTCCAAAATGAGCCTGGCGCCGAAAGCGCCAGGACAGCGTCCAAAGGGCCCCTACTAGGGGTTGCTGGCCTTTTCCCCGGGAACATGATGTCTGCTTCCGGGGACGCTGGTCCTGGACTGGTTCTCCGGGAGTAGGCATCATGACACTGTCTCATCCTGACCCCGTCCTCCCTAGAGGTGCCTCCGACACGCATAATATCTTCCAGCTCTTCCTCCGTTTCCCACAGCTCTGTTTCGTTGCCCCCCTGGAGCCGCCCTCTGGATTTCGACATAGCCGCCCCCGCACCACCACTTTAAATGGCTCCCACACAGTTCCCATGGATCGAACACTGCCAGTATTAATCTCAAAGTACTCTGTGATCTCCTCCCTTAAATCCTCCCGGAATCCCGAATCCTGCAGAGCCTCGGCTCTGAGCTTCCACCTTGGAATCCGCGCTCTAAGGGGTTGGTGTTGCCATTCCAGGACCAAAGGGGAGTGGTCCGAGAGAACCCTGGCCTTATATTCCGCGCCTCTCATCCCACTTACCAGATCTGCAGCGACAAACACATAGTCCAGTCTCGTGTGTAGATCATGTGGTGCCGCATAGTGCGAGTATTGCCTATCTACTGGGTGCAGCTGCCTCCAGACATCCACTAGTTCAAAGTCTCTCTGGAGGGCCTTTAACATCTTTGCAGCGGGGTGGGTTTGTCTAGCCTGCTGTCTGATCTGTCCACCCTGGGATCCAGTACACAATTAAAGTCTCCTCCCCATAGGATCCCACCACCCAGTAGGGGGCTGATTTTGCCATATAGGGTCCTAAAGTAGGCTGCTGTATCCTGGTTGGGGCATATACATTTACAATACTCACTTATCGGTTTTCTAGCATCCCCCTAACAACAATCAATCTGCCTTCTGGGTCTCCTGTGGACTGAAGCAATTGGAATGGTACTTGAGGTGCATCCAGGTGATGACTCCTCTTGCGTAGGCCGAATATGTGGCACCCGCTACGCTCCCCCTCCACTTCCTCTTGACCACCTCCAACTTCTCCCAGGTAAGGTGGGTCTCTTGCAATAGTGCTATGTCGACCCTCATCCATTTCAGGTACATCATAACTTTATTGTGCTTCAAGTAACTATTGAGGCCCCTAACGTTCCAGGTGACCACTCAAAGGCACCCCAACGCCATAGATGCGATATCCTGCCCTCCTTCTCCGCCCTCCTTCCCGCCTGCTAAGATTCCCATGTTGGCTCGACACCCACCCACCCCCAACAAACTACCCCCCTTCCTATTCCCAACAACAAGCCCCCACACACCACCCTTTCTCTCCCCCCTCCCCACCCAACCCCAACAAATGCCCAGCTCCATCCCTGGATCGCAGGCTACCCCGCTTCTGGTCCTGCCTCGGTATGCCGAGGAGAATCCCAGCAGGGTGTCACCGGACTACCGGTAACCTAACTAAACTAGTCTAAATGGGGGTTTGAGGACTAGCTCTGCGAGACTCCCTAACTAGGTTAAAAGTCTCAGTGCGCCTGTATCATGTCCCTTTCCAAACTGATCATGCCAGCCCATAAGCCACCTTTATTGCAAAAGTCAAGTCTCATAGTCTTAGGCTGCGGCACCCGTTAGTGCCCCTTTCATAGGTTACTTATCTCTTTCTTCTCCTTCCACCATCTGGATGCCCGTCTCCTGGGGATAGCTCTGCGTGTCGAGCCACCCCATAGCTTCTTCGGGGGTTTCGAAAAATAAGGTTCTGTTTTTATGGAACACCTTCAGCTTTGCCGGGTAAAGCAGCATATGCTTGTAGCCTGCTTCACGCAATCTTCTTTTCATGGCCCCAAAGTTCATGCGGCTACGTTGCACCAACAAGGTGTAATCTGGGTATGCGGTTATATTTGCTGTTCCTCTTTGTAATGTTCCACCCTTCCGGAAGTGTTCAAGGATTCTTTCTCGACCCTGATAGTTTGGGATCTTGGCGATCACCGCCCTAGGGGGGTTGCCTGGCGGCGGCCTCCTCATTAGAGCCCTGTATGCCCTCTCCACCGCAAACCCCTGGCACAAAACCCCTCCGGTTACCTCCTGTAGCAGCATAGAATCAATGAACTCTGTAGGGTTAGGTCCCTCGGCCCCCTCCGGCAAGCCAACAATTCAGATGTTATTCCATCAGGCACATCCCTCCGCCTCCTCCGCTCTGCATTCTAGGTTACCCACGCGTTGCACTAGGGCGTGCAGGTCTGCTTTATGCATTGTACAGTTCGCTGTGTTCGGGCCCACCTCTTTTTCCAGGTTATCTGCGCGTTCTGCCAGCGACCTGACATCTTGTCGGAGAAGATTCACTTCCTCCTGCACTGCCCCGACTTTCAGCTCCAGTGCTACTTTCAATTCAGTCATAGCTAGACCCAGTTTGGTCTCCCAGGCTACTTTCAGATCTGCGATCGCCGCAAGGACCTCCTGATTGGTGCCCATTGTGGCTGTGTTCCCAGCGGGGGTTTTATCTTTACTCCTGGCTCCTTCCGGGCCTGGCGGTGTTCTGGTGTACTCTTCCAGCGTGGCTGCTTACTTTTCATTCTTGGTGGTTTGCTGGACATGGGGCCGTGCCAAAGGATTATGGGCAAGCCTTCCCTCTCTCCAGCCCCGAAGGGATGAATCTGCTGTTGGCACCTGCTCCCGGGCGGGCCGCGCAAGGGGCGTCCAAGAGCCAATTGTTAGCCCCTGGCAATTGTGGACTGTGCCCTCCCACGTTGCAATGCAGCTGCACTCCAATCTTGGCAGTGCGCGCCTGTACTGTGGGCCAGCTGGACTAGGCTCCGTGTGTCACACTGGCAGCGGGCTCGAGCAGGTCCACTGGCTCCTCACATGTGACCATGTGTAGCTCATCCGCTGGCCATTGTACTCTCATCTCCCCCATAGAGTGGGGGGGGTGTATTTTATCGTGGGGTCGCCAGACTTAGCTTGGATGTGGAAATGCTCGCGGTTGACAGATTTACCAGGCCACCTCCATGCCAGCCCCCAGGCCCTAATATGACTGCCAGCTTCGGGCACTGCCAGGCAGTTCTCATTCCAGGCTCAGTGCAGTTAGTATTGTACCGAGGCTCTCCACGTGTGCCTCGTTTCAGGCCGTGCGGGGTAGGGAGGGGGGGCGTCTCAGGCCGCAAGCTTTATTAATGTACTGTATTTACTGTCAGTGTCACAGAGGCTGACCGGGCTCCACTTGTCTTTCTCAGTGTGCAGGCGGGCCTGCACGCTTCTCCACGGCCCCTCGTTGCCGCTCACCGCTGCCCTCTTCTCTCAGCTGGGAGCCTTGCGCGCTGCAAACATTTCAACAATGTATCACCGCCGAGGCTCCGGTACCGCGGCTGTTCTTTGAACTCCGCATGCTTCTGGTGTTGAGCGGCTGGACTGGCGCGCTCCTCCACAGCCCCCCGCTCCTCCAGCACGGCTCACCACGATTCCCTCTGTTCCTTGGGGAGCCTTATTCCGGATTGCCACAAATATATCCTAGTATGCAAGATCAACATCGCCCGCGGCCTCAGAGTTCTGTTAGAGAGTGTTTAAACTCCCGATGATTCTCTGTCTCCATACTCCCTGCGCAGTTCGGCGCCCCAGCACAGTCCTTTGTTCTCGGTCACCGGGCGTCCGCCATTTTGTCATGTACTATCCGAAATCTCACGTTAGCTTTCTTTCCTCCTTATCTTCCAAATTAGCCCGGCCTTTCACACAGCAGGAGCAGCAATTCAAGCTCCATGAATTCAGACACCTGCAGATATCTTCTTTTTTGCTTTCTCATTCAGTTGTCATCATGTGCTTCAAGATCGAATCCGGATATATGGGAGCTCACGCGAAGAGCAGCCCTACTCCATGGCTGCCAAGCCACGCCCCCCTGGTAGCCAAATACTTGAGCAAGCTTGCCAACCTCAAAGAAACCCAAAAGGTTGCATCCACAGCTGAAAAAAAGTTCCGCTGTCCACCCACCTGTGTCCTTTACCTGTGCCTGAAAAGCAGCCGCAATCAGGGGCAAATAACTGCACCAGTGTCCAGGATTGCAAACTCTATTGTCACATCATGGGCAAATACTCATGACTTACTTGCCTTCTCATCATTTCCCCTCCTCACTCCACGTCTGGCTTTCAACAATACTCTGCTTTATAAAGATAACCTGAAAAGTACATATACCATAGTGTCCCTCAAATATATAAATCCTTATAGAACTATGTTAGGCAAAAAGAGTACAATTATGACATTATTCCCCCCATCTTGACTGGGAGACTACAAATACCAGAATGCAGTTCAGCAAAAGACAAACAAATTGGTCTCTTAGTAATTCACGGACTGAAGTAGCACGGTTTAAGAAAAATAATATGGATGCTGTGTGTTTTGGGTGTTTTCAGTGTGTTATGGGATATTTCAAACTAAGAAAACACAAAACATCCGGGACTGTGGACTGTCTCCCATCCATACAGTAACCAGGACCGACCCTTCTTAATTTCCAAGCTAGAAAGTGGCCAGCCCCCTCAGGCCATGTTGCTCTAAATGGTCTTGTAACTGTAGCTCATTTATTAGGCTACATGGCATGAAGGGGCTGGACCTGGTTAGTGTGTCGTTGGCCATGGCCAATGATTGTTCATGCCCGGCATCACTGTAGCTGTAAATATATCTTTTATTTAAAAAAAAAAATTCTATAGTTAAACACTCTGCTATCTGTAGCCATAATATAGTAGTGAATATCGGAAAAACAGCCAGGAAAAACAACTCTTTTCCTGCTCCCCACACACCCATGATTATAGAAGCATGATTGAACATTCACCTGAGAGCGTGGCCTTCCCTCGGCCCACATCAGCATAAAAGGCAAAGGAGGGATATCTCTTAGCTGTGTCTGTTTAACCTTTATGATTGGAATCAATGTTGGTTTGTAGACGTGTGGGGGCTGAATAGGTGGTGTAGTAACTACTCACCCCTATATTCCAGCAGAGAAGTAATTTTGTCGCACATCTTCACGTAGTATTAACACATAGTAGCAGTAACTCTGCTATTATCGATTGCCACCGGCTCAGCATGAGTGCAGCATTTAGATTTACAGGCTGGCTTTGCACGGAAATTCAGAGTTTGCTCAACATTCAGAATGAGAGTGGAAGAATGTGTGGGATTAACACTGCCAGCTATCAAGCAGCTCTCCCCTTCTTGGTGGATCTGGTTTGTAGAGCAGGAAAAGCATTTTTGATTTGACTATCGTGGTGCTCAGATACCGTCTGCTCTAGGTTCTTTTCCAGGAAGCCACAATGCACCTTCTGTATGATTCACCTTCCTATTCTTTTTCAAGTTCAAGCTATCCAGTTGTTCAAATGTTCATACTCGTTATAATGAAAAATTATATATGCTCAAGAATTCTCCCCCTCTTTATCTTCTTGAATTCTTGTTACCCCATCTCCAGTTCTTCTGATCCTCTTTAATCATCAACCATTGCCCCTTGCTATATTATTTCTTTATCTTTTTCTCCATCGTGTTCCTCCTTTTCTTGTTCTCCTCGTTTTTCTCTTTCCCCTTATTTCCTGGTTCATGTTTCCTGTCTCTCCTTCTGACACCTTTGATCATGTCCACAGTGTCTTGCCTGTTTATCTCTCTCGCTTTCTCTCCTGTCAAAGAATTCACCCCTATTTCCCTACTGCCCTTTCATTGTGTGGGTATTTGTTCAATTCGTCAGTTACTGCCTGGGTGCTTCTCCTTTGTGATCATGCTTACTAGAGCGAGGTTGGGCATCTTGCCCCTAGCAGCATGTGCCTGCAGAAGGAAAGGGGGCGGAAGTCCCCAGTGCCCATGTGGGGCTATAGAGAGCCTGGTTCCCTGTTCTGCCCCATTTATGCAGCACTTATGAAGACCAGGCTGATGGGCACACATAGGGATAGGGCACTCAGACACTACAGACCTACCCTCACTTTTCTACTTATGTGTTCTGGGGTGAAAGTTACATTCTCTCTGGGTTCTTATTTACACAGAGTGTGGCCACAAGGAAGGAGGGCTATTGAGATCTTAGAAGAATTATCCTGCTGGGGTATGGTTGAGCAGGGGCGGCTGGAGGAAATGCACTCCTTATGTACCAAATATTGATGCTTCAACGGGCCCTTAGAATTACATGATAGAGTAACCCTTATAAGGGTCAGAACAGTGCTTGGGGACGGACTAATTCACAATGTGCTTTCTATTGGTAGTGTGTTTCTACTGTTTGAAGTATGGTTCATATTGGATCTGTTGCCAAGGATTCTATGACATTTGTCTTGATAGTTATAGTATGTGGTTTTAGATTAAGAAATTGTTTGTTTGTGTTTGCAACACCTGTATGAGGTTTCCACCAAAATAAAGACATTGAATTGAATGTTTAGTAAGTCTAACATTCCCCCTGGTTTAAAAAATCAAGCAAATGCTTTTAATGCTAAATTTGCTGTTACATAATCTCTGAACATCTAAAAGCATTTGCACTAGGGCACACATGTAAAGACTGTTTGTGTACTATGTTTGCTGTGTTACATTAAAAGAAATGTGCCTATTGCATGTATAGTACAATAAACAGTCTGAATAATGTGTGAGCAAGTGAACACTTTGTTTGAGATAATATAGATTGGGGAAAACCTGTGTGCACAATTCCATAAAGCCTAAGCAAAAACACGATGGGAAATGCATTTGCTCTATTGTTTTTCCACAAGGTCAAGATTTGCATAACTTGACCCTTGGATGGTGTTGTAGCTCTTCCATTAGGTAGAGTCATGAATATCAATGCAATGCTGTTCAGTGCAGCGACACCTCCCATGATAACTGTAATCTCTCAGGTTCCGTGTGAAAGGAGACAGGCGACAAAGGCTTAATCTCACATTGCTGTAAAGGCTCTCCTTCAGGGACTGATAAGCAAGGATTCCAAGAGAATCTCTGAAGAGATTTGGTAAAGCAGAGTCAAAAGGTAAGAAATGAGACATCTGTCTCCCAGTGCATGACTTATCATCAGCAGAATGTCTCCTGGGTCATCTCTGGCTTAGTCATTTCACATATGTATCCTCTGGGCACCAATGTTGTCAACAATTGTTTCAAAGAAATTTCCAAACAATCATTACTCTCCCAATATTAGATATTTTGCAAAACCTTTGATATGTTCAGAATCATTTCACTCAAGGCATGCTAGGAACCTGATCTGCAAATACAGTCAAACCCCAAGATTTTACTCGTTCTTGTGCCTTGACACTGCAAGATATAATGAAACCTAGAGAAATATACTATCTCAGACTCACATCTCCCAGGACCCTACATTGGGTATCCTGGCAGTCTTGTCTCCACCAGTGCCAATCTTTATGCCATTCCACATGAAACCCAAACTGGACCTTTTCAGACAAGCTGATGGATAGTCCTCACACACTATCTTCAAGTCTTGGGGTGCTCAAAGCCAAGTGTCTCCTTCCTCCCTCTTTGACACATGGGTCACCATGGATCGCTCTTCCACTGTTACACAATCTGATGTGTAGCAAGGGAACACTGAAGCCTCTTTCATGATCTTTTTTCAGGCATTTGCCTCTTTGCTGGAAAAACAGCCTGTTCTTCAGTTATTGGTTTCAGGCTGGCCACCTCGGGCTCCATGAGTACTAGGGGTTGGCAGATGATGTCATTGTAAGAGAGGGCAGCAAAAGATGATACTTTTATTCAACTGCTATATATTCATGCAAAGGTTTTTTCTGAACAAGAATTGTCTTTCTCTTTCTATTTAGGTAATTGCTGTAGAAAAGCAGAAGTTTCTCTTGGCAGATGGGAGACGACAACCTCACATCTTGGACAGAATTTATCCTGGTAGGGTTCTCTGACATTCCTCAGCTCCGTGTTCCCCTCCTTGTTTCAGCTCTGATTATATACCTGGTTACCATTTCAGGTAACCTTCTGGTCATGTCTGTGATTTACTCTGATTCACATCTGCACACGCCCATGTACTTCTTCCTCACCAACCTGTCAACTGTTGACATCTGTTACACTTCGATTATGTTTCCGAAAATGCTGACCAGCTTCTTTACCCTGAACCCGCGGATCACTCTTCAGGAGTGCCTGGTGGAGGTGTTCTTTTTCATGGAAATGATTGCTACAGAATTCTTCCTCCTGACCATCATGTCCTTTGATCGCTACGTTGCTATCTGCAATCCCTTTCGCTATGTAATGACAATGAACAAGTCTGTGTGTCTCCAGTTAGCCACGGCAGCCTGGATCAGTGGCCTCTTAGTACCTATATTTAATGTCATCCTATTGTCAAAATTCTCATTCTGTAAGTCTAATGAAATCAATCACTTCTTCTGTGACTTCACAGCCTTGCTGAAGCTCTCCTGCACCAGCACCACCTCCATTGAAATAATCACTATTACTCTCGGTGTAATAGTGGTAATGTGTTCATGTCTCCTGGTCCTGGCATCCTACGTCCAAATAATCTCTTCCATCCTCAAAATTCAGACAACAACTCAAAGAAGTAAGGCGTTTTCCACATGTGCCTCTCACCTCACAGTAGTGGTCCTATTCTACGGAGTACTCATGTTTGTCTACTTAAGACCAGCCTCTACATACTCAGTGAGTCAGAGCAAAATATTCTCCTTATTCTACAGCGGGGTGCTCCCGATGTGTAACCCCATAATTTACACTCTTAAAAACAAAGAATTCAAAGATGCTTTGCAAAGAAGAAAATGTAAGACGTTTTAGAATGAAAACCTACCCTATAATTATTTTCATTGTACAATGATCTTTCTTCTCTATGTTGCCAATTGCATGTATTATAATATGCATCTTTTAACGCAAAGGTGAGTTGTAGGCTATTTGAAAAAAATGTATTCGGCCTCAAGGGTGGGTGTCATATAAAAAGGAATATCCCAAGGAATTTCTGTGAACATCTTTCATGAAGTGTTTCAGGAGCAATCAAGCTAAGTAGAGGAGACAAAGGAGGGAACAGGACAAACAAACGTACTAGGCCTCAGTAAAATCACATCATGCAGGTGTACCGTCGGAAATGCGGGGGTGGGGGGAAACAAAAACGCCCACTCCAACAGGGCTCTGGGTTAAGTACAGGGAGGTTACCCCTCTCATGGAAGGTATGCTGAAATGTGGTAGTGCTGAACAATGTGAAGAGGCCCGGAGGCAAGTGCAGAGACTGGAAGGGGTGACCTGGGATGTGTTAGGCTCTGGAGGTGAACCAGGCGACCAGTCTGCAAAAAACTGAACAGAGTTAGGGAAGAGAAGGTGGAGGTAGGCAGGAGAGAAAAGAAAGGAGGTTAATAGGGGAGAGGGAGAGAGAGAGGAAGACAAGAGAAAGGTCTTGAGGAGTTTCTGGAACTTAAGGTGTTCTATCTCAAGACGGAGAGACAGGGAGGCTGTTCCAGAGGGAGGCACCTGCAGAGGATAAACTCTGTTTGGAAAAACGGCTCAGCTACAAAGAGTTGGGGCAGGACCATTGTAAATCACATAAGAGGCGGAGTACACATTTTAGTCCTGGAGTTGCATGACGGGATGATTCAAAAACCTTACAGGTAGCCCCAAATAGAAATGTTTTCAGAAAATGCACCACACTTTGGGAATCATAAGCACCTCACTAGAGGCAAATGGGAACTGCCATTTTGGAGAAACAGGGGTGGTGTGAAATGCTCTATGTGTTAACTAAATGTACTTGTTCTGTGGAGTGAAGGCTGAGGGCACCTAATGAAGGGGAAACCTTCCACAATACCAGTCCATTTGAATGTGATCTACCAGATCAGATGATCTGGTCCAGGTTTTATGAAAATCAGCTCTATAACATAATGCGCGCATAGTTACTGATTCTCAAAAAATGTGAATTGCAGTCAGAAGTGTGAGTCGTGGTGACCACAGCTCTCTTCAGCTCCCCAGTAATGTAAGACAGGAAGGTACTGTGACCCTTGACCCTCAGCAGTCCCAAAGTAAGGCTGCTCTGAACTGGCGTAGTGAGCTCCAGCCCCATCCCAGAGAGCCTGAAGCTCCTTGTTGGCAGAACCAAAGTCTTAACATTGAAAAGCAAAGCTCTCCTTTCCCCCAGAGTCAATTTCATGAATGCTGCATTAATAGTGTTCATACTCTGCCTCATTATGAGTATGGTGGTAATTATGCATTTGTTTATGGAATTAGTATCAAATGTGTGTACTTTTACTGCCACTCAGTCCAGTGAATTTACCAGCAGATTGCAAGTGGTGCCGTTGCAGTGTTGATCCCAATTGTCCTTAGAACTCAACTGGAGTTTTTGCAGATTTAAATTTGCTGATTTTTGGATGTGGAGTGCAGGGTCTGAAAATCCCAAATGGAGAACAGTATGAAGCCCAGAGGCACCAGTCAGCGAGTATTGGGGAGCAAGAGGCTGGAATTTGGTGGTGGTGAGAGATGGGCAAGTGATGGAGAGTGCAGAAGCTGGACAGACAGATTAGGTTGTAATGGTGGAAACAGTGGTAAGCAGAAGAAAGTGGTGAGAGTTGAGAGAGTGAAGAAGGAGGTGGTGATACCCAGTGTGCGAAGGAGGTGGCAGCATCAAGAGGAAACTGTGGTTGTCAGGAGGAGGTGGTAAGAACAAGGATATTGGATAATGTGGTATTATCAGGTGGAGGGGAATGAGGTACTGAGGAGGTGAAGGTGCTAGCAGTTAGTGACAGTAATATCGAGGAGGTGGAGGTGGTAGATCAGGTGGCATAGATAGTACAGAGGAGAAGGTGGTAACAGCACTGATGGGATCTCATTCACAGATGAATGAGATAACATCAGGAGGGGAAGAGAGTGCAAGAGAGGAGACGGTTGTGAAGGTGGGGCTGAGGAGGTAAAGGAGAGCATTCCTGTAGTCAGACAGGGATTGTGATTACTCCCAGTGACATATCTGCTTTTGCGACTATGCCCCACCATTGAGTCCTGGTCTATCGGACCGCAGAATGTCAACAGCTAGTAGTTGTGACGAAGGGTTCCGGAAATCCTGAGAGTCTACAATGACAAAGGAACTGAAGGGGGTGTCGAAAGGATGGGAAAGGACATTGGAAGTGCAAGAGAGGTATGTGAGGCTGGCATAACTGGAAAGGACTGTGTGAACTTCTCACAGACAGCGAGGGTCCTTTCAGACAGAGGAGAAGCTCTTCTAACACGTTTTAGTTGTGGGAAAACCCGTTTTATACTCCAAGATGGAGATTTTCCTTTAACCTTTCTTCCAAATAAAGGAACTTACCAATACTTCTTGCTTGCAGGAATCTTTGTGACAAGTTTCATTTAATGGTTAGTAGAATGCAGTGAAAAATGTGAATACATACAAAATGCCTATTCTCTTTCGTTAAAGGGAGAGATTCTGCATAGTGGGATTTCTTCCATCATTAGACATATGCAATTTGAAGTATGGGTGGGCCTCGGCTAGTCTTTGAAGAAGATGAGGCAAAGGAGAGCAGATTGACCAGGGGAGCATAGTTGCAAAATTTATGAAGGAAGTGATGTTAATAGCCTATGGGATTATAGGATCTACTAAAGGAGAGAGACATGCAAATGTTGATAACCAACCAGTCAAAGGCTGTCCCTGCAAATCTTACCCTGCTTAGATACATTGCCACTCCCTTCTTGTGCAGCCCCATGTCCCTCACCTGGAAACCAAGCATCTCAGCATGATGCCTGGAGGAAGTGAGCACACCAGACTCCAAGTGTTAGTCAAGACTAACCTAGAGCTGCAAAAAAAGTGACATATCAATAACTTTACTGAGTAAGGATGCATTGGTCCTCCTGACATGTCTTGCATCATATCATGATTCTGCATCCGCTGAGATCTTTCAAGCTATATAATGTGAGAAAGCTCCTTGAATTTCATAATGTCTATGGAATAGCTGCAGATACATTCACCATAGTAGCAAACACATAAGCTATCACTGAAAGCTAGAAATCTAGCCTGCTTATCCAACTACTCTATGTCCTATGTGTCCTTTGCACAACACATCTTTTGCAAAGACCTATTCACAAGTCCCCATTTGCACAACACACTTCCTCTGTTCTTTTCAGTGGTGTGCACTTTCACTATAATATGATATGATATTATATGATAAAAAAGTTATATTCAAACCTAAGTCCGAATCCCTCAACCTACGGATCACCAATGCCAACTCTAAATCTAAAGAAATGTTCTCCATTTTTAAAGATCTCATCACTCCCTTCTCCAGTCCAGACGAGATCATTAAAGACAACGCTTGGTGCTCCAGCATACAGGCAGCCTTCTTTAACAAAATCAAACCTCTCCAAGACAAAATGCAAACACAACGCAAAGCACTACCTAAATCCAAGCCCGACCGGCATGCCATGCCTAAAAACACTCCTCACAATCCTTCCACCCCTCTCTTCTCCTTCAGAGACGTCTCAGAATTGGAAGACTCCGATCTCCTACAGCATCTTAAACCTTCCACGTGTAAAGGAGACATTTGGCCACCTGCCATCATTAAATACTGCGCTGATGCACTGACTCCGATCCTCACGGCATTCATCAATGCCTCTTCCTCCACAGGAACTGCACCACTTAGCCTATAAGAAGCATTGGTCCGCCCGTTTCTAAAAAAAAAAACTCCCTGGATCACTTCTGCCCCAACAACTACTGTCCCATGCCACTGTCCTATTCCTCCTTAAAATCTTAGATCAACACTAGCTGGAATCTAACGCCATCCTAGGTAAAAGGCAATCAGGCAAAACAAATTACGGAGATAATGGACAATGGCAAACCAGCCCTAATACTACTTCTGGATCTCTCGGCCGCGATTGATCTCGTTGATCACAAGATCATTACCTCCCATCTCTCCAATGGAGCTCACTTCTCCAAACAGGCCTCTGCATGGATAACATCCTTCCTAGAAGGCCGAGCCATGAAGGTTTACTCTGACCAGGCTAACGCAGCCCTTACCACCATCCACTGCGGAGTTCCCCAGGGATCCTGCACTGCGCCCACACTATACAATCTGTTTACAAAGCCACTCTTCGACAAACTCGACTCTCTGCATAGCTTACACTAACTATGCCGATGATACGCAGGTTCTCCTCCATCTCACCGGATCTTATGACCAAGATGCAGCTGCCTTCCTTCAAATAGAAGCCACCATCCAAGCCTGGATGGTAGCCAACAGACTGTGCCTAAATGGGGACAAAACAGTGATCATCCTCCTAGGCCCTAAAGAAATACTGCCCACGCTCGACCAGAAATACTGCAATTTCACCATCGACAACAGCATCATCCTTGTCTCCTCCTCGGTAAAGACCCTTGGAGTCTTCCTAGACTCCACCTTAGAGATGACTCGACAGGTCAATGCCATTGCCTCCGCCTCCGCCCTACCACCAAACTAATAAAGGCCATAAAACCTTTCCTATCCAGCCAAAACTGCCTCTTCATCGCCCAAGCCACTATTGGAGCCAAATTGGATTATTGTAATGCTCTCCTTGCAGGCACTTCAGCAAAAATCTAAACAGGCTCCAAATAGTACAAACGAACGTGCTCAGAGCACCCCTTAGTATCCCCAAAACAGACCATGTCACGCAGGCTAGACGGGCTGCCCACTGGCTCCCGGTAAAGGAGAGGATCACTTTTAAGAAGACCCTCACCTTAACACACAAATGCCTCAGCCTAACTGTCACACCCTATCTATTTGAAACTATCACCAGAGACACCTCCTCTCGTCCCAGGAGAAGTCACAACGCCAACCAACTGCGCATAGCTCCCATCAAAAGAGCCGAAGCAGGGGGAATCCGTTTTCAAGATTTAGCTCCCAAACTTTGGAATGCCTTGCCGAACGAACTCAGAGCTGAAATACCCCCTCACAGCTTTTCTCAAAACCCTCAAGATAACACTCTTAAATTAACTTCTCCCCCGCCTCCCTCTACCTCTTCGCCTACCTTACTCTGCATGTTTTTGTCCCTCTACCATTGTTTCTTATCATACCTCACTGTCATGTAAATAAGTACTTTTCTCCTGTAACCAGCAACAATCTCTGTAACAAAGTATTTTTCTCCTGTAACCAGCAATAATCTCTGTAACACCACCATGATGCTTAAGGGCTGCTGCGCGCTATATAAATGTTAATAAATAAATAAAAAAGGTTATTTATAACGCGCTTAATACCCAGGGGTTTCTAAGCGCGGACCGGGATATCGAACCTGTGGTGCTCCGTGTCGTCTTGCTTCCAAGGCGAACACGTTGCCCCTGAGCAATCCTCCCGAGAACATCCAAGGAGATTCTTAAAATCCTACTTTTACTACTCCACATGCAGTCAGAGAAGACCCTCAGAACTCTCTTCATCCCCTCAAATGATTCTTCATGAAGCACCCTTGGTGAATATTCCTTGCCTGGCCTTTGTCCATTATTGGGTTCCTCAAATCCCCTTTCCATGCTGCTATCCAGGTAGTCGATCATGGTGTTTCCCCATATAAGCCAATCTATGCACTTTTCATTCTATGTTGTACTGCTCTGTACTGTGCAGTATTTTTGTAAAGAATTATCACCAATGACAGTCATGCCTGTCCCTTTTTTCGGAATGCTAACCAAGGAAGATGTTCCATTTCTCAAGATGCACCAGGAAAGTCTGGGATTGAGTAAGTGCTTGACTAATCACATTCATCTACTACAGAACAAAGAAACCAGGCTCATTTTCCCATTCAAACTTTGGGAACATTGCTCCAGCCCCAGAAGCCTTATACTAGCAGCCAATTGACTCATAAATTATTATCAAGACAATTGGCCACAAAAAATATGTTCCAAAGTCCTGAAACAGACATGGCAGATGACCATTGGTGATCTATTGACCCTCATTTGCTCTCTTGTAGAATGACTAATTCTCGGTGTACATGAACAAAGATGGTAGAGCTGTGGGGGTGCATCGGAAGCAGTGCTGCTGAGCAGGGCAGGCTGCTACGGGATTAGCTATCTGTTCTTATTCGTTGCCAGTACACAGTGAGATGGGATCAGATTCTAGGGTCCAGCATGGCTCCTATGAGGTGTGGTTGAGTACAGAAGAGGAATGTCTAGGGGTGTTTCTCAAGTGTGTTGATGCCTTTATGGTGTGTTCTTTCAAATGATTGCCCCTCTTTATCCAGGGCTTTTGATGACTTGATATGTCTGATCAGGCTCAACTTCTCATGCTGAGATGTCCTCATGGGGAAGCTACTAGCAACACAGAGGTGACCTCCATTGTATACAAAGCTACTGGGAGTAGGGGTTTGCTGGTGCATTATAAGGGATTTGGAACCCATTCAGGTAGGCGCTGTTCAGGTGAATCTTTTCTGGCATCTACATATCGATCTGCACATTTTTATAGTTCTGCCCTCTCTGTGTCCCACTCTCTGTTGGATAGGGCACCAGTGGGTTCCAAACCACTGTTTTGGAAGCTGCTTAAAGATAACTGTCTTCTCCACCCTTCTTTACCTAGGTAGGCTGGGCAGATGTCGCCAGAGCAGTTTGAGCCTTTCAGACATTGGATGGTGGTGAGCACCTCTGTCGGTGAGACAGGGGAAAGTGAAATAGTGGGATGGTGAGTATGGTGGTAGAGATGGACTCAAATGAGGCCGACAGCGAGGGTGGGAGGCTGGATTTTCTAGAGTGGTTTTGTCCCTTAGGTTGAGGGTTTTGGTTGCTAGGGCTGATGGAATGAGAGAGCATCAAGCTTTGTTTTTAGGGAAACTGTCAGTGGGGGGTTGGTCTTACAGGATGGATTTTGAAGAGCTCTCTTGTATTGGAGCTTGCTTCAGCAAATCTGACATTATAAATGTTGGCTTTAGTGGGCAGAATGGCTGTTTGTTAGGCACTAGCAGAGTGGTTAAAGGCTGCCTTACTGGCGGGGTGTTTTTTTTTATCCATATATGTTAGCGAGCATGTTTTTGTTTGTGGAGGGAGAATAGTTTATCTGTCCATCAGCTATGGAAGTTCCTTTTTTGCATGTTGTGGTTTTGAGGGGGGCCAGTTGGTCTCCAGCGTTGAGGAGCGAAGTGTTGTAGACAGAGAGGATAACTTCTGGGTTAGTGTTAGAGTGCAATGATTCAAGGGAGGCCAGGATGACGGGTTCCATTACTTCTTTAGTACATTTACGGGTGTGTCTAGCCATAACACGTTGGGGTTACATGTTTTGTGGGAGTCGAAGGGGGCAGTGGCCATGGTGAAGCAGATCAGTGAATGGTCGGGCCATGGTACAGGGTCGATGGAAGAGACTTGTCCAGATATGTTTGTGGAGAGTATCCAGTCAAGGATCCTTCCTTTGTCATGGGTGGGGGTGAGGATGGCTTGGGAGAAATTCTTCTCGTCGAGAGCTGAGGTGAGGGCTGTTGCCTTCTGGTCCGCAAGGTCTTTGAAACCTAGGTTGAAGTCATCTAAGAGTAAAATTTTTGTTTGATGAGTAGAGTAACGTCTGCGTCAGGTGTGCCCATGTGGTTGGGTTGGTCGGTAGAGTAATAGAATGTTAATGGTGATCTGGGGGGTGGACTTGATTGTGGCTAGCAGATGTTTGGAGCCCGGCAGTGTCTGGAAGGGGAAGGCTCTGATGAGGAGGGAGGATTTGGAGATAATGACGACTCCTGCTCCTTGCTTGCCCTCTCTTTCAGCTTGAATGTTTCCGTTATAGCCAATACACCAAGCTTATTATACAAAATGAGGTCATGGATGTCAGTGGCGTGGGCACAGATAGAGCAAGTGTTGGTAAATGCACATGCAATGTGTTCTGTGCTCTTAATTGTGATGGACATTGGGTGCCAGGTGGGGGCTTGGATGATGACAGTTGCAGTGGGGGGATGGAGGAGTGCTTGGACGTAGCTGAGGTGCATGCAGTTGGTGTGAGGGGTGATGTTTTGGTACTCTCAGTTTGGGCCGGGTAATAATATCTATTGGGAGGGTTTGGGGGTCAGTCAGACTGGAGCGAAGTCTAGGTAGATGTGCTGTGCCCAGGCAGGGTACCATGTGGAGCTGTGAGAGGTGGGAAGTGGAGGCTGCAAGGGGGGGGTATGAGGTGCACGGTGGTCACAGTACTACGGGTGTGTGGCAGCAATATAGAGGGAGAGGGGAAGGCTTTCTGGTTGTGGCTGGAACTGCAGGTGGTGGTCTAGGCATAATGGATGGAATAGTTTTGATTGATCAAGATTAACTATGAGGTCTGAGGAGATAGGCGAAGGGGAGGATTGGCGGTACTTTGGATGGTTGTTTGACTTCTGTGTTGAGTAGGAGATCTGATCCAGATCAGGGCAGGCAGGAAGGGGGAAGGTGCGGAGAGCACTATGGGTCCAGGGGGTGTTGCGTTTGTAGGGGGTCTGTGAGGCCAGGAACGGGGAGCAGGGTTCTTGATGGCACAAGGAATGGGTGATGTACTGGCATCAGGCAAGGGGGAGGGAGGCAAATCATTGCAGGCCAAATAGAATACAATAGCATTAGGCATGGGGCCCCGAGGTGAAACATTGCAAGCATCCTGATCATGACATACATTGGAACTGGACATGGAGACAGAGCACATATTATAGCAGGCACCATAGAATACATTTGAATTGGGCAAGGGGTCTGAGGTGAAACATTGCAGGAATTCTGAGCTTAGCATACCTTTGAGCTGGGCTTGGGGGCAGAACATGTATCATAACATACATCATTGAGTACATTTACATTGGGCAAGGGGGCCAGAGATGAAACATTGCAGGCCTTCTGAGTATAGCATGCATTTGAGCTGGGCATGTGTGCAGGACATATATTATAACATGCATTGTTGAGTACTTTTACATAACAGGCACCATAGAATACAACTGCACCGGTCATGGGGGCAGAATCCATGTAATTGCAAGCAGCATTGGCTTTGGTCACAATAGCATCATGAGAGGTGTTCCTGGCAAGATGTGTGGAGTGAGTGTCAGACAATGGATTCAAAGGTAATAAGGTGTGAGCGCTAAGTGGAGCTGGGTC
Organism: Ambystoma mexicanum; assembly: GCF_040938575.1. Taxonomy (NCBI): domain Eukaryota; kingdom Metazoa; phylum Chordata; class Amphibia; order Caudata; family Ambystomatidae; genus Ambystoma; species Ambystoma mexicanum. The sequence continues at coordinate 65,371,037 of NC_090925.1, read as the reverse complement.
GGTAGGGCGGGTTTAGTCATTTGGTGTTCAGCGTTGTCTTGGAGAAGGGGCCTGTGGGAATGTATAGACTGGATGGTGTGTTGAGAGCGGTAGCTGACTGCAGATGCAGATGTAGGATAACACTCCTTTGCTTCTGGTGACTGGGAAAAAGTAAAAGCTGCGGGTGCAACCATGAGTTGCGGCCCTGCAGGAGTAGAGGTAAGCTGGCTAGCATAGGTCACGTGTTCTCCTCTCCCGATCGCTTTATTTCTGTCCCAGACTTTTCCCAGCTCCAAGTCTGGAGACGTTTTCTCCATGAAGTTGTGTTAGGTAACCAATGTGATGCCCTCTCATACGGTTGGGTTTCTAAGAATGGGATCATACGGTTTCCAAAAGCATTGCTTTGGGTTGCCAGTCCTATGGTCCTAATTGTGACATGAATGGGTGCGTGATATGACAGTACTCTAATGCCATTGCCTATCTCCATGTAGGGTACTAGGCTAGCTGATAGCAATAACATGTCTATCCGCTAGACACTGCAATGTACACGAAAGAAATGGGTTTAATCCCTTTTCCTTGGGTGAAAAAACCTCAATATTTCAATTCATGGCAAGTCCCTAAGAATCTTGGCCAAAGTCCATCTCGGAGGGGCTTGACAATTTGTCCACTCATTAATCCGGGGGCATATTTAAATCCACCCCCCCCAATATCATGTGGCCCTCGATGAATGATGCTCCTGGATGCAGTAGGTCTTGCAAGAAGTGGATCTGTTTCACATTTGGTGCGTAAATCATCACGTTTCCGAAACCACTTGCCTTTTGCCATTATAAATCTTACCCTTTGTCTCTGTGTAACCCAGATAGCTGGAACACTGACTCTTTATGAAAAAATATCTCTAGTTTCTGCTATGGGCCAGGCATTGAAGTGGGAGCGCCCTATCGCGTAGCCTGTGTTCGTCTTGTGTGGCCATATGAGTTTCTTGAAGCATAACTAGTCCTGCTTTTATATCTTGTAGGCGTCTGAAAATAGAAACTCTCTTACATGCCCCATTTAATCCCTGAACATTCCAAGCAAAAATTGATGTATTAATCAGATCCCATTCTCCATACCTCCCTCAATGTAAGGGAGAAAACGGTCACCGCTAGCCGGACTCCTCATCCTCTCTATTGTCCTATTACTGTACCTGCCATAATAATCAACATTTTAACAATAATAACTTTCAGCTTTTCAACTACCCTCCTACTCCCCCACCATGAATCTCAGAATAACACATTTCTCCCTTCCTTGAATCTGGGAATAGGGTCTTGTTTCCATCTGTCCCCAACCTCCCGGTTCCCTCCACTTCCTCTCACAAATAGTCCCCTAATAGCTGCTTGTACACCGGCCACCAATGTGGCTATTGCTACTATCCCTTCCCCCACTATCCCACCTGCATCCACCAGAAAGTTTCTCTATGAACCGCGGTAACAGAACCTCCCTGTGCCTTTACTCCAAGAGGCCCAGTTCCTCTGCAACAACTTTGCATGCATCCAGCTCATCTGCATCCAAACCTCCAATACCCATATCTCTTGGAACCCTGGCACTTCTAATTGCTGGTTGCGCACATTGTCCTCTACTCTGCTGATCCTCGGTGCAGCCTCCATGAATCTCGTATGCAGTAGAGATATTTTGGTGAGTAGTTCTGCCATACTATTCTGAATTTATTTAGTATCATCATTCAAAGTTGCTGCAGGTCTTTTCTGGCCATTGGCATGTCTAGGTCTGCTTGTTCTCCTGGGTCATGGTGTACTTGTGACACAATTGGGACTTCACCCTTCTTAGACTTCTGCTTTGCCCCCAGCATTGTTAGCACATCTATCCCCCTCACTGGCTTATGCTTTGCTGCCATGATGCACTCCCGAGTGGTATGTAACGGCACCTGTGCACCCTTCGCACACCTTGCCTAACAGTGTGTCAGCCGCTCAGTTGCTTAATCTGCTGGTTTAGCCAGAATGATGCCTTAAGCCATTGCCCCTCCATTTATTGCTGGACCACACTATGCCCGCACAGCCACGCCACTCATCCCAACCATCCAATCTCACTCGCGCACATGAGGTGCTTGCCCAGTGCATGACTCATCTTTGTGTCTGCCTGGTGCCACGTCCTCTGTTTCACTATCCATGCATGGGATTCCTGTCCTGTCTAAGCAGGGTGACCCTCAGGGGGCATTCAACCTAGATAGGCCGACTCCCTGGGGTGACCGTCGTGTGCTGAACGGTTTGTACCATGGGTATCTTCTGGAGTGGAGCTGCTCCTTTCTTGTGCTTCTCATTCTGCGGCCCACTGTGGGGCTCTCCCACTCCTCCTGTGACCCGGCTCACTCCTCACCTCAGCCTGCAGTCACCACAATCAAGCCTCCTCTCTACACTCTTCTGCCGTGTTCATTTGGACTGCGTCCCTGGGAGCTCCATGCTTTTCTAATTTCGAAGTGTGCCACTGTGGTCAGGAAAATGCCATTGCGGCTGCCATCTTGGTACTGGTCTGTGTCCTGTCACACTTCCCCACAGATCTGCATGTGGTTGCTGTCCTATTCTACAGGGCAGAGATATGTGCACACCTCATTTGGAGTTCGGTGTGTGCCCACCACCATGTTGCACCATTTAGGCATCAGTAGAGGGAAGAACGGAGCATCCTCCATTTGGCCATGCCCCACTAGCAGTGCATTTCTAGCCGCTCTTCAAGAGTTTGATCCTGAGTTAAAACCTTTGCTGCTATTAGAGGACTGAGCCCTAAAGGAGGAATAGTAATTATAGTTGTGGGAGGGCTGTCTCTTTAAATGATGTTTATCTTTTTTGTGTATGCATCCTCATTAGTCTAGAATTGGATTCAGATTAGATTAGGTGGCTGGGCAAGGATATGTTAGGTTTTGAGTCCTGTTAATTCCAGGCTGTCGCATGTCCATTGTGTGGCCTTGTGTTGGGTCAGGCGGGGACATTAGTCATTTAGGATTCAGGAAAAAGAGTAATAATCTGTACATGTGGGCAGATCAGCGTTTATCATGTATATGTGCAGGTCGTGCAGGATAGTCCAAATTATTTAATATATAGACAGGTCGGTGATGGGTGGTGCGCATTGATGGGTATGTGGAGAGGTGTGCGCTGGGTAGTCAGCACATGATTGGCATTGGATCTAGAAATGAGGGTAGAGAGCTATTCACAGAGGTTTCTCTATGTGAAACCGCATGGAAAGTTGGTAAATGTGATGTAGCATTTGTTTTATCCTGTTTGGTCCTTATGTCCGTGGATGTGTTTGCATGTATCTAGTGCTTCTTGTCATAGTTAGGTCTTTAAGGTTCACAAATGCTCACAGATGCAGTGGGGTGTTGCATGAGGCTTAGGGGCAAGGTTTGCATTGAGGTCTATATTGGTCAGTTCAGGTGTTGTTTTAACTTTTCACGGTTGCAGTGGGGTGCTGCAGGAGCCTTGTGGCTGGAGCTTATGGCTGAGGTCTACACTGCATTTTTAGGTATGTTGATGGTCACGGTTGTGGTGAGCAGCTGAGACTAGAAATGTGGATCGGTTTACATAGATTGGTTGATATTTTGGTTGCAGTTGGGAGCATAGTTTGTGTAGTTATATCTGTGGATGGCACAATATTGTGCCTAGTGGAGAAGCGTCGACATGTTGTATAGTGGCTTGAGTCTGTTTTGCTTTTGCTTTGTTGCACTCTTGCATGAGATTTGGTTTTATTGGTTTCACCATTCATGTGTTTAGGATTCTGACTGCACGCAATGTTGGTTTGCCTTTGTTAGTTCCTAGTGTCTCTTGGTTCCCGTGCATAGGTTAACATGGAGGCCACCTGTAAGCTTTGGAGGGGAATGTGGTGTGTTTGGTTGAGGGCGTTCATGCTGGTCATATTCCTCCTGGTGGTGTCATTTCTAGTTGTGCTTTGTGGCGTGTTGTTGTTGGTGTGCATTTGCCCTGTCACTGTGGAGATTGTTTATGTTGTAGGCAAATGTGTTGATAGTTTAAAAGAGGAAAACGTGTTGTGGTTGCATGTCTCTTGAGGATGTCATTGTTGTGATGTCAGAGTGAAATGTATGACAGTGGAATTCTATGCTTGTATCTGAATTAATGTTCTAGGAGTGTCAGTTAGATTTGGGCCTAGCTAGAGCATGGATGTCCACCAGTCTGTCTGTATGTCTGTCTGAGTGTCTTTGTCCACTTCCCTAAAACTGTGGGCTTACTTTAAAGTGTATACCTTGAGTATGGTGTACAAATTATATTAAAACCACTTAAACAAGAAGCTTGTCTGGACCTGCGAGCAGAAGCTCACTCTCCCCCAGGCTGCCTCCAAGAACACCACCGAGACCCTCCAGCACAGCAACCACAACCCCACGGAGATGTGCAGGAGACTGCACGCTAGTTAAAGATGGCTACAGGCATCACGGCCCCAGAGAACTTGAATGTCAAGTTAGCATCTAACTGCCCCCAGCCCATACCCTGGTCTGTGGGAAACACATAGATGCCCAGAAACATACACTACGGGTACAAGCTGTACCCCCAGCTATGGGTATCATAGGGGTATCCCATGGGCATTGTCCACAAAAGGAAACATGAATAGCTGCACTGCCAGAGGCCCAGACTGGTCCTCAGAGGCATAAAACATACAGGAAAAACACAGAGAAGTGGTAGGACGAGTTTAGGAGGCCATGTCCCTCAAGAGGCATCACCAGCATTACAGTATTCATCAGGTTGATGTTCCTGTGAAATCTGTGTTAATGCCACGCAAAGTCATTATGACGTGTGAAGTGAAGTCAAACAAAAATCCACTGAGCTCCACTCAGAATCACAATCACTGCTCTATGTATTGCTACCTTTGCACTGTAACTATGTTTTAAGATTTCTTGTTTCTGTTGCGCCCGTCTACCTTAGGGCTTGGTGCGCATTACCAAACAAATAAATAAACACACAAACAAACAAACAGTCCTATCAGTTAGAGGTCTCTGCCCAGGCCAGAGACCATGTTTATGAAACCATGAATGGTCTTGCAAAAAGGTTTTGATTCGGTTAAAACAAATAAGAGTCTGGCTGATGAGTAGTCTGGTTTTGACAGAGGAGTGGGACTGTGGAGCAGGTTCTTAGCATTCGTTATTGGGCATAGGTGTCCAATTTATCTAGGCTTTATGGACTTAAGTTCAGCCTTTGATCATGATAATAGTTTAAATTATCGAAATGGTTATCCACTCTAGAGTTACCTAAACCATTCATTTCTATATTGGTGGCTCTCCATGAGAATTGAATTTCCAGAGTACATCTTGACCAGTCCGGGAATTAAGATACAGCCTTTACCATGGGGCAGACAGGAGTGCATGCGTGGGGCAGACAAGAGTGCATGCATGGGGCGGACTGGAGCACGTGGGGCGGACTGGAGCGTGCGGGGCGGACTGGAGTGCATGAGTGCGTCGAGCGAACCGGTGTGTGTGGAGATTGAGATCGAGATGCATGGAGTGGATAGGAGTGCATGGAACAGACTGGAGCGCATAGAATTGTGTGACGTCTATAGTATGGTTTGGAATGCAGACAACGATTTTAACGAGCACATAACCCATCATATCACACCACCATGCTTACTCTCCACTCTACACCACCTCTCAACTAGAACACAGAGATACTATGACCCCATTCGGTATAACTGTTCTCATACCAACATCCGCCGCATACTCCACATCATTCTAAGTAAACACTGCTGGTTACACCCCTCCCCCCCAGCCAGGTGTTCTCCTCAGGCCTAACGCAGCCACACTCGGTCTGGATAAATCCTGCCAGAACGAACACATACTCCTGATCTCTCAACCACCACACCCACCGCTAAGAAGCAGCTATTACACGAATACCGCACCAGCTGCACACATACCCAGTGCTCACACGCACCTTTGACTCTCTCTACTGACCTGAACTTCAGTTCCCAAGGGCGTTCAACCTACCAGCGCCTTCAGACCATACCAATGGTATATAAGGCGCTATATAAATGCAAAATAACATAACATAACATGAGTCAAGGGGTTAGACATGGTTATATAATGTAATCTTATGATATGTCATTGGGCATTTGTATAGTGCCTTTTACCCAGTGGTATGACTGCAACGCACTCTGGGTTGTACGCCCTCAGGGACCGTAGTCCAGGTCAGTGGAGAGAGTAGTGTAGTAAATAGTGCTTGGATGCACTTGGTATGTGTGCAGCCTGGGCGGATTAAGTGTTGTATAGCTGTAATCTAGTGCTAGGCATGCAGCAGTGGTTGTGTGAGATCAGTAGGATGTGTGCAGTAAGGCCATTTGGACTTGGATAGCTGCATTCTGGTGGCAGTAGAGTTTGTCAATGGGATACTGTGTTCAGCTTGGCTGATTTGTGTGGGGTCTTTGTTCGAGACTGTTGAAGTGATGATGGAGGTCCATAAGTAAGTGTGCAGCTATGCCGAATTGGTCAAGGAGTAAGGCTGTATTCTATTGTTTGTTTGCAGAGGAGAGAGTTAGCATATTGGTGAGTTTCAGTGTCTGTGTGGTTTGGAGGGTGACCATGTTCCTAATTACCTTCCCATGCCCATCAAGGTGACAGTATCCCCCTTTGGGGCAATTATGCTATGGTCATACCTGTGTCTTGTTGTGTCTGTAGTTGCTTATTGGAGTACCTCTGCATCCAGTTTCATTCCATCGGTCCTACCAGTACATCCTAAAAATCATGGCTGGTGCTTGTGAGCGCAGGCCAGCATCAGTGGCTATGGCCATCCATGTGTCTTGCTGAGTCTGAAGTTGCTTGTTGGTGGCACCTTCTCAGTGTGCGGTTGCATCACGTTCTGTACTAATGGACGTACGAGTACATCCTAGAAATGGTGACTGCTACTCAGGTCTAACATCTGGCCAGGCATTAATTGGCTTTATGAATCATGGCCACTCCACCACCAGGATGGGCTGCCATGCGGTCAACGTGCACCAATACATAGCTGGGAGGCAGGGCTTGCACAATAGAAGGGCCCGATGCCTCACACAACCACATCTTGGTAAGAAACAAGAAATCAGGTAAATGATGAGAAACTAAGTCATAGCATTCCATAGAATGTGCCACTAGCGAGCAACTATTTAGGTTTAATAAAGCCCATAGGCTGTAGAGTGTTCGGAGGAGTCAGGGACAGCACAGTGCTACGATCCAGAGCAGTAATTTCCAGGACATTAAGTCCTAAAAGAGTATCGGGAAGGGTCTGCCCGTCCTGTAACATCCGTGCACGGTCAGGTACAGATGGGCTTGCTCTAAGCATGCCTTTGGTGCTCTGACGGCGCGCCCTCTGCGCGGACGAGACTCACAGCACATTTAATGCCGGAAAAGTCTGGGAGTGAGCAGAAGAACGCCCACTATAACAATAGAAAGCAGACTGGCCGCAGCGTTAGTGTCAGGTAAATAAGGCACTTTGCTTAGAAAGTGCAAGTAATAAAAGCGCATATTACAATAAACACATTTGTCCCCTCCACGCAGGAAGGGTAGAGGCTTTAAAGTGATTATGCCAGAGGAACAATCTCACCTCCTACTCTGTGTGTAGTTGAGATGATGATTGACGCTAGGGGTGCGCATATGCAGTGTAGCAGGATGCAGCCAATGTTTACAGGGGTTCAACCGCAGATTTAACTGGGGACTGACTACAGTTGCGAGAAATGGTACGCATATTGCAGAAATGATGTTTTTCATTTAGCATGATTGGCCAGATGACTGCAGACACCCTGTATAATTGAACATTGTCCCTTTTTCCCACAGAACAAGAAGTCAGGGTTATATGTGAAAGCAATGGGGTGAGTCTTTATTTGATATTGCAGTTTGTTGGGGTTTACACAAGCATTGGGAAGCCATAGGATGTACTGGCAAGATTCTTAAAGGGTGCTATATGGTTTCACCTGCAGCATTTTAAAAGTGAACTGTTTCATTGTGACATGTTGATCATTACCATTTCCCCCTTCTTCATAATGGGGCCTTCCATATAACGCGAGTTGTCCCCCTACCTTGCACACACATGCTCACCCTTCCTTTCCCCCATCCTGATCCAGGAACAAACAGCCCACTTTTAAAGGGCCTCATCACGAATTTGGCGGTAACCCTTAAATGCGGCAGAAATGCTATTACCGCCTCATTTAAGGGTATGCCAAATCACAGGCTTAACGGAATAACCCCCAGCCATGAGCTGGGACAAAGCCGCTGTGATTTTGCCGATTTTCGGCACTATTACCACCGGCGGTATCAGCGCCGGCGGTAATAGTGCCGAACATTCCCCATTGGGAACAAAGGGGAATGGGAAATTCCTGAATGGGCCCAATGGGGAATGGGGACTTACTGTTTCGCCAAACCTGTGATCCGGACCTAATAGTGCCAGGGGGGTTTGGTGGTAGTGCTAATAGCCCCAGTGGTAATACCACCAGGTTTAGCGCCGAACTCGTGATGAGGGTCAAATAACTGCAGACTTCTTGAAAGAGTGCAAACTCACTTCAGCTAACAGTTTTTTGCTGATGACCGACCAATCAGTTCAAGACGCAGGGCGAGGCTGTAGCTACTGGCCCACACCTTCTTTCCAGCACATAGAGCTGGTTCCAGCAAGCGAGGCACTGCTCTTTTGTCAAATTCATTCCTCTCTTTGCCAAAGGCTATGCATCCATTGGCTTCCCAGTAACCCCTTGTGTGCCTCAACAATGGTATTTCGAAGTAACTGCAGATATAAATGTATACCCAAACGTATATTTTCTATTGTATGCAGACCATATTAGTTAATTTTAAGTCACTTGATTTCTCCTTTATGACATTTGACAAATCAAACCATTTTCAGCATTTATTTTCTATGCCGCCTGCATCCTCTCTTTTTAATAAATGAGCTCATTTTGTCAGTAGACATTTGCCTGGTGCTGGATGATTTGCATCGCATGATTACATTGAAGGTGCACTTATGGTATGAATGGAGCAGACATAAGAAAACAAGGAACCGGATGCATAACCACAGCTCAGAAAGTGATGGTCTGGCACTTTGCATCAACCAAATGAGTTCTCACAGACTCTCAGTGAGATGCCTTTTACTTCTGCGTGATCTCAGAAGGTTCAGTAGAAGTGGAACTCAGCACACAATCTCCTGTTGATAGAAAGATTTTGGTGGGATCTGGAGTCCAATGTTGCGGAGGGGAAATGATGACACTGGCATATGCAATCTTGGTTTCCCTTCACGTGATCTCCTTGGTGACTGGACTGATGGGAAACGTGTTCATCCTCACTGTGAATTTCATTGAGAGGCTCCGAAGCAACAGCGATTTCGGCTCTTCTGAACTCATCCTCTGCAGTCTTGCTTTCTCTAACATTGGACATGTGTGTGTTTTCTTTGTACTACAAACCAGTCCGATGTTATTTCAAGCACTCTATTTACTGGACAGAGTTGTGAATGGATTCATTGTTACTCTGCTTTGGCTTCGCTGCTGTAGCGTCTGGTTTGCCACTTCTTTCTGCATATACTGCTGTGTGAAGATCGTGAGCTTCACGCACCCCTTCCTAGCCCGACTGGCGAAGATTTTCATGAATAATGTGTCCTGGCTGCTCCTGGTCTCTGTGTTTGTTTCATTGGCCACGTGCATCCCCATCGCCTTCGATTCTGATCTGCAACCAGCAGTCCAAGGTCTGAATGATATTTCAATAGACAAAAATTTGAATACCTCACTCAATGGTTCCATGACTGGTCCGAGTTTATTTAAAAGTTTTAAGAAAGAGTACACTGGGTATGTCATCAATTTATTGTTAGGGTTTGCAGTATTCATCTTCTCGACTTTGGCAATACTTATCACTCTCTTTAGGCACATGAAGCGGATGGGACAGCATGCACAGAACTTCAGGAACCCAAGCCTGGATGCTCACACGGGAGCAGTCAAAACAGTGGCCTCCCTACTTGCCCTCTACTCTACATTCTGCATAATGAACTGCATCAGATCTTTCCATGATTTCGCACCTAGCAGCTCACTGTACTTAGCGTGTCTCCTCATGTTCTTCTACTTCCCAGCCCTGAACTCCTTGATCTTAATCCTGAGGATCTCCAAACTGAAGAAGACACTAGTCAGGATCCTTCTATGTGCAGCTCGTTGCAGAATGGGCACAGCTTGAAGCTCCTACTTCCCTGCCCTGAACTCCTTGATCTTAGACACTGGCTGGGATCTTTCCATGTGCAGCTCGTTGCAGAATGGGCACAGCTTGAAGCTCCTTCTTCCCAGCCCTGAACTCCTTGATCTTAATTCTTAGGATCTCCAAACTGAATAAAGTATTGGCTGGGATCCTTCAATGTGCAGCTCATTGCAGAATGGACACAGATTGAAGCTCCTACTTCCCAGCCCTGAATGCATGATGTTAATCCTGGGGATCTCCAAACTGAAGAAGACACTGGCCGGGATCCTTCCATGTGCAGCTCATTGCAGAACGGGGACAGCCTGAACTTCCTTTTCCCAGCCCTGAATCCGTGATCTTAAACCTGCGGATCTCCAAACTGAAGAAGACACTGGCCAGGATCCTTCCATGTGCAGCTCATTGCAGAATGGGGGGCACATTGAAGCTGCTCCATCCCAGCTCTGAACTCTGTGATCTTAATCCTGAGGATATACAAACTGAAGAAATCACCGGTCAGGATCCTTCCATGTGCTGCTCGTTGCAGCAAGGGGACAGCTTGAAGCCTCTCCTTCCCGGTGCTCAACTCCTTGATCTTAATCCTGAGTATCTCCAAACTGAAGAAGACACTGGCCAGGATCGTTCCATGTGCAGCTCATTGCAGAATGGAGGCGGCTTGAAGCTCCTTTTTCCCAACTCTGAACTCCTTGATTTTAATCCTGAGGATCCCTAATCTCAAGTAGACATGGCCAGTATCATTCCATGTGTAGCTTGTTGCAGAATGAGGCCGCTGGTAGCTCCTACTTTCCAGCCCTGAACTCCTTCATCTTAATCCTGTGGATCTGCAAACTGAAGAAGACATTGTCCAGGAGTGTTCAATGTGCAGCTCATTACAGAATGGGGTGGCTGGAAGCTCCTACTTCATAGCCCTGAAATCCTTCATGTTAATCCTGAGGATATCTAAACTGAAAAAAGCACTGGCCATAATTGTTCCAAGTGCAAATCATTGCAGAATGGTGGTGGGGGCGTCATGAAGCTCCCACTTCCCAACTCGGAACTCTGTGACCTTAATCCAGAGGATCACCAAACTGTAGAAGACACTGGCCAAGATCCTTCCATGGGCAGCTTGTTGCAGAATGGAGGTGGCTTGAAGCCCCTCCTTCCTGGCACTGAACTCCTTGATCTTAATCCTGAGCATCTACAAACTGAAGAAGACACTGGCCAGGATTGTTCCATGTGCAGCTTGCCGCAGAATGGGGGCAATTGGAAGCTCCTACTTCCTAGCTCTGAACTCCTTCATCTTAATCCTGAGGATCTCCAAATTTACGAAGACACTGGCTGGGATCCTTCCATGTGCAGCTCGTTGCACAGCTGTTTTAGGAGTAGGGGGGGACTGGTAAACTATTCCAAAATAAACCAGCAAATACTCACAGGAAATAGGTGTGGCTCTGTGGCCCACAATTTTTCACCAGACACGTTTGTGGTCATTGGTCAAGTCTTATTAATGAGTTTGTATTTGGAATGAGTTTTAGTTGGTTGCTAAAGTTAAAAGAACATTACATATTTTGACTCCCAAAAGCACATTAGAGCACTTTGTAGTTTAAAAGACCTATATTATTAAATGTTAAAAAACGTATGTAAACCCCCACCTATTTCAGTGTTGGAGTTTTATTTATATTGAATGAAGGGGGATTCATATGTGAATGCTTTCAGTTCTGTTTTTATGTCTGCAGGTATTGTCTTCCTCTCGGGACCAAGGGGACTTGGTATGGCCCGCCAATGGGGGAAATAAAGTGTGCATGGGGTGATTTTGAGTAAAATCCTGTCAGCGGTCCCCTGCCCTGGGGACAGGTGGACAGGACCATGATTAAGATACAGCAGCGGCAAGCCGCCTAGCGAAGGAGAGAACGTTGCCCTGAAGAGCGTGTAGGGCATTGTGGCCCTCTGTGCTGACGAGGTTCCCAGAGCCTTCCTGGCCAGTTTACACTCTCCCCTCCTCAGGGTAGATGAAGCGCCCGGCGTGGTAGTGTGAAAGCTCAGCTCGGGCTGACAGCTCCCGTGAGAGTGTGCCTCTTTTAGTAGCAGACAGATGGTACCAGATGCAAGTCAACCTAACCCCATTTTCCTGAGAAAGGAGGTATGAGTGGAGAACAAGCCTCCGTAGCTGGCTACTTAGTGCGACTCGTGAGAAGTAGAAAAGTATTTTGACTGGCCTTCACAATCTGTTCGGGCCAGGTTGTGTTTCCTGTCACTGCGATACTTCGGAGCGAAAATAGGGGAATATTCAAGTTAACTGGTTATTTCGTATACTATAGTTAAGTGGCCTGTTAGAGAAGAGGAGAGTTCAAGAGAGAGAGAAGGGGTAAGGTAGAAAACCTCCCAGATAGGGGGTCCTTCGTAGGAGTTTGTCTTACGTTTAAAACGGTACATTGGGAGAGAAAGTGGTCTGTCAGTTTCTGTCAGAACTCTGAGCTTGCGTCAGGGTCCTCTGTCGGAGATTGCATTTTAGTTCTTCTTTCCCCTTCCCTAATTGTTTTTTTTTCCAAAGCGGGGAGGTGGCCAATCACGAGGGGATCTGTATGGTCGACTGGAGGGGAGTGCACACCTTATAAGAGGGCGTAAATGTTAGCCGGATGTCTTTGCGAAGGGGCACAAACTGTGAAAGTGTATTTATTTGCCTAATGTGTCAACCCACGCTCGTCAATGTACCTCATGACGTGAAAGATGGTTTAATTATCTAATGCGTCAATGCACGTTTGCTAAGGTAACCCAAGAAGTGAATGAGAGTTTACTTATCTAATGTGTCAACCCACGCTCGTCAATGTACCCCATGACGTCAATGAGGGTGTATGATGATATGATATAATATGGCACTCATAACGCGCGTATATACAAGTGTTTCAAGTTGCGACGAGGCAAGGGAGTGGAAACAGAGGGAAGACAGAGACAGTGATCCTACTATGCCAGGTGACATTGAGATTGCGCAGGGGAAGGAGGAAGGGGAAAAGTGCAGAGGGAAAAGGGGGAGGGGCAGTGCAGTACATAGGATAACAGTAAGATAAATAAGACAATAATTAAAAGTGCAGCCAACAGGTGGCAAGTGCAAGGTCCGGTCAGATAGCACAGCGAGTAGAGCGCTCGCTTTGAGATCAGTGCAGAGCTTGTTGACACAGGTTCGAATCCCGGCTGGGCCAAACTCAGCCTTTCACCTTTCTGAGGTCAATAAATGAACACAACACACCGTGGGTAATAATAAGCAGTGCTCAGATGCCTGAGGGTTTGTGGCACTATATAAAACCTAAATTATTATGAATTATTATCAAGGGTAAGTGTAGACATCAGGTGTCAAGTGCTAGTCGGGGCTGTAGGGATACAGAACTGTCCCAAGTGCAAGTGTTGTCAGACAGGGCAGTTCAGGTGTGCACCTGGCGGGGAGGGGACCTGGACCTCAGGTCAGAAGGTAGCCAGGAAACCAATGCAGTTTCAGTTTCAGCCAGGACTTCAGCAGGGGAGAGGAAGAGAGAAGGCAGAAGTAAAGTGGAAAGTCTTGCGGTGCTTCTGGAACCGGAGATGGTTCTCCCCAAGTTTCAGAGAGGCTCAGGAGGCTGTTCCAGAGGGAGGCCCAGTTTAATTATCTAATATGTCAATCCATGTGTGCCAATTTACCTCATTAAGTGAAAGAGGGTTTCCTTACATTATGGGTCACCCCATGTTCGCCAATGTATCTCATGAAGTGAAGGAGGGTTTACTTATTTACGTGTCAACGCATGTTTGCCAATGTGCTTAATGAAGTGAAAGAGGGTTAAATTGTCTAATGTGTAAAACCACGCTCACCAATGCCTCCCATGAAGTAAAGAGTGGTTATTCATCTATGTGAAAAGTCTTTCCAGCAAGTACCTCGCAAGTAGAAAAAGGGTCTGCCAGTTACCATATGAGAGTAATCCCTCTTACCATTGTAACACTGGTGTGAAAGAGTTGTGGGGTCATCATAAGTGACATATATATAGCTCGCCAAACAGGCTGCTAACTTGTGCATAATTATTACTAGCATATGTTCTTATTGGCTGCAAAGCAGTTGGTTACTGACCGTATGTGCTACAGAATGTGCTGGGGTGCTCCCACCTAAGGGAACCAGTTACGTGTTTATTCAAATGAGACTGTAGTTAAGTCATCATTGATCCCACTGTAAACAGTTTGTAGGGGGATCCGATTTTGAAGGGTATTGCTGTTCTCCAGTGTCATACTGGGGTAAATGAGAAGTATAACTCAATCAATCCAGATAATTGGAGATAGATCTCTCTTGGCCTCAAAACGTAGTGTATACCTGGAGGAGGAATCTGCATGGGGTGTTAGCTCCATTGCTGTTTAACTTATATGTAAACTCATTATTTGCAAACTAAGGTCCGATACTCAGAAACAGCAGGAAGGAATACGTGTGCATTGCCTTATGTGGATGGTGTGCATTTAACAGCTCGTACTACAAGAGCTTTAAAGCTGTTGGTAATCAGGTTTGTTTAATTTATGGATGCAAAGGATCCTTGTGCTAATATCAAAATAATCAAACATTATGTGGTCGGATGCTGCAGAGGTAGACTTAGGAGTTTAGGAGGGAGTACTTTGGAGTCAATCCTTCCTACTTATCTAGACAGATCTGTCCTAGTGGCTATCTATGGTGCAGATATGTAGGGCTATACAGGGCATAAAATAAGCAGTGTTTCATAGCAATTTGCTATGCAATTCTGTCAGTTTGCTAATCAAATGGACACATGTGTAGCAAAAACAGCTATTTAAGTTGCCCTCTTGAATGAAAGCACAGCTCGCCCTGCATTCCTCTCTTGCCCTCTGTGCTCTCTGCCCCCCCCCACCTTCTCTGTTCACTTCAAAGCCTAATGGAGACAAAATGCAGCAGTAATCATCTCCTCCACGCTTAAGTGCCAAATCACCCCACTTAAAAAGGGCATGGCATCCGCAGGGGAGGCTTATTTAAGGTGCTGGATTGCCTCAAGTACGTCTGTGTCAGAGAACATAGGGAACATGGACCATCGCACCTGAGCAAGGGGAAGCTCAGCAAGGGCCATATGGCAAGGTAACTGAGGTATCTACCTGATTATATCAACCCGGATAGTAGTGATTTTAGTTACAAAAAAAGAGAGAAAGACACAGTGCCTTCTCGTGAGTGGACAAAGAATGAACGAGACTGAGAAGGACCTTAGGTATATTAAGGGCACCTTGGACCTAGTGAGTGAAAAAAAGATTTTTCTACATTTATAACTGCTTTGTGATAGGCAGTAAGAATGTGGCGAAAAGTAGATTTGGCATCAGAGGAGTAAGTGAAACTCCATTTTCTCTCAGCCTGTCAGAGAACCAAGGCTCCGGGGAACGAGTTCTGTGCTTACATAATCTGATGGGAACGAATCAGCAGTCACTTAAAACGCAGCATCCAAAGTGGCCAGGGAGCAATCAGCTGCCTACCCACAATGCACTTTCAAGGAAGTAGTTATCTCAGGGTTAGACACCCTGTGCCAACTACGCTTAAGAATGGAGGGCTTTGCCAGGGGCAGAGAAGGTGCCCTGCGAAAAATAGAAAATGGGACCAGGAAGTGATCGGACCATATTACTGGACTAGGCGAGCCAGTGCAGATGCACGCAGCAGAGGAAAATATCAGGTCCAGGACATTACCCTTTTGGTGGGCTGGTTCAACCACCCACTGAGGAAGCCCTAGGTCAAGTATCAAGGCCATAAAGTTTGCCACCGGCCCAGCAGTGGCAGAGTTTAACGGGAGATTAAAATTGACCACAATAAACAAGTCAGGATGTTTGATATGTAGTCCTAGCACCAGTGCTGGAAATTCTGCATAAAACATACTGTCGGCCCCAGGAGGCCAATAGACCACCAAAATTGTAAGTGTAGAAGTGGGAGAAACAGTAATGCGGGCTAATAAGCTTTCCATTTTAAGAGAATGCTTAGGAACTGTGGATATAACCATGTAATTGGCTTTATGAATCATGGCCACTCCACCACCAGGATGGGCTGTCATGCGGTCAACGTGCACTAGTACATAGTTGGAAGGAAAGGCTTGCACAATAGAAGGGCCCGATGCATCACCCAACCACGTCTCGGTAAGAAACAAGAAATCAGGTAAATGATGAGAAACTAAGTCATAGCATTCCATAGAATGCGCCACTAGAGAGTGAGTATTTAGGAGCCCCCACTGCAGGTTAGCAGCCAATTTGTTTTTAAGAGATGTGGCGGGTTTAATAAAACCCATAGGCATATGGGCCTCATCACGAGTTGGGCTGTAGCCCTTAAATGCGGCGGTAATGTTATTACCACCACATTTAAGGGCTGGCCCTATCATGAGTTGGGTGCTAAATCGGCTGCTTTACCTCCAGCTTTTTCTGGAGGTGAAAATCCCTTTTTTCGGCAGTATTACAGCCAGCTGTATTAGCCCGCAGTATTAGCACCGAAAATTCTTCATTGGATCCAATGGACCCAATCAGGAATGGGGACTTACAGTTAAGGCCCAACCCGTGATCCGGTGGTAATACCAACGGACTGGTCGGTGCTAGCACTATTACAGTTGGTGGTATTACAGCTGGGAATACAGCCCAAACCGTTATGAGGCCCTACAGTTTTCGGAGGAGCCAGGGACAGCAGAGTGCTACGATCCAGAGCTGTGTTTTCCAGGACATTAAGTCCTGAAAGAGTATTGGGAAGGGTCTGCCCGTCCTGTAACGTCTGTGCACGGTCTGGCACAGATGGGCTTGCCCTAAGCACGCCTTTGGCATACTGACGGCGCGCTCGCTGTGCGGACGAGACACACAGCAGATTTAATGCCAGAATAGGCTGGGAGTGAGGCAGAGGAACGCCCACTTCAAAAAAAGAAATCTAACTGGCCGCAGCGTTAGTCTCAGGTAAATAAGGCACTTTGCTTAGAAAGTGCAAGTAATAAAAGTGTTGACAGAACAATGTTAAAAAGCCTAAAAGCACATAGCCATATTACAATAAACACATTAGTCCCCTAAACGCAGGAAGGGTAGAGGCTTTAAAGTGATTATGCCAGAGGAACAATCTCACCTCCTAAACTGGGTGTAGTTGAGATGCTGATTGACGCTAGGGGTGCGCATATGCAGTGTAGCAGGATGCAGCCACAGTTTACAGGGGTCACACGCAGATTTGACTGGGGACTGACTACAGTTGCGAGAAATGGTACGCATATTGTGGGGATGATGTTTTTCATTTAGCATGATTGGCCCGCTGACTACGGACACCCCGTATAATTGAACATTGCCCCTTTTTCCCACAGAGCAAGAAGTGAGGGTTCTATGTGAAAGCAATGGGGTGAGTCTTTATTTGATATTGGACTTTGCTGGAGTTTACAGCAAGCATTGGGAAGCCACAGGAAGTTCGGGCAGGGTTCTTAAAGGGTAATACATGGTTTCACCTGCAGCATTTTAAAAGTGAACTGTTTCATTGTGACACGTTGATCATTACCATTTCTCCCTTCTACCTAATGGGTCCTTCCATATACCGCAAGTTGTCCGCTACCTTGCACACACATGCTCACCCTTCCTTTACCCCTATCGTGATCCAGAAACAAACAGCCCACGTTTAAAGGGCCTCATCACGAGTTTGGCTGTAACCCTTAAAAGTGCAGTAACGCAATTACCGTCTCATTTAAGGGTCTGCCAAATCACAGGCTTGGCATATTTACCCCCTGCTCTGAGGTGGGCGCAAATCCGCTGCGAATTTGCCGATTTTCAGTGCTATTACCGCCAACGGTAACAGTGCCGGTATTAATAGCGCCAAACATTCCCCATTGGGCACATTCCTGAATGGGCCCAATGGGGAATGGGGACTTACCGTTCTGCCAAAACCGTGATCCGGGGCTAATAGCGCCGGGAGTTTTGGCGGTAGGGCTAATAGCCCTGGCGGTAATACTGCCAGGGTTAGCGCCCAACTCGTAATGAGGGTCAAATAACTGCAGACTTCTTGAAAGAGTGCAAACTCACTTCAGTTAACAGTTTGATGCTGATGACCGACCAATCAGGTGAAGATGCAGGGCGAGGCTGTAGCTACTAGCCCACACCTTCTTTCCAGCACATAAAGCTGGTCCCAGCAAGCGAGGGACTGCTCTTTTGTCAAATTCTTTCCTTTCATCACCAAGGCTATGCATCCATTGGCTTCCCAGTAGAGTCTTGTGTGGTTCAACAAGGTTATTTCGAAGTAAATGCAGATATAAATCTGTACCCAAACGCATGGTTTCTATTGTTTGCAGACCATGTTAGTTCATTTTAAGTCACTCGACTTCTCCTTTATGACATTTGACAAATCAAACTATGACCAGCATTTATTGTCTATGCTTCCTGCATCCTCTCTTTTTAATAAATGAGCTCATTTCATCACTAGACATTTGCGTGGTGCTGGATGATTTGCATCGCATGATTGCATTGAAGGAGCAGACATAAGAAAACAGGGAACCGGATGCATGACCACAGCTCCGCAAGTGATTGTCTGGCACTTTGCATCAGCCAAATGAGTTCTCGCAGTCTCTCGGTGAGATGGCATTTAACTTCTGCCTTATCTCAGAAAGTTCAGTAGCAGTAGAACTCAACACACGATCTCCTGTGGATAGAAAGATTTTGGTGGGATCTGGAGTCCAATGTTGCGAAGGGCAACGTGATCTCCTTGTTGACTGGACTGATGGGAAATGCGTTCATCCTCACTGTGAATTTCATTGAAAGGCTCCGAAGCAACAGCAATTTCGGCTCATCTGAACTCATCCTCTGCAGTCTTGCTTTCTCTAACATTGGGCATGTGTGTGTTTTCTTTGTGCTACAAACCAGTCCGATGTTATTTCAAGCACTCTATTCACTGGACAGAGCTGTGAATGGATTAATTGTCACTCTGCTTTGGCTTCGCTGCTGTAGCGTCTGGTTTGCTACTTCTTCCTGCATATACTGCTGCGTGAAGATCGTGAGCTTCACGCACCCATTCCTAGTCCGAATGGTGAAGATTTTCATGAATAATGTGTCCTGGGTGCTCCTGGTCTCTGTTTTCATTTCATTGGCCACGTGGGTCCCCATCGCCTTCGATTCTGATCTGCAACCAGCAGTCCAAGGTCTGAATGATATTTCAATAGACAAAAATTTGAATGCCTCACTCAATGGTTCCACCACTGGTCTGAGATTATTTAAAAGTTTTAAGAAAGAGTACACTGGGTATGTCATCAATTTATTGTTAGGGTTTGCAGAATTCATCTTCTCGACTTTGGCAATCCTTATCACTCTCTTCAGGCACATGAAGCGGATGGGTCAGCATGCAGAGCACTTCAGGAACGCAAGCCTGGATGCTCACACGGGAGCAGTCAAAACAGTGGCCTCCCTCCTTTCCCTCTACTCTACATTCTGCATAATGAACTGCATCAGATCTTTTCATAATTTTGCAACTAGCAGCCCACTGTACGTAGCGTGTCTTATCATGTTCTCCTACTTCCCAGCCCTGAACTCGTTGATCTTAATCCTGCGGATACCCAAAATTGAAGAAAGCACTGGCCGGGATCCTTCCATGTGCAGCTCGTTGCAGAACGGGGACAACTTGCCCCTCCTTTTCCCAGCACTGAATCCGTGATCTTAAAACTGAGGATCTCCAAACTGAAGAAGACACTGGCCGGGATCCTTCCATATGCTGCTCATTGCAGAATGAGTCCGGCTGGTAGCTCCTACTTTAGAGCCCTGAACTCCTTCATCTTAATCCTATGGATCTCCAAACCGAAGAAGACATTGTCCAGGAGTGTTCAATGTGCAGCTCCTTGCAGAATGGGGGTGGCTGGAAGCTCCTACTTCCTAGCCCTGAAATCCTTCATGTTAATTCTGAGGATATCTAAACTGAAAAAAGCACTGGCCAGAATCGTTCCATGTGCAGCTCGTTGCAGAATGGTGGTGGGGGCGCCATGAAGCTCCTACTTCCCGACTTTGAACTCCGTGATCTTAATCCAGAGGATCTCCAAACTGAAGAAGACACTGGCCGAGATTCTTCTATGTGCAGCTCGTTGCAGGAGAGAGACAGCTTGAAGACCCTCCTTCCCGACACTGAACTCCTCGTATCTTAATCCTGCAGATCTACAAACTGAAGAAGACACTGGCCAGGATTGTTCCATGTGCAGCTTGCCGCAGAATGGGGGCAGTTGGAAGCTCCTACTTCCTAGCTCTGAACTCCTTCATCTTAATCCTGAGGATCCCCAAATTTAGGAAGACACTGGCTGGGATCCTTCCATGTGCAGCTCGTTCACAGCTGTAGGTGTGGCTCTGTGGCCCAAGATTTTTCACTAGATACTTTTGTGGTTGTTGGTCAAGTCTTAAAATGAGTTTGTATTTGCAATGAGTTTTAGTTGGTTGCTAAAGTTAAAAGAACATTACATATTTAGACTCCCAAAAGCACATTAGAACACTTTGTAGTTTAAAATACCCATATTATTAAATGTTAAAAACGCATGTAAACCCCACCCATTTCAGTGTGGGAGGTTTATTTATATTAAATGAAGGGGGATTAAAATGTGAATGCTTTCGGTTCTGTTTTTATGTCTGCAGGTATTGTCTTCCTCTTGGGACCCGGGGGGCTTGGTACAGCCAGTCCCAGGGAGAACGAAAGTGTGCATGAGGTGATTTTGAGTAAAATCCTGTCACCGGTCCCCTGCCCTGGGGACAGGTGGACAATACCATGATTAAGATATAGCGGTGTCAAGCCACCTAGCGAGGGAGAGAACGTTGCCCTGAAGAGTACGTAGGCATCCTGGCCCTCCGTAGTGATGAGGTTCTCCAGATTCTTCCTGGCCGGTTTGCACTCTCCGCTCCTCACGGTAGATGAAGCGCCCGGCGTGGTTGTGTGACCGCTTAGCTCGGGCTGGCTGCTCTTGTGAGAGTGTGCCTCTTTTGGTAGCAGACAGACGGTACCAGACGCGAGCCAGCCTTTCCCCATTTTTCTGGGACAGGAGGTATTTATTTATTTATTTATTCAAATTTGTTGAGCGCACATCAGCCCAGAAGCATCGTGGCGCTTGTTACAGACATCTTAGTTGCAAAGGAAACCGTAGTTACAAGCAGTACATAAATTATAGAGGAAATATATACAATAGCAAGGCAGTATATTTACATGGCTTCCTGAGAGTTTGCTAATTATTTTGCAAGGAACGAGGTAGGAGTGGCAAACAAACCTCCAGAGCTGGCAATTTAGTGCGACCCGTGAGAAGTCGAAAAGTATTTTGCCTAGCCTTCACAATCTGTTCAGCCCAAGTTGTGTTTCCTATCACTGTGATACTTTTGAGCAAAAATAGAGGAATATTGAAGTTAAATGGTTATTGCATATACTATAGTTAAGTGGCATGTTAGAGAAGGGGCGGCGAGAGAGAGAGAGAGAGAGAGAGAGAGAAAGAGAAAGAGAAAGAGAAAGAGAGAGAGAGAGAGAGAGAGAGAGAGAGAGAGAGAGAGAAAGAGAGAGAGAGAAGGGGTAAGGTAGAAAACCTCCCAGATAGGGGGTCTTTCGTAGGAGTTTGTCTTACGTTTAAATTGGGAGAGAAAGTGGCCTGTCTGTTTCTGTCAGAACTCTGACCTTGCGTCAGGGTCCTCTGTCGGACATTGCATTTTAGTTCTTCTTTCCCCTTCCCTATTTGTTTATTTTTCCAAAGCGGGGAGGTGGCCAATCGTGAGGGGCTCTGTATGGTCGACTGGAGGGGAGTGCACACCTTATAAGAGGGCGTAAATGTTAGCCGGCCGTCTTTGCGAAGGGGCACACACTGTGAAAGAGTATTTATTTGCCCAATGTGTCAACCCACACTCGTCAGTGTACCCCATGAAGTGAATGAGGGTTTATGATGATATGATATGATATGGCATTCACAACGCACGTATATACAAGTGTTTCAAGTCGCGACGAGAGAAGGGTGTGGAAACAGAGGGAAGACAGAGACAGCGATCCTACTAGGCCAGGTGACATTGAGATTGCGCACGTGCAGGGGAGGTGGGAAAGGGGAAAGGTGCAGAGGGAAAAGGGACAGGGGGCAGTGCAGTACATAGGATAACAGTAAGGAAAATAAGAGAATAATTAAAAGGGCGGCCAGCAGGTGCCAAGTGCAAGGGCCAGTCAGGTAGCACAGTGAGTAGAGGGCTCACTTTGAGATCAGTGCAGAGCCTTCTGATGCAGGTTTGAATCCTGGAAGGGCCAAACTCAGCCTTTCATCCTTCCAAGGTTGATAAATGAGCACCACATACTGTGGGTAATAATAAGCAGCGATCAGATGCCTGAGGGTTTGTGGCACTATATAAAACCTAATTATTATTAAGGGTAAGTGCAAACATCAGGTGTCAAGTGCTAGTCGGGGCTGTAGGGATAGAGAACAGTCCCTGCATGCAAGGGTTGCCAGGGGGGCAGTGCAGGTGTGGAAATGGTGGGGAGGGGACCTGGGCCTGAGATCAGAGGGTAGCCAGGCAACCAGTGCAGTTTCAGATTCAAACAGCAGATCAGCAGGGGAGAGGGGGAGAGAAAGCAGAAGCAAAGAAGAAGGTCTTGAGGTGCTTCCAGACCCGGAGATGGTTCTCCTCAAGTTCCTGAGAGGCCCGAGACTGTTCCAGAGGGAGGTCCCAGTTTAATTATCTAATGTGTCAACGCACGTGTGCCAATGTGCTTCATGAACTGAAAGAGAGTTTACTTACCTTATGGGTCAACCCATGTTCGCCAATGTTTCTCATGAAGTGGAAGAAGGTTTACTTATGTAATATGTCAACCCACGTGAACCAAGGTTCCTCATGAAGTGAAAGAGGGTTTACTTACCTGATGGGTCACCCCATGTTCGCCAATGTATCCCATGAAGTGAAAGAGGGTTTCCTTACATTATGGGTCACCCCATGTTCGCCAATGTATCCCATGAAGTGAAGGAGGGTTTACTTATTTACGTGTCAACGCATGTTCGCCAATGTGCTTCATGAAGTGAAGGAGGGTTAAATTGTCTAATGTGTAAAACCATATTCACCAATGCCTCCCATGAAGTAAAGAGTGGTTATTCATCTATGTGAAAAGTCTTTCCAGCAGGTACCTCGCAAGTAGACAAAGGTTCTGCCAGTTACCATATGAGAGTAGTCCCTCTTACCATTGTAACACTGGTGTGAAAGAGTTGTGGGGTTATCATTAGTGACATATATATCGCTCACCAAACAGGCTGCCAGTGAAAGTAAAGTATTAGTTTTCTAACTCGTGCATAATTATTACTAGCATATGTTCTTATTGGTTGCACAGCAGTTGTTTATTTGCCATATGTGCTACAGAATGCGCCGGGGTGATCCCACCTAAAGGGAACCAGTTATGTGTTTATTCAAATGAGACTGTAGTTAAGTCATTATTGATCCCACTGTAAACAGTTTGTAGTGGGACCCTATTTTGAAGGGTATTGGTGTCCTCCAGTGTCATACTGGGGTAAATGAGAAGTATAACTATTGGAGGCAAGTGTAAGAATGTGAAAATAAGAGACTGTTCCGCAATTATACTACAGGAGTTGGTAACTGCCATATATCTTGGGAAACCTGAGTTGCATATATAGTACTTTTAACTTATTATATAAAGAAGGAGTTGTACTCTATCCACATCTTATCAGGCTGTGACTGGTTATTTGACCTGGTGCAACTATGGGGCAGCTGGCCAGTGGTGCTGGACTGCCCATAAGCCAAGTATAGACCAACCCCACTGGGTTCACATTTGCACATGTGTGTGGTAAGGTGTAGTACCCCTCGCCCAGGACTCCTACAGGTAGCTACTCTTGCCACCCACCTCTTTCCTTGGGAGAACCACCTTAAACGTAGTAAATACAAAAACGCCATATTCATAATTACATTATTTAAAAATTCAAATTCACAAGCAAATATTTAGAATCCTTTAGCACTTGTCCTACTGTGCACCCATTCTAGCAAAGGACACATTAATTCACGCCTGCTTAATGTCAGTGTTCTTTAGCCGCATTGCCAGTCCCATCGCCTGGAGTCAGGCATTATTCCAATATTAGCGAGTGTGACCAGCAGGTTTAGTGTTAATACATTGTTTGTAGATGATGATATTCACACCCACATGATATCATTCTATGTTGTGGCAGGTTGAGAAGGGATAGTGATTGGCGGTCCTTGTGCATTGCGTTATCTGTTTTACTTGAGATGCACTGACCTTGTGTGTGGTGGTAGCATCCTCTATGATGAGTCCTCTGAGTATAATGCAATCCCATTTCCTGCGTGGAAGCCCCAGATGGTGGCTTTCGATGCTAGGCGGTGGTCCACGCAGCGGACACAGGATTCCGTAGTTCTGGTGGTTTGTGTGACATTCTGGTAGGAGTAGTTCTGATGGCTTGCATGATAGGAGGTGGTCCAGTAGCTGGCACAGGGTTCTGGTAGGAGTAGTTCTGATGGCTTTCATAACAGGAGGTGGTCCAGCAGCTGGCACAGGGTTCTGGTAGGAGTAGTTCTGATGGCTTGCATAACAGGAGGTGGTCCAGTAGCTGGCACAGGGTTCTGGTAGGAGCAGTTCAGATGGTTTGCGTGACAGGAGGTGGTCCACGCAGTAGACACATGGATTCCGGTAGGCGTAGTTTAAGCCAGGGCTTGCATAACCGCCAGCCATAAGTGGCCTTAAAAGAAGCTCTTTTATGTATTTATTTTATTTTGTGCTGCTCATCGCATCACATGTAAATAGGATGATTCAGGGCAATGGGGTTGAGCACAGGGTAAAGGGGGCGTAGATGCAGATTTGGTATGCACAGGTGGATTAAAATCACTGTTATACGTGATGCAGCGCAGCCGCTGGAGGAACACCATTTTTATTTGATAATTATCAGAATTTAAGGCTGGAATGTCAAACAATCGTCAAGTCCTTGTCTGGTGGGTCTTAGAGTTGGAAACTTTATAATGTTTTGTTGAGCCTGAGTCAAGACCTTCCATGTGAGATGGGCATTTAAGCCTTGCCTAAAGTTCAAAGTAGTTGAGTTCTGCTCTTAGATGCATAGGACGGGTGTTCCACATTTCCGGGGCCCGGGTGACCAGATCTTTTCCTCCTGTGTTCTTCAGCCAGGTAGGTTGTAGGTTGGAGGAGTCATTTTGCTGCACTCAAATGCAAGGTTCAGGATGGGCTGCATTTCCTGATGAGTTTAGTGATTTAACAGTGGCCCGGAATCCATGTGGTTTTCATGGCAAATTAAAGCTCTTTAGGTTCAATGCGATATTCGATGGGGAGCCAGTTGAGATTAGGCAGGGTTCCCGAGGGATGGCCAAGTCTATTTAGACCCATGAGCATGTGTATTCATGTATTTATATACAGGAGGAACAATAATCTTTTGATCACAAAAGAACTTCCAATAGATAAGAAATCAGATTTGATGGGAAGCAGCAAGATTCTTATAATCGGGTGAGTTTTATTGACTTTCTGACCAGGTTATGGAGAGCAATAAATGGATCAGTCACCAGGGACAATACAAAAGTGGACATACATAGATGATGGACAATGAACATTGGACATTTCTAAGTGTGGGTAGTCGGTATGGCCAGCTGTGCTTGGGATGTGAGCATAATGGGTGAAATTCTAGAGTGGAGGCAGAGGAAGTGAGGAATAGAGGCAGGTTAGAGGAAAGGGAAAAATGTTACCTAGCAGACAGATGAGAGGTTTGTTAAGAGGGTAACCCAGAGGCGAGTAAGTAGGCATTTAGTTTGTTTTTGAGCAAATCCATGTGGACTGTTTCTCGGATGTCCGGGGGACGGGAATTTCATGCAAGTGGAGTAAAAAGAGAGAAAGAGTGGAAGCGAGAGGAAGCAGAGGGAGGGCATGGAGCCACAAGGGAAGTCGAGGAGGCAGAACAGATATTATAAGTAGGCTTGTAGAGTTGAACAGAGGAGGACAGATACAGCAGTGCCTTACCTTTATGACATTTGACAAATCAACCATTTTCAGCATTTGTTATAGGTGCACTTAAGGTATGAATGGAGCCGACACAAGAAAACAAGGAACCGGATGCGTGAAAACAGCTCAGAAAGTGATGGGCTGGCACTTTGCATGAGCCAAATGAGTTCTCACAGACTCTCAGTGCGATGCCTTTATCTTCTGCCTTATTTCAGAAAGTTCAGTAGCAGTGGAACTCAACACACAATCTCCTGTGGATAGAAAGATTTTGGTGGGATCTGGAGTCCAATTTGTGGAGTGGAAATGATGAACCCAGCATATGCAATACTCATTGCCCTTTACGTGATCTCCTTGGTGACTGAACTCATGGGAAATGTGTTCATCCTCACTGTGAATTTCATCGAAAGTCTCAGAAACAACAGTGATTTGGGCTCTTCTGAACTCATCCTCTGCAGTCTTGCTTTCTCTAACATTGGACATGTGTGTGTTTTCCTTGTACTACAAACCAGTCCGATGTTATTTCAAGCACTCTATTCACTGGACAGAGTTGTGAACGGATTCATTGTTACTCTGCTTTGGCTTCGCTGCTGTAGCGTCTGGTTTGCCACTTCTTTCTGCATATACTGCTGTGTGAAGATTACAAGCTTCAAGCACCCCTTCCTCGTCCGAATGGTGAAGACTTTCACGAATAATGTGTCCTGGCTGCTCCTGGTCTCTGCGTTCGTGTCATTGGTCACGTGTATCCCCATTGTCTTCGATTCTGATCTGCAACTAGCAGTCCAAGGTCTGAATGATATGTCAATAAATTTGTGAACCAGGAGAAGATATTTAATCTGGTCCTGTTTTGCATCATCAGACAACCCACCCATTGACGGTCCAAGCAATTAGGTGTGAAGTGGTTGAGTTCAAAGAGGGTTCTGGTAGTCAAGATACTGATCTTGTTGAGAGGACAGAAAGCATAGTTGGGAAGACCAAAGAGGACCTGGTCACAGTAGTCCAGTAGTCCAGTTTAGAGAAGGCAAGAGTGGTTAAGAGATCCTTGTGGTGTTGAAAGGAGCTGCTCTTCCACTTTTGGAGATGAAAGAAGAGAAGGTCTGTGAAGGGTAACAGATCACGTGAGGTTTGTAGCTTCGGAAGAGTAGGGGAAAGTATCAGATTGGAACTTCATAGGCAAAGGAAGAGATGAGAGCTTTTGGGAGGGAAGAAGAGCACCTCTGTTTTGGTAGAATTTAGCATTGGAGAGTGCAAAGCCATCCAATATTTAATGGCAGAGAGACAGTTGGACATTTTGATAGAGAGATCAGAGGAGAGTTCAGGAAATGAGAAGAAGATTTTTGGTGTTGTCCATGAAAAGTTGGTACGTGAAACTAAAGGAGATTAGTGCCCCAAGAGCACATGTTTAGAGTGTAAAGTGGAGCAGACCAATGTGGTCAACTAAACAAGGCAGTTCGAGAAGCAAAGTGAGCCGCTGGAATTGTACAGTGCATCCCAGTTAGCTTTGTTATGTAGACATTCCATTGAGGAATGCTTGCAGCATTTTACATAGAACCATAAGATGTTACCTTGAGATAGAAATGTGAATAAAAAGAGCTTTTCCCCCAAATTATGATAATTGTTCTTTTATAATGCACTTAATACCAGTGAGTGGTTTCTAAGCATGGGATGGGGATATGAACCTGTGTTGCACTGTGTTGTCTTGCTTTCAAGACAAACACGTTGCCCTTGAGATATCCTTCCTCGACAAATCACAAATCTGTTTTAGTGTACTTTGTGCTATGCACATATGGCCCAATATGCACATAATTTCGTGAATTGGCATTTGTTATTATTATTATTATTATTATTATTATTATTATTATTATTATTATTATTATTATTATTACTATTATTATTATTACTATTATTATTATTTTCTTTTTTTTAAGTGTTTATTGGCTAAACTTCAGTTGAACTTTAACAATACATTAAAAAAGAAGTAAGACACAAAATTACGTAGAAAGAAAAATAACAATATACATAGAATTAGCAATCACTAGAAAAAGAAAGAAAATAAAAATGAACACCATTTCCAATATCAACATTTCAATGTAAAGCTCATACATCACCTCATTAAAAAATATAAAAGAACATTTTCCGGTAGCTTTCCAATCAATTGAATTTAAAAAGCCAACTATTGCAATACACAGTTTGTTTGTTTGTTTGTTTGTTTTATTATTTGTAATGCGCACCTAACCCGGAGGTAGCCGGGCGCAGGAACAGCAAGAGGATTGTATAACTTAAGTTACAAGAGATAATGTGGAGTCCAGCTATGGTTACAGCGCTCGACCCGACGGCAGAATGTCAACAGGTACAATGTCGTAATTACATGAAAAGTATAATATACATAATATAAGTAATTTACAAATTTGAAGCTGAAGGGTCGGTAGATGCCAATACATTAAATATCATGTTCCTTAATCCAATGAATAAGATTCAATCTGAATTGTAAGTAAGGCAAGTCTTCCCTTAGGGATGGCGGTAGCGAGTTCCACTGTTGTGCTGCTTTAACAGAGAAGCTACTTCCCCCAGTGGTAGTACGTTTGAATCTGGGCACCAGTAGGAGGTTAGAGTTGGCTTTTCTGGAGGGGCGGCAGGATAGTTGTCTGGTGAATCTTGCTATGAGGTATTGAGGGGCAGAGTGGTGGAGACATTTGTGGGTCAAGGAGGCGGATTTAAGGAGGATCTTTTCTTTCGTAGAAAGCCGGTTAACGGATCTTCTGGTCTCAGAGATATGGGCTTTCTTTGGGAGACTTAAGGCTGCTCTTAATGCATTGTTTTGCAAGATTTGTATCTTGTCTGTAATGTATAAAGTGTTGCAATAGTCCAATTTGGACAGGATCATGGCTCTTGCTAGGGAAATACAGTTATTAGGGGAGAGGAAGGGTTTGGCTGCTCTGATGAGTTTGCAGGTATAGGAGGTAGCGGAAGCCATAGCATTTACTTGTTTTTTGAATGTTAGTGTAGAGTCTAGATAAAAACCCGAAGGTTTTGACCTCCTTAGCCACAGCGATAATATTGTTGTCTATTTCAAACGAGGTGTAGTTGTGGCCAAGTTTATTGAGATTAGCAGTAGTGCCCAGGATGAGGAGTTCAGTTTTGTCATCATTCAGGCATAGACCATGTGAAGCCATCCATCCCTGGATGATGAGGTATACTCTGTTTACAAAGGCCAAATCCTTGTCATAATCCCCCGTCAGCGGGATGAGGATCTGGGTATCATCGGCATAGTTTGTGTAGGTGATACCCAGACCATCAAGATCATCGAAAAGGGGCTTTGTGAAGATATTGTACAGAGTGGGAGAGACACATGAGTCCTGAGGCACCCCGCAGGTAATGGGCATTGGGTCTGCAGCTGCTAATTGGGAGAACACTTGCATTGTTCTGTTATTGAGAAAGGACTGTATCCAGTCAATAACCTCTTATGAGAAGTGGGCTGCTGATTTTAAGTGATTGCATAGGATCCCATGGTCTACCAGATCGAAAGCGGCTGAAAGGTCGAGGAGCAGCAATAATGCTGTTTTGCCCTCATCTCTCAGCTCATCGATTTGTGCCTTAAGGTCTACAAGAGCAGTCTCAGTACCATGTTGAGGTCTGAAACCTGACTGTCAGATTCCTAGGAGGTGGTTGTGTTCGAGATAGTGTTGGATTTGCAGGTATGCTATTTTATCGAGGATTTTAAGTAGGAAAGGGACTGTGGTAATGGGGTGGTAATTAGTGGGAATGGATGGGTCTAGGTTTTGTTTTTTGAGGAGGGGGAGCACCCAAGATTGTTTAAGGTTATTGGGTATGGTGCCAGACGTGAAGGATGCATTTATAAGTTTAGTGATATAAGGGTAGAGTTCACGAGCTGCATCTTTTATGAGTTGTGCGGGGCATAGGTCACCATGGCAATTCGAGGGTTTAAGGTTGAGGGGTGGTGAAGGTTTAAGGGTGATCTCTTCGTGCCACTCACACACATCTTCCGAATATATTCAGAGATTAAAAATGTCATTTTGTCTATATGTCACCAAAAACCATAAAAACGTCTGACGTGCAGTGACCAGGTTGTTACAGTGCAGAATCAGTTGATCCATTGTTTCAATGTTCCAATGTTTCAATCAAGTTGACTCATAACAGTGAGCAACACCAGTAAGATTAGAATGCTTCTGTAGTGGAGTCTGCGGTGCAGTGTTTTTTCCTTGTCTACTGCTGAGGGTGTGGCTCCTACCAGGACTGGACTTGCAAGGACATAAAAGCCCCAGTGTAGCGACGGCATGCGGCCTGGCAAAGTGGTGGCTAAGTGGAGTCTTTTGTCTTTGTTGTCTTGGGAGCTGTGGGAGCAGGCCAAACGAATGTTGGAATTTTTCCAGGGCTCTGGTGAGTAATTATCAACAAGGTGACTGCAGGGCTGGGTCCTTTGAGCCTGTTGCTACTTCTCACATAATAGAACTGCGCCGCAATAAATCTACGTTGAACGCAGCTCTGTGTTAATCACGTTTAAGCTAGTAAGTGTGGCTAAGTAGATCAGAACCTTTTCTTTCACTTTGGTTGTTGTGTGTGATTAACAAGTATATTGGGAGGTCCGCCTGTGCTTGCCTTTAGTATAAAAACCTGAGTTTGTCTTTCGTATAAAACCTTAAGGTTTCATGCAAATCCACACTGCGGAGTGCAAAAACCCGATCTACAGGAGAAGTTAACAAATCAACCCCAATCGCTAAAAGCAAGTTCAAATCAGACAAAGGGCCTCATCAGGACTTTGGCGGTAACCCTTAAATACGGCGGTCGCGCTATTACGGCCGGATTTAAGGGTCCGCCAAATCAGGACTTCGGCGGATTTCTCCCCAGCTCTTGGCTGGGGGGAAATCTGCCGAAAATCCGCGCTATTACCGCTGGCGGGAAATCCGCCGGCGGTAAGAGCACAAATGTTCCCCATTGAGCCCAATGGGGAATGGGGCATTCCCGAATGGGCTCAATAGGGAATGGGGAATTACATTACCGCCAAACTTGTGATCCAGCGATATTAGCCAAAGTCGTGATCAGGCCCAAAGTAATGACAAATAGCATTATTAATAAAACTCAATCGGCGATTAAAGCATGAAACAAAGGGGCAAAGATGCAGCACTCCTCTGTGTCCTCTACTGATACATTAGGTCAGAAACCTTCTTATACTATCGACAACAACAATTCGCTATTGAAGTTAGCGGTGGGGCTGCAAAGAGCATCCCTTGGTGGAGTACAAAAGTTAACCACTGAAAATTCCTTGAATGATATATTCGATATGAACCTATCCAACTCATTTGGTTGCTCTTGTGTAATCATCGGGTTGCTAATTTCAGAAATTACGATTATGCTGATGGGGCGAAGTTAAACCCACAATCCAGATTTCGCTCAAAGAAGATAATCTGCTTCTTAAGGGAGATATTGAAGCTGCATTAATTGCGGAAGGGTCTAACGATGAGAGTAACACAGCAATTGCAAGAGGTGGTGTTTTGTGGACAGGGAATGGTTAAATTGGGGGGTGATTAGGAATAAATGACACATAATAGCGTAGTGGAAAAAGCAATCAGCCAGGATTGTGGATGACTCACTGAGAGATATGGAGACACAAAGATGGCGTCTAAAAAGGGGCAAAGAAAACCAGCCCATGTAAAGGTGGAGGGGGAGGTGGTTGAGGAGCAAGGGGTACTATTGAGAATGTGGGGATCAACATGTAGTACTGTGAAAGGGCTGTTCCTGTATTGGGAAAAAAGCTGCCCATTTATACAGCCTTTATTCTGATTATTTGAAATGAAACCTTTCAGACAATGCTGGTGAAAAAGGCTCAAAATATGTGTGTGTTGTGAAAGACAAAGCATGGAAATAAGGTCTTAGCCGGAACGGAAAGTTGCATGTTACATTCACATCCATGGACAGGGGAGCTGAAGACTTTAGTCTATTAAAAAAAGACAAATCATTAAACAAATTAGACATAAACTGCATCAATGTCAAATCAGAATCAGCCAAGTTCACTTCGTCATAAAAGTGCAGTGCCTTCAGTTAATGTTGAATTTGGTCACACAATATTCTAGGTTTAAACTTTTCTATTCCACAAGGAAACAGCTGCCAGGAAATTAACTGAACTCTGTATTCAGCAAGACATTTTGGAGTGGCGTAAGTGTACCGTAGCGCCGATCTGCCATTATTGCCTCTGTAAAAAAAGCTCTGGCTTTGAAAAAAAGGTAGCACCATTAGTGGGAGAGGCAGATATGAACCCTGTGGTGTTTATGGGTGCAAATCGCAAGTGACCAGTTCCTGAGTGCAAGTCCACTTTTTACGTTTTTGGCGGAGAAACTTGAAAGTGTGTTGTTCTTAGGTAAGACCCACGATCGGATAGGCAGCAGTTGCGAAGGAGGAGTTATATGATGAGGGTGAAGCAGACAGCTTTTGCACAATTAGTAGATTAGACTTGGTAACACCGGCTGTAGAAGTGAGGCATGGATGAGGGGGTTATGATAGGAGGGAAAGATGAAGGAGGTGGTGTTGTGTTATACACCAGCAGTTGGATAGTCTGAGATTTCAGATTTCAAGGAGTTAAGCATTGTACAAATTAATGCTGTGCATTCAGGAACGGTAGATGAGGCTACTGGTGACGAAAGAGGGTAGTTCTGCGAGTGAAGGAGGGACCATGATGAAGTATCAATGGCAAAAAGAAGACATGTAAAGCCAAAGTAGGAGAGCAGATTGGCAAAGGAAGAGGAGTGCAGTATAAAGAGGAGGGGACCAAGGACCAATTCTTTTGGGCCTCGCAAAGGGAGTGGTGGCAGATATACTAGCTTACTAAGAGAAAGAGAATGTGCAATTGTTTAGGTGGGAAAGAGCCCAGTGAAGAGAGGGATGATTTAGAGTGTCAAAGGCAGCAAAGAGATCAAACAGGAAGAGGATGACAGATATATGACGTAGGTGAGCCCTGGTGAGAAGGTGAGAGTCGTGGATAATATGATGGGAACACCACAAACAACCACTCTAACTCCATCTGCCAGTTCAAGGGTATTTATGTTATAAGAGACAGACTGGTCGATGGAACTTCAGAATGTTTGAGCCAACCAGAGATTTCGTTTTTTTTGGCGCATGGGCCGTCCTTCTCTCTCTCGATGTCTCCGGCCTGTCTCTCCGTAGTAGGATTCGATAACACCTATCTGTCTTTTTATTGGTTTAGGCTATTGGTGTTTTCCCTGAGTTCATGGCTGCCTAACTCCCTAGAGATCTTCTAACTCTCCTTGACCTAATCCTGCTTAGTCTCCAAAGGGAGTTAGAGATGGTACCTGCTGCCACATGGTTCCACTGACTCATCACCCATGCACAGTTCCACCTGACCCTCTCCTACACTGGTTCCCAACATGTTCTCCTCCCCACAACTCTACTATTCCTCCAATGTCACACTCCGCCTCCTACCTCCACCCCTCCTCCTACTACTCTACTCCTACTAAACTCTCTCCTCACTACCATGCACAAACACTCCACAGACCCCTCTCTCCAGTAACCTCCACGCCGCTTCCTCACTCTTCTCATCTAGTCTCTTGGATGTCCTACTCCACCTTAGGTTGGAGGCCTACTCAAAAGAATCCATAGTATATTAAAAATAAACAGCCTTTTATAGTGCACCACACCCATTGTAGGGGAAGGCGTTCCTTAGCTGGCATGGGCTGTGTTATAAACCGTGACAACACACAACAGGAGGTTAGGAATTCCACAAATGTGGCGAGCAGTATAAAAGGAGCTTTTTGAATAGGGAGGTGGGCTATGTTTGGTAATCTTAAGTCAGCACGCATCCTTACTTTATGTCTTCCTTGTAACCAGCTGCTCCTCAGCCAAATACATCTTCTAGGATATCTTACATTTTAATTTGTATTATTATAGTTGCCTTTTAGCTCCAAAGAACTTTTACAACTGTACATTTATCTTTTTTCATATATTAAATGTAATGCCTGCAGGTTTACATTCTTAGCATTTACAAACATTACAAGGAAACCATATTGTCAGGGACACTATCAGATTCCCTGGAATGGAAATAGGCAATTTCTTTGTCCAATAAGTGCTTGCTGGTTTTTACAGCTGGAACTCGCTGTCCCTTTCCATTGTATAGTGCACTATGCCATTGTTGTGTTTCAGGCGGAAAGCACTGTTCTGTTCTAGGAGGACCTTTGGGCTTCTTTCTTGTGAGTAGTGCTTCCTTGTTTGTGGCTCAGGGGCAGGCACAGAAGACCACTCCGCCTATGTCGTTCTTCGACCGTTCAGGGAGAGTCACTGGAACAGCGCCTCGATCAGAAGGCTAGAGCTTCCCCTCATATTATGTTTATTTATTGAATTGTTTTTTTTATAACAGACTTAATACTTGGGCACAGATCTGGGATTCTCTGCGTGGTCGTGCTTCCAAAACCAGCAGTTGCCCCCGTGCTATCTTCCATGGAAATCATAGGAGTAATCTGTGTACAACCCCAGTAGGAACCTGAGTTATTGGTCGTAGGTAAATTCCCTGCCCTGTTCTGGTCACTGATCCTACACAAAGACCTCTACTAGTTTATGCATTCAAGTGCTTGTGGGTAAAGAAAGATTTTGACAAAGACAATTGACGCAGGTTAGGGAAAAACAGTTTAGTATGAAACACAAAATACATATTTGTTTGGTAACATCCAATTTGTCCGATGAAGTTTGGTAAGTATGGTGAGAGAGGTACTTGAGTCATGCTGCAACACGTGATGCAATACTGGCACAACATGACCAAAGTATTAAAGTCTTTTATTTTTTGTTGGCAAAAAAAAGTTATTGCCCAAGCCAAGTCTGATAAGCAATGAGAGAAAGAGACTTGTTGTATGCTGGAATAGACACTAATATACCTAGTACAACATGAGATTACAAAAACGGGACTATGACATAAATGCATGCCGGGGAATGAAGTCTGTACTACAGTCAAATAACACCATCATTGAGAGAATAACATATAAGCAAAAGGCTATTTGAAGTTTAATAACCCGTCATTATACACGCTATAGTGCCTGCTGAGAAACAAGGCCAGTTCAAAGTTTAGTACTCCTGCACATGAGAAATGTTGCATTCTGTGACGAGCAGTTAAATATTCAAATCAAAGCGTCATGAACATTGAATGCAAGCCAAGAACAAAAGTCCAATATTTCCAGCCAAGTCTGCTAAACACTGAAAGAGGGGGAGTTGATGCTCAGATTACATACTAGTAATCTTCATTACTCCTAGTCCTTCTCTTTCTCGTCCCAGTATTTATCAATGAGATGTCCCACCTCCACACAGGAACCCTCCTTCTATTTTGAATTCCTAAGGCCCGCATAACAGCCCACCTTCCGCAAGACCCAACAGAACACTGCCCAATAGGCCCATTCAACACGGGGAAGAGAGAGACGGGAAACTCGTGCTGGGACGCGGAAGAGAAGGACTAGCAGTAATGAAGATTACCGGTAAGTAATCTGAGCATGGCTTCCATGTCCACTCTTCCTCATCCCAACATTTATCAATGAGGCGTGCCAACTCCAGAGAGAATGGGCCGAGCGCAAAGAAAAACACTGAAAGGGAAATGGACAATACAACCCGACCAACACCAATTTACTGAAATACACACATCAAACAGTAGCAACAAGGTATTTCACAAGAGCGCCAGTGCCACACTGAACACACCCGCCCCAAAAACCCACGCCTCCCGGCGGTGCAGATTCAAATGGTAATGGTTAATGAAAGTGTGTGTATCAGACCCGGTGGTGGCGCAGCAAATGTCCTGGATAGGAACACTGCGAGCCTTGGCCCAGGACGCAGCCTTCCCCCTCGCGTATCTGCCCTGCATACCAGATGGAAAGGGAAACCCCAAAGAAGAGTAAGCCAAAGTGATAGACGCCTTCCACCCGGGACTGTCCACCCAAAGGTAACAAAGAGACTAGGGGAGGAACGATAAGCCCTTCTGCAGTCCAAATAGAGCTGAACCGCCCGCCTCGCATCAAGAGCGGTCCATCGAACCTCCTCCGGAGAGGAAGGAGAGGGGAAAAAGGAAGGAAGAACAATCTCCTCGGCAAGGTGAAACTTAGAACCCACCTTGGGAAGAAAAGACGGGTGCCACTTAAGAAACAAGGCATTGGGGGAAACCACCATGTAGGGCACCTCACATTAGAGTGCACCAAGCTCCCCCAACTGCTGTGACGAAGTGATAGCCACCAGGAAAACTGCCTTCAATGTAAGGGCCCGAAGGGAAAATTCAGACAAAGGCTCAAAAGGAGAAGAGAGCAGAGCCCGAAGAACCAGCGAGAGATCCCAGGAGGCAACCCAGAACCAAGGACAGGCAGAGTAAGAGAAAAACTCCAAAGAAGGCGACCCACCAATGAGTGACCACCCACAGCCGGTCCCCCAAAGGCCGAAATCACAGCCCACTGAGCCCTCAGGGTGGAGACAGAGAGACCCACGTCAAACCCATCCTGAAGAAACTGGAGCACAGGAGCCCCAGAACCCAGGGAGGAGGAACCGCCAAGACTCAGACACCAGGACATGAAATGACCCTAGTGCCTTTCAGAGGCCCTCAAGGTAGAAGGACGCTGGCCCCTCGGAATGTGAGAAACCAGATTGTCAGAGAGCCGCCCAGATACTGGGTGTGCCCTTTCAGTTTCCAAGCCCCCCAGACCAATTTCATAGTAACCTCCACCCCTAAATGGCTCACCACTGCATCCAGATTCCCAGCAAGAGGCAACATGGGGGAGACAGCCAAGTTCAGGAGAAGGGGAAACCAGCACTTGCAAGTTCAAAGCGGAGCAACAAAGATCACCACCGCCTGAGAGTCACAGATGCGCAGCAACACCTTTTGAATGAGAGGGAGGGCGGGAAGGCATATAGGAGCCCCGAGAGCCACAGGAGGTCAGAGCATCTACCCCCCACAGAGGGGACCCAGGAAAAAAACTGGGGGACCTTCATAGACAGGGGAGAGGCAAACAAGTCCACCCAAGGAGTCCCCAGAACCCTGTAGACCCTCTGAAATACCACCTCCCGCTGAAACCACTCCCCAGAGGGGAACACACAGATGAGGCGATCCGCCACCACATTGTCCCAGCCCCAGATGTGACAAGCAGACAGCGACAGAAGATGAGAATCCGCCCAAGTACAGAGGAGAAGAGCAAGAGACCCCAAAGACCAAGACCGACAGCTCCCCTGGCGGTTGATACACAGCACAGTGGCAGTATTGTCTGAGTGGAGGAGACTAGCCCACCCCACCAAGATCAGGCAAAAGGACTTCAGAGCCTTGAAAGCCGCCAAGAGCTCCCTCCAGTTGGAGGATGTGGGCGCGTCCTCCGGGACCACTTCTCCTGCAGCTCCCGACCCAGGGCCACTGCTCCACCCCACCAGGCTGGCGTCTGTGGTAACGATGATCGGGGAGGGTGGACAAAGCCAGAATCCCAACAACAGATTGGGCAGGTAGAGCCACCAACAAAGCTGGACTCTGAGCGAGGGACCCACAGGGATAGGAGCCTCGAAGTCCAGAAACAACTCCTTCCAGAACCTGTGGATATGGAGCAACAGGGGACGTAGATTAAGTCTTGCACAGGGAACAAGGAAGACACACGTCACCATGTACCCCTGAGCCTGGAGAAAGTTCCTGGACGGGGCTGACTCCCGAGCCAGAAGATGCACCAGGCAATCCTGCAGCATCTGAGCTCTGACAAGGGGAAGAAGAACATGCCTCCCTGCAGTCCAAAATGTTCCTCCAATAATCTGAAGATCCTGTGAGGGCCAGAGATGGGACTTCTCCCAGTTTATGAGAAATCCCAGCAAGTTCAGCAGAGCACAAGTAGACTCCAGGTGTCGCAGGAGAAGAACCCTCGACGTGCATTCAGTAGACAGTTGTGAAGGTACTGTAATGCCTGAATCCCCCGGAAGTGCAGGGCAGTGACAACCAGTCCCAGAACCTTGGTGAAGACTCGGGGAG
Source organism: Ambystoma mexicanum (assembly GCF_040938575.1). Taxonomy (NCBI): domain Eukaryota; kingdom Metazoa; phylum Chordata; class Amphibia; order Caudata; family Ambystomatidae; genus Ambystoma; species Ambystoma mexicanum. The sequence continues at coordinate 65,333,009 of NC_090925.1, read as the reverse complement.
CTGACTTCAGAATGAAGGGCAAGCTCCGGAACTGAAAATTATCCTTGCCCACTGCAAACCTGAGGAACTTCTGATGGGCAGACCAAATAGGAACATGCAAGTTGGTGTCCTGAAGATCCAGGGAAACCAGGAAATATGAGTCCTACACCAGAGGAGTGACCCGCTGAAGGCACTCCATTTTGAACCGCTGAGTCAGAATGTGCCAGTTCAAGACCTTGAGGTCTAAAATCAGACGGAAGGACCCCAAAGTCTTTGGTACCAGGAAGACAATGGAATAAAACCCCAGACTCCTCTCCGATTGAGGCACCTGCCAAAGGACCCTCTTGGAGCAAAGTTCCCAGAGTGTCTGCTGCATCGCCAACCTCCTGACAGGGCACCTGTGAAGAAGCGTCTGGACCAGACCAGATTGAACAGGAGAGGAGACCAATTCCAACTTGTACCCACTTTTCACCAGACGATTGACCCAGGCATCCCCCGAGAGCCGGGACCATTGCTTCCAAAAAAATGTCAGGTGGCCCCTGACAGGACCAGCATCAGGACTTCTGATGGCGAGGGTGTGAGTGGGGAGACCAGACCCGAGCGCCACTTCCACCCAGGCACAGGCTGGGACTGACCCCGAGGGCAGGGGCGAGGCTGCTGGGGAGGGGCCGCTGGCCCCCACAGAGCCCCTGCGAGCCGGGGCAGATTTCATACGTAACTGACCAGCTTGTCTTTTCACCTTGAAGCTCTTACGGACCTTGTCCTCCAGGGAATCCCCAAACAGCATCCGTCCTTCAAAGGAAATTTCATGGCAGTAGACTTCTGTCGGTCAATCCCTGGTAAGAACGTGTCGACACCCCTCCCCCCCACGATCAAACCCATGGACATGGTGGCTGCCTTCACACCATCATACGCCAAGTCTGACAAAAACTCCTCCTGAGACTTGACGGCCTACACAAGGGGCACAGGATCCAAGCTCTCCCCTGCCACCTTCAGACTTCCAAAGGCAGTTTCTGCCGTGTATGAGGCATGCATGGCAGCCCGTAAAGCCAGATGAGACCACGATAAGCCTTCCTCAATGAGGCATCCACCTTACGATCAGTGGGGTCCCAAAGAGAATTGTCCGGGGCCAAGGATGACCTCCCCACCAGACTGGGAATGATGTCATCCACCAGAACCACCTGTAGCAGGTCCGCTTCCTCACCTGCAAGAGATACAGCTTGGCCAGGAACCTGGGGTCTGCTGACTTGTCCGGATAAACACGGATCAACCCGCTCCCTCAAAATCTCAGTCTTCATTTCAGAGAGAAGTGGAAGACCCTTCTTGAGAGTGTGTTTAAACTGGGGTGGATGGGAACAAGCCCCACCGCCAGAGCAGAAGTGGGCTCAGAGTCCCTTGTCCAGGTACTTGCCCTTGAATTCAGCAGACCTCAGGGAATCACCCAGACTGTAGGAAGAGCTGTCCAAGCATGAGGAAGAGGAAGGGGACACCCTCCTTCCACGATGAGGTTCAATCCCCTCCTCCTGCAGGGCTCTCTGAAAAACAAGCAGGAGCCGGTCCTCAGGCACCCTATGCCCCCTCTGCCATTTAGGAGGAGGAGGGGAACAGGGAGAAGATGAATAGGAAGGCAAAGGAGAGCAGGGTTAAACATGACGCTTCCCCATGGCGGACAGCACCAATAACCAGAGCTGACCTACAAGCAGATAGGAGCAGCCCCAGAGGAGGAATAAACAGAGCCAGGTGGTGGGAGGTGGAGGGGGCGGGCCTGAGAAATTAAAAAATGAGTTCCTGTGTGGAGGTGGGACACCTCATTGATAAGTGCTGGGACTAGGACGAGTGACGCGGAGGTAATGCGTGCTTACACACTGTCCAACACCTAGCGCAAAGCTCATAACAATTACAAAGAGGGGCATGAATCATTGCTTGAAAAAATTTGGGAGAGGAGGTTTATTTCAAGTCTATTAGGCATTGAGGGATGAAAGTGTGATGCAATCTGGGAAACAAAGTCCATAAATTGCACTGATGTTGAAGTCAAATAATCATTTGAGAAACAAACAATGAGAATACTGAGAAAAAGATTATTTTTGAATTCTGATGATCAGGACAAGAGTAATGTTTAATGATTGCAGTAAAAGGAAGCTCATTCATAGTTTAAGCCGAATTGATAAAGCACACTATAGTACATGTTTGGAATCTATGCTTATTGAGACAGCCAGGTGAATTAATACACAGTAGCAGCAAGACCTGAATGAAGAGTGTGTTCCACCAAATATGGCACTCCCACCTCTATGGCTAGCAGGACACCCCTCAGGTGACAGTAGTAGTAGTTGCATATAAAACGTTGGTCTATAGAAAAAAGGGATTACCTGTACTATGATCCCTGGTCCTTCAGGAGCCGTAATGCAAATGGAGAGACGTAGCAACTAAGGTGCATGATGGAAATTATCGTCCACATAGAGATTAAGCGGGAAATAGACGTATAGATACTTGACCAGACACAAAGCATAAATAGCCTGTGTGGCTAACACTCACCGGGTCTAAACATATGTACCATTTATCCGCATTACTTTTTTGTGATGCGGGTGGGTTGGTTATGTGTGTGCTATTATACTATCACAGGGCATTTATGCTGCAGTTTTTCCCTGTTCGAAGTGTATAAATAGCAGGACGATTTTGACGAATTACGTTTAGATGCTGATGGCAATTTCTTTGTTTTTGTTTTATTTTGAGACAGAGATATAGAACCAATAAGGAGAAGGAACACAAAGTAACCTATTCTATTAGCTAAATATGAGGGAAAGCGGAAACCATTTGTGTCATCTCTAAGGGTGGGTAAGTCTCCATGTGAGGTGTATTTACTTATGAGTTTGCGAGAAAATCCTGTGGCAAGATAATATAAACACAGAAATACATTTGAGTCTTTTATGATTTTAGGATACAGAAGCAGAGGCTGCATATCTGTATAGAAGGTTTCTGGAATACGAGTATCTAGAGAACACAATATTTTGTGACAGATGCACAGATTTTTGCTGTGGATCTGTAAGTATACTCTGGAAACGATTAGTAACATAGGCCATAATGGTGAATAGGCCAGAGAATGAACAGGTTTTTTTATTACAGGTTATTGTGTCTCACAGGACCTGCATGAACAGGATACTACTAGGTACCAGTGAGGGATCTAGTCCACTACATCTTTCTACATCTCCGAACTTGAAAAATGGGGTGAGTAAGATGTTCTGCATTTACTTTGAGACTTGCTTGTGTGACAGTAATAGTTATTATAAAGAAATTGGGATGACATAAGACCATGAGAGATTTTAGTGATACTATTGTATGTTTTTTTATAGAATTGAATTGGCTTAGTCCAGTCCATGAAGAAGGTCTTGAGAAGAGAGGGACAGGATTGGTTGTCCCATGACCGAAACACGTGTTGACTATATGAACTGTTCGGAAATTATAAAAAACTATGAATGACAGCATTATTGAGGATAGGGTCAGAAATACATGTTATATAAGTACATGTTGAATATATGTGTAAGATAGTAAGCTGTTGCTGTTTTATGAATTTATGTATGAATGTATGTATGAATGAGGGACGGAGAGTATTTGAGCATGAGTTTAGTTGTATAGAAGTGTGACTATGAGGATTGTCTATGTCATTTTTATGATTAGGTACATTGTAACATACAATGTATGATTATTTTGTAATTGATTGATTTAATACATTTTGTATAATGTACTAAACTAGTTGACGTAGTTAGTCTTGTCATCGCTTTTCTACTGGTCAACCCCATGTACAACGTCGAGCCAACCATACATGGGCACCCATGACCTTCCATGTCCATGAAGCACAGGAGACCACTGTCCAGGCAAAGAAAACACATTCCCTAAGGTTAAGAATCACACCAATAACTCATGATACTGGCTGGCTTTTGAACAACTGGGGCTTAAGCACCATTGGACCACAGAGCACATAACACGCCCCATGACACCACACCCTAATACTACAAGAAGGTATCTGGACATGCTGCATGGCCCATTTATGCGGTACCCATGAAGGGAATTGAGCACCTATGGGGGCATAGGAAAACATGCCACGGACATGCCCCCAACTCTGGCCAGTGCAGAGTCTGAAGGAGTCCCAACAACCCACCCCCATTCAATCACTGCACAGGACACAGGCACCCTACCTGCTCACAAAGCACCATTCTATTTCTATCAGGCACCACACACGCCACCACTCCAGCCGACCCTGTGAGACAGATGTCCTTGGACTAATCCCTCCTGCCTGCATCTCGCCCATTCACACCAGTGCCTTCCCCTTGTCGGCTTGCTGTGCTCTCCATTGGCACCATCCTGATGACTCTGAGTCCCCTCCTAAGGATGTGGACGCACATGGAGACCCGGCATCTGGCATAGGGGAAGGCACCACCATCAAGCTTCTGGCCCGATACAACAACGCACCCTCGATACCTTCTGGGAAAGGCTCTCTTAGAAAGAGCAGCACCAGGAGAGGATGGAGAGGATCGCCAAGCAACAACTGGGCAACTCACAGGCAATGCAGTATGCTGTGCAGTGTGCGTCCAGGCAGGTGTGCCCTAGACTGCCTGCGTGATTGTGCTTCTGACGGCACAGCAAGCAATACAATAATGAGCCACAGGGTACTGGAGTTGGCTGACAATACATCCACCACCAACGAGAACATTTCCAGAGCCGTAACTCTCACCCTGCAGCATATTCAGAGTGGTGAACCGGCCAGTTCTGTGTCAGCCACCCCACCAGCGAGATCTGTGGTGAGCATGCTACCAATGCGCTTGCAACACCATGCCAGTCATCCACCCTCTCCAACACATGAAGGTGGCAAGAGAGGAAGGTAGTGGACGCATTGTGACTGACTGCAGACCATAAGGGTGTGGAGAGTGTATAGTGTTGGGGATGAGGGTGTTGGGTGGGGATGGTGTTGGGGATCTACTAGAAAGGCTGAGTGATTAAGATCCTCACTTTTCCAATGATCTGAATGGCTGGCACGCATATCTACAAGTCTAATAACACCATGACCTAAACCGGTACCCTGGAAAGTGTAGCAAAGATTACACATTAAAAAGTAACCAGCTCCGGCTGACTTTAGAGAAACAGCCATACATGTATCAGTAGAATATAGCCAGGTACAGTTCTCAAAAAGCCAGTTTTCCCCTCAAATGGCTACGCACCACTTAATAATTCCACTCTGACACTGTATAAAAACCTAACACATAGAAAACAAATTCTGTGCCACTCCGATGACTGCTCAAACCAGTAATATTACAGTGGACTATTGAAAAGTATTGGCCATAAATGCAACAAGAATATGAAACTTGGATTCAAGTGGATGTCTGGTAGTTATATAAACATGGTCTGTGGCATGGGCAGAGAGCTCTAACTGATAGGACCTTGTTATTGCTCTCTCCAACGTGCCTGGATTCAAATGCATTATGTTGACTACTGCTGCATTAGATGGAGTCTTTATAAAGTTTCACTTTTTTAAACTTTGAGCTACTTTTGGGAGATACCAATGTTCATGCAGATGACATTGTTTAGCTCCACTGCCCAAGTCCATTGTAATGCCTACATCGAAAAGTCCCCCTGCTTATTCCAGAGCAAATGTCCAATGCTGGGTTCCGCAAAAGTCACTCCTAAACAGCATCACAGAGAGCACATACAATCTAATCAAATCTGCAGTAATGGTGACATCTTGTTATCTTTTCCAACATTACCTAAGGTGTCAGAAAGGGCCAATGACATGGACCCAGGATTATCATTCACATTACTTTGACAACAACACTTAAAGGTCCAAATTAGATTATCTTTCCTCCAACCCTCCATCACGTGTCCAACCAGTTGCACATGTAATGTCCTCTGCTGTTGATTTGATGGTGAATGAGATGTAACACCCAAGCTGTAAACCAGACACCACTAACTCCATAACATACACATCATGGGATAAGAGGGGACTGGTAAAATCATCCACCCACTCCTTTGGCTTCCCAGATTTCAATGTATAAGACGATCTACCATCCACAATAAGGTTAGTTTTTGTAGAAGCATTCTGAGTGGACCTTAGAGGATTTTTATTTGACTTCACGTCAGACGTCATAATGACTTTGCTCGGCATTAACACAGATTTCACAGGAACATAAACCTGATGAATACTGTAAAGCTGGTAGTGCCTTTTGGACTTGCCCTGCCACTTCTCTGTGTTTTTCCTGTATGGTGTATGCCTCTGAGGACCAATCTGGCAGTGCAGCTATCCATTTCTACTTTTGTGGACGACAACCATGGGATACCCCTATGGCACCCATAGGTGGGGGTACAACTTGTACCCCAAGTGTATGTTTTTTGGGCACCTGTGTGTTGCCCACAGACCATGGTATTGGCTGGTGGCAGCTACAAGATGACCTGACAGTGGCTCTTGGTGTCCTTCATTTTGGGACACCCAGGCCCTGCCAGAGGAATCAATGGATTCCTAAAGAAAGACAAGATGGCCACTGTAGACTCTTGGTTTATGTTGCCTTTACCCTTTGTTCCCCAAAGTCCTGGTGAGCCCTGACTCTGTCCCCTTCCCCCTGAGTGGCTGTTGGGTAGAAGGAACATACATGGCTCTACTCAAACCCAGTTGAGAACTTTTTTTTGGAATGAAGGCTGTGGAAATGCATTTGACGGCTTGAAGGAAAGTCTGTGCAGGAAACCTGTATTGTGTGCCCCTGACTATAGAAAACCCTTTATAGTGCAAACTGTTGGCAGTGACAGAGGAAGTGGATCTGTTTTGTCTAAGTTGGATGACAAAGGGAGATAGAGCCCCCTATCATTTTCATCAGCAAGCAACTCAAGGGTAGAGAACATAGGTGGGCCACTGTTAAGAAGGAATGTTTTAGCATATTTTGGGTACTTAGGCATTGGGTGGAAGGACCATATATGGCTCTGGGCAACCTCCTTTCAGACTCATTGCATCCTTCCCAGGGGCTGTGTGATGTCAGTACATCCCTGGGGTTGGACCTGTATGAATGGAGTTTGGAGTCAACTCACATTCTGTGTTATCAATGTCTGGTTTCGGTGTGTATGCGTGAATGCAGTGTAGTTGGTGCTCACTCCAATCCACATTATGTGTTATGGGTGTCTGGTTGAATAGCCTGGATGCCTGTGAGCCTGATTGGTTGATTGCTTGATTGCCTGCATGAATACCATTGTGGCTGATTGACTGACTGGGCCTGGCTCAGCATGAGTGACTGGGGGTACAAATGTGTATATGAAGGATCCCCGTAATCACCAAATTTTTCTTGACTGGAAAATGAAGCGGAAGTCGAAACCAGAGCCAGTATCCAGGTTCCAGTTGGAGGAAGAAGTCTATAGCTGCTTCTCTTCATGAAATCCACTGGCAATTGCTCTTGGTAAGAATCGTGGACAGAGTCAAGAGAGGACCTTAATAGGAGACCTCTTCCCGAGCTGCAAGGGATCATTGTGCAACCAGCTGCTCTTCGTCAGAAGTACCCTGGAAGCCAGTCCTGTGTGCCTGACATCCAGATAAGGAGTCGTGCTCAAGACGTCCAGTGGTGTCACCTAGGGTCCAGAGAAGTATTCTTGACTGCTGGAAGCCCGATTGCAGTGTAGCACCCAGAGGAAGGGGTAACCTGGCATACTGCTGCTTGACACCCGGAGATGCAAATCTTCCAAACTGCTGAAGAATACCTCAAGGGACATCCTTGCCATCACCACTGATCATGTTTTCAAGCCGGAGAAGGTTCAGAGTCTCTGGGTGCAGATGAGTGTCCACCAGCGGGTTTCCCACTACCAGAATTGAACAACGATGTCCCAAGGAACCAGACTTGGTGATGGTCTGTGGTACAGTGCAGTGGTTGAGACCAGGGTACCAGAAGTCATCCTGGCATCTGTGCTGGGCTGCAGCACTGAAGATCCAAAAGAAGGTGAACCAGGAATTCGTGAAACCCAACATCTAATTCAGGCACTGCACCCTTCGTCGCTGAAAATCATCCAAGGTCCCAAATGGTCTTGTCTTCACCTACCAAGCTTTTTTCAGCAAGTTTCTCCTTCCTAGGACTTCCGCAGTCAGAGAAATCATTGTCCAATGGAGACCACAGCAAACACTGAAACAGCTGCCTTTCCAACAGTGTTTGGATCCTTCTTATTTCTTGGCCTCTACATCCCAGTGATATATTCTTTCAGAGGGGGTCCATCCTCGCTTGGACCCATTGAGTAAAGTCAAACTCTTCCACTTTGCCTGCCCAGGCACCAGAGGTACTCTGATGAGGAAGAGCATCTCAGGTACATTGGGGTGGTAGAACTTTAAAAAAGAAAGCAACGCATTAATGAACGTTTTTGGACTGGGCTGTAAAAGATAAGATAATGGGGGTCATTACGACCCTGGAGGTAGCCATGCCGCTATTTGCAGCATGGCTACCCCCATTCCTGGTACCAGGTCTGGGTTCCTGGAATTGGGAAATACCTGGCCATTCCGACCTTGGAGGGTCCAGTATTTCCCCATTCCAGGAACCCATCCCCATTTCCATTCGAGCCCCCATAGGGCTCAATGGGAATGGGGAGCATGCTAACAATGGGCCCGTTAATGACGGGCCCACTGTTAGCATGCTGGACCACTCGCAGGACCCGCTAAGGATGCCTGGTAAAACCAGGCATCCTTAGCGGGTCCCGCGAGCGGAACTCATAAAGAGGCGGTAGTGAGTTAACGGGGCTGGCAGCTCCACCGGCCCCGTTAACCCCCTACTGCCCTCCTCATAATGAGCCCCAATGTAATCCCTAACGTTTCCACTACAGGTTGCCCAGGTGGGTGGATCCACACACAGAAATGTCTACCTATCCTAAAAAAAGCCCTCTGCCACTGCTCAATACTATCATAAAATAGTCCATAGGCGCCCCTCTGCAAGAACGAAAACGGTCCATTGACCTGTCCTTTGGGAAGGTACCCACTCGAGAGTCTGCAGCCACACTTTAGCTCACTGTAACGTTCACACATGGGAAATATCCATTTGCATATCAGTCTTTGTCCCGCCCACATGGGCAGTACAGCACCGCAATGCTATGGCAATTCCCTTCTGAACAAGAGTATGAACAGCAACCCCAGACACGTGTTTCAGCCTTCCCTGATCTATGCTGTTACACCCTTCTTAAGTATACACATGCCTATTTGAAAATGCCAGCAGTTGATGCATTTTTACTGAATTTAAGTCTAGTGTGGTACCACGTAGACTATATATATTGTTGCAATTTTTAAATAGTGTTACCCAAGTACAAAGTGCATTATTTATCTGTATATGATTGTATAGCAACCTTATTTATTATAAAGAAGCTGTGTTATCACCTAACATAGTGTGTGGACATTCCTTTGCTGGGTCTTTGGAGAAACACTACTGAACCTGCCTGCCTCACCTCCCGAAGTCTCAGCCTTGGGTGCTCGGCCAACATTACCAAATTAAGAGCCTTTTCTGGGGTGTTCTGTGCCTTTGTTCTACCATATGATATTGTATGATATGGCATTTATAACGCGCCTGTACACAAGTACAGGGGGCAGATGTACAGATACCCCCTCCAGTCTTACATAAATACATAGAGGCATAATGTGCCAATCATCCCAACCGCTCCCCCCGACTGAATTAGATCTTTGATTAAATCAAGGCTATTTTCATGAAAATGTCATCATGGGTACTTTCTTCCCGTAAATATGTCACCATACAAGTTTGATCTTTCAGTAACACTTTGAAGCAATGTGGGTTCCTAGAGTCACAGAGCCTGCTTGATCCAAGCTTATTTATTTATTTAATTTGTTATGCGCCCAGACCCGAAGGTATCATGGTGCTGGTACCAGTTATAAGAAAGAAAAATCACAGTCAAAGTTATTTGGTGAAACAGAGTACATGTGTACATATTGTATTGATGAGTTCATAACAAAAGATCAGTGATACACACAGTTGTATTTGTAGTTCTTGAAGAGCCAGGCTTTTAATAGCTTCCTAAAGGTTCGGTAGGAAGTCTAGTTTGTGATGGGTGGGGGCAGCGTGTTCCAGAGATTGGGGGCTGTGACCATGAAACTCGATCTTCCGGCTCATTATATGTTGATGAAGTTGGGGGTAAGTAGTGATAGGGAAGAGGGGGAATGAAGGTTTTTAAGTGGAGGCGAGTGTTGAGAAAGGTAGGTTTTGTTTTGTGAATGCAGCGATGGGCAATTGTGAGGGTCTTGAACTCAATACATGCTTTGGTGGGTAGCCAATGCACATCTCTTCTCGCTTGTGTGATGTAGTCTGTGCGCTTTAGACCCCAGGCAGCTCTGAGGGTGTTATTTTTTAGGAGTTGGAGTTTTGTATAGGTTGTTGACTCATGTACCTGTGAGTAGGGTGTTGCAGTAGTCTAATTTACTTCCTATGATTACTCTGGCAAGTGTGAGGCACTTGTCTGTTGGCAGGAATTTTCAGATGAGGTTGATGAGCTTGGTAATGTATGGAGTGGAGAAGGCGCGTGAGTTGATATGTTTGTGCATGCTGAGCTCTGTATCTAGGTAAACCGAGAGGGTTTTACATGACTTCATACCAGGATGGGGTTGCCATTGCTGGTGAAGGAGACATATATAGCCCTAGTTTTTTTGGGCTGTGAAGGTAGTCAACAATGAGTAACTCAGTTTTGTCATCGTTAAGGCATAGTTGATGGTTGGTCATCCAATTTTGTATGATGCTGTTTGTTTGATGGATCATGATGGAGTCTTGAGAGTAGTTGCCTGTGAGGTGCAGGAGGATCTGGGAGTCATCAGCAAAGTTAGTTTACTGGGCATTCAATTTGTCTAGATGATCGAATAGGGGTTTGGTCTAAATCTTGTACTGTGTGGGAGAAATGGAGGATCCTTATGGAACACTGTGTGGGCATGGGATAGGATCAGAGGCTTCATCGCCAATGAAGACTGTGGAGGAATGATCGTTTAGGTAGTTTTCGGAGAGAAGTGGAATTTTGTTCTGAGGTGTTCGTAGAGGATATTGTGGTCGAGGATGTCAAATGCGACTGAGAGGTTGAGGAGGAAGAGTAGGTGAAGATTGCCTGAATTGCAGGTGCATTGGAGTTGAATTTTAAGGTCTAATAGGGCTGATTCGGTGCTGTGGTGGGGTCTAAATCCTGAAGGATCGGTATCAAGTAGGTTGTGGCGTTAAAGGTAGGATTTGATTTGAGTGTAAGCAGTGTTGTCCAGTATTGTTAGAAGGAATGGGACAGTTGTGATTGATCGATAGTTGGGAGGGCAGAGTCCAGAGAGGGCTTCTTCAGGAGAGGAGTGAGCCAGGCCTCTTTGATGTTGATGGGTATGATCAGTGGCGTAACACAAAATGTGGGGGCCCCCTGCGAGCCATGCTGAGGGCCCCCGCCCCCAACTCAGCAAGAAATCACGGGTCGCACCACACTCTGGGCCGACCTAGATTAGCACGTTTGCGCAATACGCACAAATGTACTGTTGAAGGGGTATGCCGCACACTGCACTAGGAGAAAGATATAAATATATGTTTTAATACAATATACAGCACACTGTCTGAGAAAAATTGGCTAAAAAGCCAGAGAGTTTGCAATTTGTTTGTAGTGTAACACCAATCCAATACATGCAAGTCACCAACAGTGCACAGCATTAATACTTTGCTATTAAAAATCCCATGCCTCAATGAAAACATGTCCAACTGGCTGCACAATGTAGACCAGTGTAGACACGTAATATCAATACAGTAAAGCATGCCAGGCCATATTTAGACATACCTAGACTGGTTGCACCAAAATGCCAGTCGAAGCAATAACACTCATCAAGAAGAGAACACACATTCACGCTTGCGTCTCTGTGGCCTTGTTAGGGAGAATTCTCAAAAATGTGCTAATTCCCTTCACCGTAGAGACCCCCAGACACTTTGCTGGATTTTGAGGACTTGATATTTTTTACCTGGAAAGAGTGTGAGCCTTTTTTCCCACTCTTCCCACTCTTTCACATGTGGTGATGTGTATTTTACTCTTGTGTTCTTTGATTATGGAGTTTTAGATAACTCCATAGGCATCATGTTTTCATGCGTGTCACATAGCACCTTCAGTGCAGTGACACAGGGATGTCTTTTAGACTTCCCAAAGGTTTAAATACCTTCTCTGGGATAAACTACTGTTTCCTGCAAGAGGCACGGAAACTGCTCTCCTGAACACCCATGAAGATCTGCTCTCTAACCTTGATTACAGCATTCCTTCTGTCCTCATCCTACTTGATATTTCCCCTGCTTTCGACACGGTCAACCACGCCATCCTGATCAATCTACTCCATGAGAACCTGGACATCACCGATCAGGCCCTTGAGTGGCTAACCTCCATCCTCTTGGACCGCCCCTCCCAGGTTCAACTTGGTCCCTTTCTCTCTGCCACGTCTCTCTATACCAGAGTGCCACATACACTGGGACGGGGAAGAATAGTGCTAGGAGTAATTAAGATTACCATAAGTAATCAAGGCATTAAACACAAGTAGTGGTGCGACACCATTGAGTTGTCTGGGATTCAGCACTCCCCCCCACCTGAAATGTTGGGCTATGTTGAATCGACCTGGCTGACCTTCAGAGCAGTTGCTGGGTAGAACAGAATACAGAAGTTAAACGGCACCTGGGTTTTGCTGTTAACAAGAGCCCAGCATTTACTAACATAAAGCTTTTCACTGTTAATACCTGCATTCAAATGCCGAATTGTTTAGGCAATTGAAATTGTGATGTAGGTTTAGTACTTGCATGCCAGAGGAGTGATTGGAAGGGTAGACAGGGAACAGGATACCACTCATTCTTGCAGCAGTCCATAATTGGGAGCTTTCAACCTTTAAGGAGAGAGTTAACTGCTTGTAACATTGAAGCTGCACTAGAATAGTCTCATTAAAATGTGTAAAGAAATCAGATGCCCCCACAAAAATAAGTTTGCCCCATTTGAAGGGTTAACTTCCCCGAAATGTAGGTTTTATTGCACCCCTAAACGCAAGCACACACACCATTTACCATATACACACATGCACACCCAGACATCCATACATTTAAGCTTGCACCCTTTCACCATACACTCACACACGCACACATCATGGGGTTGAGGGGAGCCCTATTACTTCACAAATAAATTGTTTCTTTTTGAAGTCACTGTGACTTCATAAAGAAATGATTTCGATAAGGACCGAACCATAACGTAAATAATTGCTTTATGAATGCAGAATGACTTCAAAAATAAACTTTCTTTTTGAAGTCATAGGGCTACCCCCACCCCATGACATGGAGGCCTCCAGCCTAGGGTCTTCCATGGCATGGGCTGGGGGACTCCATCGCACTTCAAAAAGAAAGTTTCTTTTTGTAATCACCCTGCCTTCATAAAGAAATTATTTCTATTACAGAAATCATTTCTTTATGAACGCAGAGTGAAATCAAAAAGAAAAAAATATTTAAAAAAATAAAATAATAATATTTGTCTTTTTTTCCCTCCAAGTTGTGCCCTCTCCCAGGACATGTGCTGGTGGTGCCCCCTGCACTGCAGGGGCTGCAGGGGCCCCGTTACGCCAGTGGGTATGAGACCAGAGGAGAATGAGGAGTTGACAAAGTCCTCTATGGAAGGGGCAAGTGTTTCTGTGCAGAGTTTAATAGTGTGATCTGGACAGACGTCACCTATGCAGTTGGTCGGTTTGATAGTTCTGATGATGTTAACTACATCATCTGAGGTGACTGAAAGGAAATGGAAGGGGGTGTTGGTGATGGGGTGGAGAGGGGTAGAGTGGGGTAACAAATGGGGGTGACAGTGACTTTCTTGGTTATGGTTTTCTCTCTTAGTTTCTGAGTTTTGTTAGAGAGAGTCGACTGAATAGAAGTACACCAGGCTTTGTTTTTGGGGAAGTGTGAAATAGGAGGTGCAGAGGTTTTGAGTTCTTTGAGAATTGTTAAATGCTCTCTGGCATTGTACCTGGCATTGATAGTTGTGAGGGCTGATTTGTAGACTTTGCCTACCGTTATCGAGACAGCTTTGTTTTCTATGGAGGGGTGATTTCTCTACAGGTGTTCAAGAACCCATTTTTGTCTGCTGAGGGATTGGTGTTCCTCTTTTAAACAGTTGTTGTGGTGTAGTGGCTTACTAGGGTTTGAGGTTTTGTATGGGGCAAGCATATTGAGTGTCGGTAGTAAAGTGGCATTGTAGGTTTCTGCATGTGATTGTGAATTGGCTAGGTTGGTTGGTGGTATGTGATGTTTGGTTATAGTAGGGGCAAGCACAGTGTTGGTGAGTAACCTGGTGTCACATGCTGTAATGGTGACGGGAGTAGAGGTCTGACTGCTGGCTGTGTGGCTGAGAGAGATATTGAGTATGCTTTAATGGTGGTGCTTTTGCTTAGGTGCACAATCCAGTCGAGGGTGGATCCTTTTGCGTGAGTTGGTGAGTTAACCATCTGGCAGAAGTTCGTTTTTAAAAAGGTGGTGATAAGGGCAGTGGATATGTTATAAATAGGATAATTAAACCTTAGCTTAAAGTCACCTAAGAATAGTATCACAGAACTACTCATGAACATATCTATGATATGATATGATATGGCATTTGTAACGCGCCTATATACAAGTGGTTCAAGGCACCGTGAGGCAAGGAAGGGGTAACAGAGTGAGGTTAGAGACAACAATCTTACTAGGCCAAGTGCAGGGGAGGGGTAGGGGAAAAGTGCCAGGGGAAAGGGCAGTGCTGTACATGAGATCAAATAGTAACAAGAAGTTTGGCCAGCAGGTGGCGGGTGCAAGGGTAAGTGCAGGCAGAAGGTGTCCAAAAGTGCAGGTAGGGGGACTGTAGGGTTACAGATACAGATCCAAGTGCAAGGGTTGCTGGGAGGCAGTGCAGGTGTGCAACTGGGCGTACAGGGACCTGGGCCCGAATCAGAAGGTAGCCAGGTGTCCAGTGCAGTATCAGACAGGAAATCAGCAGGGAAGAGTAGAGAGAAGCCAGAAGCAAAGCAGAAGGTCTTGAGATGCTGCCAGAACCAGAGATGTTTCTAATCAGGTTTCAGATAGGCAGGGAGGCTGTTCCAGAGGGAGGCCCCCGCCAAACAAAGAGATCTACCACCAACACTTTGCTTGGAGAAGTGACTGACCCTGAGGGAGTTGGAGGTGGAGGAGTGAAGAGCTCGAGTAGGAAGGTATTTGCGAAGAGAGAGTTAGAGGTATTGAGGACCCAGGCCCCAGAAAGAAGGCCTTGTGGACAATGCAGAGGGCTTTGAACTTAATCCTTGCAGCACTGTGAGCCAATGTAGAGATTTCAGTGCTGGAGAGATACAATGCCTGGGCTTGAGGCCAAGGATAAGTCTCGTAGTCCTGTTCTGGATGATTTGCAGAGGGCTGAGAGTAGAAGCAGGCAGATTTAAAAAAGATGCTGTTGCAGTAGTCCAGCCTAGAGAGAACCAGAGCTCTAGAGATAGTGAGCTTCTGGGGGAAGGAGAACAAAGGAAGAATACCTCCGAGGAGGTGCAGTTGGTAGTTTGACTACTTAAAACATCAGATGTGTGAGGAGAAAAGGAGCTTGTGGAGTCGAAGATGACCCCAAGGTACTTAACCTTACATGTGGGAGAAGGAAGAGGGACAAGGGAGGCTGGCCAGAGAGTGACAGGAAAGGAGGGTGCAGGTGTGCCGATGAGGCAAATCTCTGTCTTACTGGCATTAAGTCAGAGATCGTTGGTGGCACACCACTCCTGGATAGCGGACAGACAGTCAGAGATGAGATAAAGGGGGAGAGATGGCAGAGTCTCATCTGCATAGCACTGAGAATTGGAGCAGAGATCAGCAATGCGATGGGCGAGAGGTGCCAGGTATTGGTTGAACAGCCAGGGAGAGAGTTTAGACATTTGTGGAATACCAAAGGTAGAGAGTGAGATAGAGGAAAGGAAGGACCCAAGTTGGACCTGGGAAGGTCGATCAAAGAGGAACAAGGTCAGCCAGGCCAGGGCCGATCGGTGATAACCAGGTTATCATGGAGACGATTGAGCAGGATGGCATGGTTGACTGTGTCAAAGGCAGAATAGAGATCAAGTAAGATGCGAACAGAGGGAAGATTAGAATCAAGGTTAGAGAGGAGGTCTGTGCAGGTCTATGCTGGATACGAGATTTGTGGAGGCTGCAAAGAGGATCAGCAAGGCGAAGGACACTGTGAGTAACCAGCAACTAGAAGTGCTGGAACTCACAGAGGGAGTGGACAAGCTGGCGTTGTAATATGGGTCCATGCAACCCAAGCAGGTTGATTTGGGAAACAGATCCAGGCATAATAACATCCGGATACAAGGGATTTCCAGACAAAAGCCTGATGCTGAATTGGGGGACTTTTTGAAAGACCTAATCGGACACATACTGCACGTAACCGACGAGACAGAGATTAACCTGGATAGAACCCACTGCCCATTCTCAGCCATCCAACAACGTAATGACTGGAACCCAGATGTGTTATCCAAAATACATTTCTGCATGCTGAAGGAGAGGATAACGGTAAAGTCCAAACAACAACTAGAGATTTGATTCAAGATGCTCAAATACTGATCTTTGAAGACCTTGCGATGGGCAAACTGATAAAGCAGAATCGCATGCATGAGGTGACCACCTGGTGGCTCTAAGCTAAGAGGGTCCGATACTGATGGGGGTTCCCCTGCTCGCTACAGGTCACATATGAGGGTCTCACTTGGTCCATCTCTGCTGCGGAGGAGGCAGACCCCCTCATACACATGGAAGAGCAGAGCGTCCAGGCAAATCGCAAAGCTAAGACAGTGAAACCGTGGTCACACAAAAAGATTCCATCCACAGAAATGAAAAACTTGATGTGCAACAGAGGGCCCAAGGAATGACAAGATGGTTATGGAAGGAGATCCCATCACTGGGTACACCAACGTTTGAGAATGCGGGGGCATGGACCTCAGGAACTGTTTGGACATAACAGCAGAGGGGAAGGGTGCGAGATCAAATGTCTGGGGTTCCAAGAGATATGGGTATTGGAGGTTGGAATGCAGATGAGCTGGATACATGGCAAAGTTGTTGCAGAGGAACTTGGCATCTTGGAGTACAAGTGCAGGGGTGTTCTGGTACTGCAGTTCATAGAGAACCTCCTGGTGAATGACATTGGTGGCTTTGGGGACATGCAGCTATTAGTGGACTATTTGCGATCAGGCAGTGGAAGGAAAAGGGAGGTCGGGGACAGGTGGAAACAAGACCCTTTCCTCACAGAGGAGGATGGGAGAAATGTGTTATTCAGAGAATCATTGTGGGGGCAGTGGGAGGGTAGTTGAAAAGTTGAAAGTTATTATTGTTAAAACAGTTGATGATTATGGCAGGCACGGTAATAGGACAATAGAGAGGATGAGGAGTCTGGCTAGCAGTGACAGTTTTCTCCCTTACATCGAGGGAGCTATAGAACACAGGATTGGATTACTACATAAATATCCAAGATTAATATATTTGCTTGGAATGTCCAGGAATAAATGTGGCATATACGAGAGTTTCTGTATTCAGACGCCTATGAGATATAAAAGCAAAACTAGTAATGCTTCAAGAAAGACATATGGCCAGACAAGATGAACACAGGCTACGCGATAGAGTGTTCCCACTTCAATACCTGGCCCATAGTGTAAACTAGCTATATTGTTTCATAAAGAGTTGGTGTTCCAGCTATCTGGGTTACACAGTGATAAAGGGAGAAGATTTATAATTGTAAAAGGGAAGTGGTTTCGGAAACATGATGACATTCTGTTTGATTTATGCACCAAATAAGTAACAGATCTACGTCTTGTAAGACCTACTGCATACACCAGCATCATTCATAGAGGGCCACGTGATTTTGGGGGGTGGGGACTTCAATATGCTCCCGGATCCCTCAGTGAACAATTTGTCAAGCACCTCCTGGATAGACTTTGGAAACGCATTAGGCTTGGCCAAGATTCTTAGGGGCTTGGCTTTAATTGAAATGTTGAGGGAAAAGGGGTTACACCCATTTCTCTCATGTACATTGCAGTGTCTCTCAGATAGACATGTTGTTGCTATCAGCTAGCTAGTACCCTACATGAAGAAAACAGGGATTGGCAATAGAGTACTGTCAGATCACGCACCCGTTGAGGTCACAATTAGGACAATAGGACTGGCAACCCCAAAGCGATGTTCTTGGAAACTGTATGATCACATTCTTAGAATCCCAACTGTATGAGAGGGCATCACATTGGTTACCTCATGCTACTTAATGGAGAACAAGTTGCCAGACATGGAGCTGGGAAAAGTCTGGGACGGAAATAAAGCGGTCGGGAGAGGAGAACACCCGACCTATTCCATCCAGCTTATCTCTACTACTGTAGAGCCAAAACCCATGGTTGCACTCACTCCAGCTGCGGCTTTTACTTCTTCCCAGTGACCAGAAGCATCAGAGTGTTCTCCTATATCTGCAGTCAGCTACCGCTCTCAACACACCATCCAGTCTATACATTCCCACAGGCCGTTTTTCCAAGACAGCGCAGAAAACCAAATGACTAACCCCGCCCTACTGACCCAGCTCCACTAAGCGCTCACACCTTATCACCTTTGACTCCATTGTCTGAGACTCACTTCGTACATCTTGCCAGGAAAACCTCTCATGATGCTATTGTGACCGAAGCCAATGCTGCTTGAAATTACATGGATTCTGCCCCATGCCCGGTGCAGCTGTATTATATGGTGCCTGCCATGATGTTTCCTGCCCCCATGCCCAGCTCCATTGTACGCTATGCTCAGAATGCCTGCAATGTTTCACCTCTGGCCCCCTTGCCCAATGTAAAGGTACTCAACAATGCATCTTATGATATATGTCCTGCCCAGGTGCCCAGCTCAAATGTATACTATGCTCAGGACGCCTGCAACATTTCACCTTGGGCCGCCATGCCCAATGCTATTGTACTCTATGAGGCCTGTCATGACTTGCCTCCCTCTCCCTTGCCTGATGCCAATACATCACCTATTCCCCCTACCATCAAGAACCCAGCCAACGCTACCTGTTCCTGACCTCACAGGCCCCCTACAAACACAATGCCCCCGGGACTGATAGTGCTCCCCGCACCATCCCGCTTCCTGCCTGCCCTGATCTGGATCAGATCACCTACTCAACACAGAAGTCAAACAACTGTTCCAAAGTACCGCCAAGTTGCCCCTTCACGTATCCCCACAGACCTCATAGTCAATCTTAACTTTCAACCAATCAAAACTATTCCATCCATTATTCCTAGACCACCACCTACAGTTCCAACCACAGCCCAAAAGCCTTCCTGCTCCCTCCATATTGCTGCCACATCCCCCTAGTATTGTAACTACCATGCACCTCATACCCCCACTGCATCCTCCACTTCCCACCTCTCAAAGCTGCACATGGCACCCTGACTGGGCACAGAATGCCCACTTAGACTTTTCTCCAGACTGACTGATCCCTCAACGCCCAGATCTATTACCACCACACCCATACTGACAGTACCAAAACACCAGCCCTCACACAACTACATGCATCTCAGCTACCGCCAAGCACACCTCCATCCTCCCAAAGCCACTGCCCCTGTCCAAGCCCCCACCTGGCACCCCATGTCCATCACAATTAAGAGCACAGAACACATTGCATGTGCACTCATCAACGCTCGCTATATCTGTGCCCACGCCACTGACATACATTACCTCATTTTTGATTAAAAAAAGCTTGACCTATTGGCTGTAACGGAAACCTGGCTCCACGAGGCAGTGCCCACTACCCCTTTCTCTAGCTCTACCCATGGGATACTCCATCGTACAAGCTGACAGAGAGGGCAGCCAAAGAAAAGGAGTGGTCATCATCTCCAAATCCTCCTTGACTGGATACTCTACACTAATATATCTGGCCAAGTCTCTTCCTTCGACCCTGTACCATGGACCGACCATTCGCTTATCTGCTTCACCATGGCCACTGCCCCCTTCAACTCCCAAAAAACAGGTGACCTCCACTTGTTACAGCTAGACACACCCGTAAACATACTAAAGAAGTAATTGAACCCGTCATCCAGGCCTCCCTCGACTCATTGCCCTCTAGCACTAGCCAGGAAGTCATCCTCTCAGCCTATAACACAGCGCTCCTTAACACTCCAGACCAGCTGGTCCCCTCAAAACCACTACATCTAAACAAGTAACTTACATAGCTGGTGCACAGATGAACTATTCTCCCCCTGCAAACAAAAACGAGGTCTCTAACATATATGGAGAAAAAAAAAACACCCCACCAGTCAGGCAGCCTTTAAACACTCTGCTAGGGACTACAAAACAGCCATTCTGACCACTAAAGCCAACATTTATAATGTCAGAATTACTGAAGTAAACGCCAGTACAAGAGAGCTCTTCGAAGTCCATAAAGATCCTGAAACACCAACACCCCGCCCCCACTGACACTGTCTCTAAAAGCAACACTTGAAGCTCTCTCATTCCGTCAGCCTAGCAACCAAAACCCTCAACCTCAGGGATAAAACCACTCTGAAAAAATCCAGCCTCTCGCCCTTGCGCTCAGCCTCCTTGGAATCCATCTCTTCCACCACACTCAACATCCCACTATTTTACTTTTCCCCCATCTCACCGACAGAGGTGCTCGCCACCATTCAACTCAAACTGCGCTGGCGGCAACTGCCCAGCCCACATAGTCAAATGTGTGCTGATCCCTTCACTCCCACCATTGCCAATTGCCATGAAGTCCAATATTGTGCCCAGCTCCATCAAAGAAGCCTTGGTCACACCACTCCTGAAGAAACCTTCCCTCAACCCCAGCCTTTGCACCGACTACCGCCCCATTACGACTGTACCCTTCCTCCTAAAAATGATGGACCGGACCACCTACTCACAGCTCCAATCTCACCTAGAACTCCATAATCTGCTGGGCACCGGCCAATCAGGTTTCAGACCCAGACACAGCACAGAATCCGCCCTTCTTGATGTAGAGATTCACCTCAATCTCATCAATGATGCTGGGGAGCTCACTATCCTCCTCCTCCTAGGCCTCTCGGCGGCTTTCAATCTTGTTGAACACATGATTCTATGCCAGCACCTCACTGCCTCCTTCAATCTCTCCCTCGAAGAGGCAAACTGGATCAAGTCCTTCCTGTCTGAACGATCCTCCAGGTTCTTTGTGGAATTTGGAAGCAGCGGATACCATACCTGTCTCCTACGGTGTCCCTCAAGGATCCTGCCTCTCGCCTACCCTGTATAACATGTATACCAAAACCCTCTTTGACCACCTGGACAGCCTCGGCATCCCATGCACTAACTCTTCTGATGACACACAGGTCATCATCAAACTCACTGGCAATTATGAACTAGACTCAAACAACATCAATCCCATCTACAGCACCATCCAGGCATGGATGGCAACTGACCACCTCTGTCTGAATGATGAGAAAACGCAGCTCCTTATCATGGATTCCTCACACCCCTCAAACACCGCGACTCGCTCTTTGCATCCTTCTGCATTTATGGGAACATGACCCCAGGGTACTCCCACATCAAAACCATTGAAGTCTACCTTGACACTGAACTAAACATGCAGAAACATGTCAAGTCAGTCGCCTCATCCGCCCCCTACTCGACCAAACTTAAATAATAATAACTTAATATTTGTGCTTATAATTCCCAAAGTGTGGTGCTTTTTCTGAAAACATTCCTACTTGGGGCTACCTGTAGGGTTTTTTAATCATCCCTTCACGCAACTCCAGGCCTTAAAAGTGTACCTCCCCTCTTATGTGCTTTACAATGGCCCTCCCCCAACTCTTTGGGGCTGAGCAGTTTTGCCAATCAAAGATTAGGGCTTAGATCTTTATCCTCTGCAGGTGACTCTTTCTGGAACAGCCTCTCTGCCCCTCTCTGTCTTGAGTCAGAGCTCTTTAAGTCCGGAAACTCCTCAAGACCTTTCTCTTCTCTACCCCTTTCTCTCTCCCTCTCCCCTGCTAACCTTCTTTCTTTTCTCTCTGGCCTCCCTCCTCCTTCTCTTCCCTAACTCTGTTCAGCTTTTTGCAGACTGGTCGCCTGGTTCACCTCCAGAGCCGCACAGGTCCCAGGTGCCCCAGCCAGTCTCTGCACTTGCCTCCAGGCCTCTGCCTTTTGTTCAGTACTACCGCACTTCAGCATACGTTCGATGAGAGGGGTAACCTCCCTATATTAAACCCAGAGCCCTGTTAGAGTGGGCATACTTGTTCCCCCTTCCGCCCCTCGCATTTCCATCTGTACACCTGCATGACCTGATTGTACTAAGTAGTTTGTTTATCCTGTTCCCCCTTTGTCTCCCCTCTCTTGCTTGATTGCACCTGAAACACTTCATGCAAGCTGTTGACAGAACTTCCTTGAGATACACCTGTTTATATGAGATCCACATTTGAGGCAGAATACATCTTTTAATTAGCCTACAAGTCCCCTTTGCCTTAAAAGATACATATTATAATAAATGTCTAGTCAAGTTCTTCTTGGAAACACTCCAGTTTCACTGTGACTCAATATAGTGTTGTTTCCAATGCATTTGACAACATACAGAAGACAGATCATTGTACAATGCAATTAATTATATGGTAGGTTTTCATTCAAAAACGTCTTACGTTTTCTTCTTTGCAAAGCACCTTTGAATTCTTTGTTTTTAAGAGTGTAAATTATGGGGTTACACATCGGGAGCACCCCGCTGTAGAATAAGGAGAATATTTTGCTCTGACTCACTGAGTATGTAGAGGCTGGTCTTAATTAGACAAACATGAGTACTCCGTAGAACAGGACCACTACTGTGAGGTGAGAGGCACATGTGGAAAACGCCTTACTTCTTTCTCTGAGTTGTTGTCTGACTTTTGAGAATGGAAGAGATGATTTGGACGTAGGATGCGAGGACCAAGAGACATGAACACATTACCACTATTACACCGAGAGTAATAATGATTATTTCAATGGAGGTGGTGCTGGTGCAGGAGAGTTTCAGTAGAGCTGTGAAGTCACAGAAGAAGGGATTGATTTCATGAGACTTACAGAATGAGAATTTTGACAATAGGATGAGGTTAAATATAGGCACTAAGAGGCCACCAATCCAGGCTCCCGTGGCTAACTGGAGACACACAGATTTATTCATTGTCATTACGTAGCGAAAGGGATTGCAGATATCAACGTAGCGATCAAAGGACATGATGGTCAAAAGGAAGAATTCTGTAGCAGCCATTCCCAGGAAAAAGAACACCTCCGCCAGGCACTCCCGAAGAGTGATCCGCGGGTTCAGGGTAAAGAAGCTGCTTAGCATTTTCTGGAACATAATAGAAGTGTAACCGATGTCAACAGTTGACAGGTTGGTGAGGAAGAAAAACGTGGGCGTGTGCAGATGGGAATCAGAGTAAATCACAGACATGACCAGAAGGTTACCTGAAATGGTAACCAGATATATCATCAGAGCTGCAACAAGGAGGGGAACACGGAGCTGGGGAATGTCAGAGAACCCTACCAGGATGAATTCTGTCCAAGATGTGAGGTTGTCGTCTCCCATCTGCCAAGAGAAACTTCTGCTTTTCTACAGCAATTACCTAAATAGAAAGAGAAAGACAATCCTTGTTCTGAAAAGACCTTTGCATCAATATATAGCAGTTGAATGAAAGTGTCATCTTTTGCTGCCCTTTCTTACAATGGCATCATCTTCCAACCACTAGTACTCATGTAGCCCAAGGTGGCCATTACTGAAGAAAGATAATGAAAGAGGCTTCAGTGTTCCCTTGCTACACATAAGATTGTGTAATAGTGGTACAACGATCCATAGTGACTCATGTGCCAGAGAGGGAGGAAGTAGACACTTGCCATTGAGCACCCCAAGACTTGAAGATAGTCTGTGAGGACTATCCATCAGCTTGTCAAAAAAGGTTCATTTTGGATTTCTTGTGGAATGGCAAAGGAATGGCACTGGTGGAGACAATACTGCCAGGATACCCAATGTAGGGTCCTGGTAGATTTGAGTCTGAGGTAGTATTTTTCTCTAGGAACCCTACCAGGGTGAATTCTGTCCAAGATGTGAGGTTGTCGTCTCCCATCTGCCAAGAGAAACTTCTGCTTTTCTACAGCAATTACCTAAATAGAAAGAGAAAGAAAATCCTTGTTCAGAAAAGACCTTTGCATGAATATATAGCAGTTGAATGAAAGTGTCATCTGTTGCTGCCCTATCTTACAATGACATCATCTGCCAACTCCTAGTACTCATGGAGCCCAAGGCTTAGGCTATAAGGAATTGAGCGCACAGGATCTCCCCAATCTATATTATCTAAAACAAAGCGTTCACTTGCTCACAAATAATTGAGACTGTTTATTGTACTATACATGCAGTGGACACATTTCACTTAATGTTACACAACAAACATAGTACACAAACAGTCTTATGCATGTGTGCCCTAGTGCACATGCTTTTAGATGTTCAGATGTTATCTAACAGCAAATTCAGTGTTATTTTTTAAACCAGGGTGAATGTTAGACTTAGTAAACATTCAATTCAGTTTCTTTATTTTGGTTGAAACCCCCATAAAGTTTTGCAAACACAAACAAACAACCATAAACATGTCTTAATCTAAAACCACATACTATACATATCAAGACAAATGTCATAAAATCCTTAGAAACAGATGCAATTGGAAGAATACTTCCAGCAGTAGAAGAACACTACCAATAGAAAGCACACTGTGAATTAGTACACCCCAAGCACCGTTCAGACCCTTATAAGGGTTACTCTGTTATGTAATTCTAAGGGCCAGTTGAAGCATCAATATTTGGTACATAATGATTGCCTTTCCTCCAGCCTCCCCTGCTCAACCATTACCCAGCAGGATCATTCTTCTAAGGTCTCAATAACCCTCCTTCTATGTGGTCACACTCTGTGTAAATAAGAACCCAGAGCGAATGTAACTTTCACCCCAGAACACATAAGTAGAAAAGTAAGGGCATGTCTGTAGTGTCTGAGTGCCCTCTCCCTATGTGTGCCTATCAGCCCGGTCTTCAGAAGAGCTGCATAAATGGGGCAGAACAGGGAACCAGGCTCTCTATAGCCCCCCATGGGCACAGGGGACTTCCTCCCCATTTCCTTCTGCAGGTACCTGCTGCTAGGGGCAAGATGCCCAACCTCGCTCTAGTAAGCATGATCACAAAGGGGAAGCACCCAGGCAGTAACTGAGAAATTGAACAAATACCACCACAATGAAAGGGCAGTAGGGAGGTAAGGGTGAATTCTTTGACAGGAGAGAAAGAGAGAGAGATAAACAGGCAAGACACTGTGCACATGATCAAAGGTGTCAGAAGGAGAGACAGGAAACATGAACCAGGAAATAATGGGTAAGAGAGAAAAGAGGAGTGCATTTTCCAGAGAACAAGAAAAGGAGGAACACGATGGAGAACAAGATAAAGAAATAATGTAGCACAGGGGCAATGGTTGATGGACTAGAGATGGTGCAACAAGAATTCAAGTAGATAAAGAGGGGGGAGAATTCTTGAGCACATATCATTTTTCATTATATAGAGAATGAACATTTGGCCAAATGGATAGTGTGAATTTAAAACAGAAAAGGAAAGTGAATCATACAGAAGGTGCATTGTGGCTTCCTGGAAAAGCACTTAGAGCAGAATTTATCTGGGCACCAAGATAGTCAAATAAATGCTTTTCCTGCTCTACAAACCAGATCCACCAAGAAGGGAAGAGTTGTTTGATAGCTGTCAGTGTTAATCCCGCACATTCTTCCACTCTCATTCTGAATGTTGAGCAAACTCAGAATTTCCATGCAAACCCTGCCTGCAAAACTAAATGCTTCTCTCATGCCGAGCAGTGGCAATCCATACAAGTAGAGTTAACGCTTCTATGTGTTAATACTGTGTGCATTTGTGCAACAAAATTTCTATGTATATGGGTGAGTAGTTGCTAAACCACCTTCAGCCACGACACTTCTACACACCAACATTGATTCCAATCATAAAGGTTAAACAGACACAGCTAAGAGATATCCCTCCTTTGCTTTTATGCTGATGTGGGCCGATGGAAGGCCATGCTCTCAAGTGTTACTGTCCAAACTAAAGTGAATGTTCAATCATGCTTCTATAATCATGGGTGTGGGGAGCTGGCACAGAGGTTTTTTTCAGCTGTTTTTCTGATATTCGCTCTTATATTATAACTACAGATAGGGGGTTTAGCGATAGAAAACATTTTTTTTTAAATAAAAGCTTTATTTACAGCTACAGTGACGCCAGTGTGAAAAATCACTGGCCATGGCCAGCGACAGGCGGGTCTCCCATCGATGCAGTAACCAGGAACAGCCCCTTAATGCCATGTTGCCTAATAAACAAGCCCAAGTTAAAAGACCGCTTAGAGCGACATGGCCTGAGGGGGCTGCCCCTTCCTAGCTTTGAAGCTAAGCAGGGTTGGTCCTGGTTACTGCATGGATGGGAGACATAGCATCTTTTATACTTCTCCAGCATATTTATTGGAACATTTCTTCTCTCGGGCTATTTTTCTGGAGTTCATTATTTGTTTTTAAGCGTCCATTACTATTTTGTCTTGCCAACTTTCTCCTAAGGGGAAGGTCAATTGAACTACATTTGTATATTTCACTTTAAGATTTATGTTCACTTACTGTGCGCATATTCATGGGTGCCAGATCTTGA
The DNA here is from genome assembly GCF_040938575.1 of Ambystoma mexicanum. Lineage (NCBI taxonomy): Eukaryota > Metazoa > Chordata > Amphibia > Caudata > Ambystomatidae > Ambystoma > Ambystoma mexicanum. The sequence continues at coordinate 65,306,331 of NC_090925.1, read as the reverse complement.
TTTTTCGCTAAGGGGGCAGAGGTACCTGGCCGTAGGTTATTCCTGCAGCCAATCATTTTTTACCCTTTTCTGTGCTGCTTAAATGCAGTTAGTTGGGGATGCGTGATGTATCACAACAGTTACCAAGAGACAGGCCATAACACAAGTGGCTTGTAGCTCGCTGCTTAAACAAAGAGTGTGATCCTTGCCAAATAATTGAATCTCACTGCATACTGCCTAGACACATTGTGAGTTCTCAAAGCCTGCAAACAGAACAATACCACGGTCAAAAGAGGTCAAAATCTGTTTGTGATTGATGAAAGTCTTTGAGTGATGGGTTGCAAGTGTTTTCAAATATAGAGTGAATGTGCCCACCTGCCATGGCCAAAGTCCATGGCTAATGTTCTGGTAGTGTTCTAACATATACAGTGGGCCACTGGCAATGTGCCGAAAAAATCTATGGAATAACAAAACACTTGATATTCAAAGAAAAAACATTTGTTGCAGGGACATTTAGATGAGACCTTAGCGCTACAAAACCCCTAAAATTCTGTTAAAGCCATCTAAACTGCGCGCCCCATAACCACAATGATGACATCAATGATGACAGGGAAAAGGTAGGGAACATAGATGGATGATGGAGGGCTACAGAACAGTACATTTTCCGGGGAATATGTATAGGGTATAAAACAAAGCAGGGTCTGGAAATATCTCTATCAGCACGAACACAGCCCAATGACGTGTTCTTGGGTAAATAACCCCTGGGAGAGACTCTACAGGGGCAGTCCAGCGCCAAAATGCTAGGCAATTCTCCTCTGAACAAGAGTACCAACAGTAACCCCACACACGTGTTTCAGCCTTGTTGGGCATCATCAGTGAGGTGAAACTGTTGCCTCTCTAAGAACAGTGAGCAAGGGGTCCACGTCTGGATTGCCCTGTTATCTTAGGGTGAAACCCAAAGTTAATGTATGCAAAACAAAGGGGGGTCTGGGAATCTCTCTAACAGCACAAATACATCCCAATGACCTGTTCTTGGGTGAATAACCCCTGGGAGAGACTCTACCAAGTCTTTAGCTCATTGTCCATTTCATAGAGAAGAAATGTCCCCGCATATCAGCCTTTGTCCTGCCCAGGGGCAGTCTAGCGCCGAAATGCTAGGCAATTCTCCTCTGAACAAGAGTACCAACAGTAAGCCCATACACGTGTTTCAGCCTTGTTGGGCATCATCAGTGAGACAAAACTATTGCTTCTCTAAGAACAGTGAGCAAGAGGTCCACGTCTGGATCGACCTGTAAACTTAGGGTGAAACCCAATGTTAATTTATGCAAAACAAAGGGGGGGTCTGGGAATCTCTCTACCAGCACAAACACAGCCCGATGACCTGTTCTTGGGTGAATAACCCCTGGGAGAGACTCTACCAAGTCTTTAGCTCACTGTCCCTTTCACAGAGAAGAAATGTCCCCGCATATCAGCCTTTGTCCTGCCCAGGGGCAGTCCAGCGCCGAAATCCGAGTCTTTAGCCAAGTCTGGCACTATATTGATTCTTCTTCACTAAAGACTTCTAAAACATTGTGCAAAGACTTTTCTTACCTGCAAGAAGTGCTTCAGCTACATAGACTTTTGCCTATTGACTTTGGCCTGGCTATTTTACTGAAAGACTCTTCTCTCCTCTGACATTGGGGAGTGTTGAAAAGTATCTGTCTGCTTAAGAAATATTTGAGATCAGCCTTGTTTGTTCTAATAACCTTTTCTTAGACACATCTCAGTACAATTCTAAATGCTAACAGTAATATGATATGATACGATATGATATTTTATTTATATTGCTCTCATAAACAGGTGCTTCAGAGAGCGACCAGGCAAAGGGAGGGGAACAGGGGAGAGAACAAAAAACAACTATCTTACTAGGCCCAGTGACATTGAGAATCAGTCTATCAATGTCCACAGTGTCTTAACTATTGATGTCACCTGAGGGTGTAGGAAGAGTCTGTATGACATCCCAAATGGGTGTCTGCTGGTTTAGAGACCAAGAGTGTGTATTTTGGAGGTATTTGTGTGTTACTATTACATTGCTCCTTTCTAAACAAGGTGTTAGGCAGAATTATATGCAGTGCCCTTTGGGAACACCACACACAATTAGGACTACAAGTGACAGTACAAATTCACCTTTGGTACAAGCCTTTACTACACAGTAAAGTGGTAGCGATGGCTGAGCAGCCAGACTTATCTCAAGAGTAAAGTGAGCAGTATCAATAGTTACACAAAGGACAGCAATTACTATGATTCAAACAAACCCTGACTCAAGGTTTCTGAGTAAAAGAATATACATTTATGTGCACATGAGTTATTAAACATTTCACTATTATCCAGCAGTTACAAAATCATGTTACTAATACACTACACCGCACCCAATAGATTCTGGACAAGTTAGGCTCAAAATGAAGTGTGAGCAAAATGGCCCTCCAGTAATTTAAAAGGGAGGGAAAGACAAAGTAAGACAGAAAATGAGCAGCACCAACAAGTAAATAAGCAGGGCAATCTAGAAAAAGGAACTACTGTGAGGAAATCAAATTAAAGGGGCCTGACCCCAAGTCAATGGACCAAAGTCTTTGCAGAGGATCACACAGTTCAGAGTAGTTCACGGTTAAGTCTTTGTCAAGAGTTCAGGACGAAGTTGGTCAAACGAAAATATACTTCAAAGAATGGAGAAGGACAAGCCCTCGGATTGGCAAAAGATTTCACACACTTTCACAGCGGCTGGACGAAACAAACAACCGGGTTAGCACAGTACCTTTAAAGCAGAATAATGCTGTAGCTGAGGCAGACGTTCCTGGCAGGTCCTGCAGGCTCATGGTTCCTGAAGTGACGGTCAGACTGACAAGAAGGAGGAAGACTGGAGGGTCCTGCACTGCCCAGGGAAGAAACCAGCAGCAGAGCAAAGCGTCAAATAAAAGGTGTGCTCCTTAAAACGCAAGCAGGTTCCGTTACTCCTGGCTATCCGGTTCACTGTAGCTCTGTACAGCAAATTCGACCAGAGAAGGGTGTCCTGGTGAGCAGTTTGGTGAACTGGTTGTTCCCACCAGCTCAAGGGGAGAAGATTCCTTGCAGATCTTCCCTGTCGTCAAAGTTTGAAGATTCGGACCCGCAGCAGGGCTTCACCGGGAGGTAAAGTCGTGGTAGAGGTCCTCTTCTGTCAGCTTCTCTTCGGCTCTCTCAATCCAGTGCCGAATCTGCCTTTCCAGTCCCAGAGACCTGCTTTTTTATGCAGTTTTCCCCCATTCACACAGTCTCGCTGGGAGACAGTCACCACAGCCAATCATATCAGAGTGCGACAATGGTCTCCAAGGAGACCCTGTGCAGGGAGTTCTAAACCCCTCTCTCACATCCTGTCCCCCTCAGACTTACAGGCAACTAAGGAGGGCTTCTGTGCAGAAGCCCACAAAAGGATGGTGAACAAAGGAACCAAACCTGGTTTGTGTGCGCAAAGTAAAACACGAGAAATACTTTTACAAAAAGAAATGGTGAATAAACCCAGCTGGAACCGTATAAAAATGTATATGAACCAGCGGGTTTAAGTTCGAGGCTACCAAGACAGCCTAAAACAATAATAGGGCTATTTAAGAACCACAGTAGGAAAAATAGGGTAGTTACCACTGCCAATAGTCAAGTCTTAATGAAAAGGGAATGAAACAATGTTCCAAGAGAAACAGACAAAAAGGGATAAGTATTAACTCTTTCCAGAACTATATGTCAGATCATTTGTACTGGGTCTGTGAGTTTTAAAAGAGACTAATAAATATATGGCAACTTTACATGCTCTGGGAGACAGTAGTCAGTCCCAGAAAAGGGAATCGGAGTTGGGAAGACTAAAAAGACAACCCTGTGTCACTGCACTGAAGGTGCTGTGTAACACACAGTGAAAAGATGATGCCTATGCAGTAAGTGAGGCTCCACAGTCTATGAACACAAGAAAATGTTAAACACACACAGCAAAACACATGTAAGAGTGGGAAAAATGTCTCACACTCTTACCAGGTGAAAAAAATAAATCCTAGAAATCCAGCAACACTGCTGAGGGACTCAGTAGGTAAGGGAAATTAGCCATTCTGGAGAATTCTCCATAACACTCCCCACCCCAGACTAAGTGACAGGAGGATTTAATCCACTCCTGGATGAATCTCTTCCTCTAGTCGGTTAAAAACATCCTAGGGAGACCATCAGCATTTTGGTGGTGACATCCTGCTCTGTGCTCAATGGAAGAATCAAACCCTTTCAGGCAGATTGACCATCTTAGAGGTTTTGGGTTCTCCCCTTTCATTTGCATTAACCATCTCAAGGGTTGGTGGTCAGTTTGAATCACACAAGTAGATCCATACAAGTATGGTCTAAACTTCTTCAAAGACCACACAATAGCAAAGCATTCATGCTTTGTGGTTGCCCACCTTGTTTCTGGTTCCTTCTGTTTCCTACTGATGGAGCAAATGGGGTGTACCCTACCTTTCCCATCCAGTTGACCAAGGACTGCACCTATACCTGTACTGGATGCATCTGTCTGCACAATGAAGGGTTGGTGATAATCAGGAGCTCTTAGGACTGGAGCTTGACAAAGGGCTTTCTTCAGGCTTTCAAAGGCTTCAGTGCACTCCTCGTTCCATCCAACATTTTTAGGGAAATTTGGAGAGGAGATTACATTCAAGGGAGAAGCAATAGTCCAATAGTTCTCTATGAAATTCCTGTAGTACCCCGTGAGACCTAGGAAGGCTCTCACTTGGGTTTGAGTAGTAGGGGTGGCCCAGTTTTGTACAGCTTGTACTTTGCTAGTCAATGGCCTTATTTCACCTCCTCCTACCTCATGACCAACGTAGACCACTTTGCTCTGACCAATTTGACATTTGCTTGCCTTTATGGTTGGATGGGCCTGCTCAAGAGCCTGCAAAACATATCCGAAGTGTGCTTGGCAGAATCCTGTGCAAGGTTTTTGGTTGAAAAGTAAAAGCACATTTATTTCTAAACCATCTGTTTGCAAAACACTTCACTTCTATTAAATTAAAACCACACGTAAAATACACTACACACAACCAATTATCTTTGTGCAGAACAACTCAAGGTAAGTACCTTATGATTTGACAGACCGGCGTTATGAAACAAAAGGAGTTACCGGGAATACATATGCAATCACTTTTTGACAGAAATGACAGTTCAATCTTACTAAAGATAAGTGTATACGCGGGAAGAAATGTTACCGGAGTTAAAACACACTTAGCACCTGAGTTAACAAAAGAGAGTTGGGGGCAAAAATCATAGGCAATACTATTGTCAAGGCAGACAGAATCAGAGAACACTTTCTGACAAGAAGTTAAAGTCAATAGGCCTGCGCCAGTGTCAAGTGGAACTGGGTTCCTGTTGTCGAGGATCACACAGTCAGATAGTTCACGATTGAAGATTGCCAGGAGTACTTGGATATTGTCAACAGAGGAAGCAAAAGTTATAAGAGGGAAGGAAGACAAGGGCAAGCCTTGGATGAGGAGAAAGTGGTTAACCCTAGTTCCTCGAAGCTGGACACAGTACCTTATTCTTTGAAGAAGCTGGTGCTATGGCAGTTGTTCCTGGTAGTTTCCTGCAGACTCACTGTTCCTGGAGCTTCAGTCGTGGAGACAAGGAGGAGGATGTCTGGAGTGATTTGCACTACCCAGGGATGAGGACAGCAGCAGCGACAGTGAATAAAAGGTGCGCTCCTTAAAAACAGGAGAGGCTCTAAAGGTGGCTATCCAGACCACTACAGCAGTGTGCAGCGATTTCGACCACGAAGAGGATCCTCTGGCTGTGGAAGATGAGCTGGTTGATCCCACCAGGCTCAAGTGAAGAAGACTCCGGACTGGATCTACTCTTTTCGTTGAAGGGTAGATAGCTCAGGACTGCAGCAGTGCTTCACCGGGGCTCGGTAGTTGCAGCAGCTGCCTCCTTCTCCGCTTCTCTTCGGTTCCTTGCAGTTCCAGTAGTGACTCTGACTTCCAGCCCAAGCGTCCGGCCCGGACAACCACCTTAGCCAATCATGCCAAAGTGCGACTTGCATTTCCAAGGATACCCTGTGCAGGGGGTGACTACACCCCTCCCTTACATTCAGCCCAGCTAGACACCCAGGCGCCAAAAGGAGGGCTTCTTGAGAGAAGCCCGCCAAAAGACGGTGAACAAAGAAGGCAAACCTGTAAAACACAAGAAGGACTGTAACAAAAAGAAATGGCAAATAAACCTGACCGTAGCCAAAAGAAAGAGCATTTGGTCAAGCGGGTTTATTTTCGAGGCTACTATGATAGCCTGGAACTGTACCACGTTTATATAATATAATCACGGTAGAAAAGTTAGGGTAGATACCACTGCCAAAATACAAATAGCAAAGGTAGAGAAAAATGTAATCAGCTACACCAACATGTTATCACAAAATACACATTGTATTAATCATCATTAGAAAACATCATAAAAACACAGAGATGTTAAAAAAGTATTAAAAAATGCATATATAAAGTGTAAGTGACACAAAAACTCAATGGTAACAAATCAGTTGTGACAGTTAAACATCAGTCTTTGGCTAGACTAGAGCACAACTCCTGTGGTACAACCTCATATGACATGTACAGGAGAGGAAAAACGTTATGGTCGATGGTCGATGGAGACCCAGATACACAAACCAGATGTTCTAATAGCTGGTGTAATGCCTCGACATGTTTCAGTTCATTTATTTTCATTCAAACTTTCTTCAGGAGGATTTTTTGTTATTCCATCACTTTTCTTTTTTGCAATCAATAGGGCACTTTAACATATTACAGTGCTCAAACCAAAACCAAAACGGTGCTGCTGAAAAAAGTCTTGATATTCATTACAGCAGAAACAGATTCAATCTGTATAAGCAAGGAAACAGAAAAAATAAATACTTCTATTACCTAGCATCAGAGTGGTAGTGATACAGGATAAGGCTAGAATAAATTTTAACTTCAAGCAGTTAATGCATTTTTCATAATTCTCACTATCTGAAAAAAATGCAAATAGGTTGAATCAATCAAAAAAACACTACACATGTAGAGCCTCTAAAAAAACATCTGTTCACATGTGCCTTTGCATCCCATCTAGGGCATGTGCCAAAATGTTAAACCTCATCTTGCAAAACAATGAACAAAAACTAGTCAGGATGTTAGTAAAGGGAAAGGAACACCCTCCCAAGGACACAAAGAGTGAAGTCAACATAAATTCATCACTAGACACAAAATGTGTAAAGTAAATGTGTCCCCGAACTATCCTGGATCTGAAATAGCTAGACACAAGTGTTATAGGGGGAAGAAGAAACAAAGAGAAAACTCACCAGGAGCCCTGTAAACGAATTACTGCAGCTGCAGATTATTGACAAAGTTAGCTGGGCGTCATGATGGGGGCATGTGCAATATGCTTTCGAATGCCCGTAAGAAGCAGCACTACAGCAGAATGGCTGCAGTGCACTAGAAGAAATGTAAGAAGCAACCAGATTAGGAAAAGCAGTGATCACTCCATGTACGGGGTTCACATCAAAGCAAAAAGTGCTTTCAAAGCGGTTTCCTGTGCCGCATTAGAAAAAGAGAAAGAGAAAGAGAGGCACACTCACCCTTGCTCGCACTCGTAAAATAAATCAATCAGACGTCTTGAGCAGGTCAAAAGGGAGGCCAGCATCCCTTGAAGGAGTCGGCCTGCAAAGCCAAAATGCGGGCGTACACAGATACCAATCCCTGCAGAACGACATATTGGTTGTGCTCAGGTTTTTAAAGGGGAAAGAAATCCCAGCAGTCTATGCGAAAGGAAACGCATGGTACCATCCGCCATTAGCAAGTGGTTGTATTGCGAGGCAAGGGGAGGACAAAAGGCCCTTTTCGATGTCAATGCCGCAGTCCAAGTCAAAAAGAACACATCCCCTAGTGGTAGACCATGGAATAGCCTAAAGAAAGTAAAACAGTACATACAAGTAGTTTATACAAAAAAGGTTTATACAAAAAAAGCCCTCAGAAGTGGTTCAGCCAATTGAAACTCGCAATGTTACCTCCAAAAATGACCCAAAAGTAATGGGTCAAAGACAACCCCAGGCTAAAGCACATGATACTGGGGCACTTACTTTACTTTGTGTCACTCAATAGCATCATTTAACCTATTGAGGTCAGTACGAGTTCGAAAAATGAGTTGTTGTTCTTTCTGTAGGAGTTTCTGGTTTTGGATACAAAGGGTGTTGGCTTTAACCACCAGGAGTACTGTCCACCTGAAACTCTCAAAATCATGTGCTTTCTCAACAAAATGTTTGACCAAGGGGTCTTGGACTGTTTTCATTTTGATACAGCTCTTATGTTCATTAATCCGATTTTTTATCTTCCGTTTGGTTTTACCAATGTAATGAAGACCGCAAGGACACGTAACCAAGGTACACTACATGGTCGGTGTTGCAGTTCGAGAAAGATTTCTGAATCCACATGATGTTACAACCTATATCTACTTCTTGGGATTTAGATGTAGTTTTACAGGCTACACATTGGCCACAAGGATGATGGCCCGTGACTGGGGGAAGCCCCCATAAGCTGGAAATGCTGGTCATCGGTGCCAATTGGCTCTGGAAATTGCTTTGACTAACACGATTGCCTACAGAGGCATATTTCGTGTAGGCAAAAAGAGCCACAGAGGGGTCGGACTTGGTTGTTTTTAGCACTTTCCATTGTTTAGAAATGATCTTACGAATAGCTAAACTATGATTTACACACACTATTCGATCCTCCAAACTTTTTTGGGGTTTGTCTTCAAGAAAGGCTTGTCTATTATTATTGAAAGCGAGCTTCACCGCCTTTTTCATCAGGCTCTTAGGATAGCCTCTGTTCAGAAGTTTAGCTTTTAAATGTTGGGCTTCTTTTTCATAAGATTCTTTACTAGAGCTATTACGCTTAAGCCTGAGAAATTGCCCGAAGGGCAAATTGTCTCTCAAGTGTTTAATATGATGTGATTGATAATGTAGGAGAGAATTTTTCTCTGTTTCTTTATGGAAAGGTCTAACACTAATGTGCCCATTTTCATGGCACAAAGTCAGATCCAGAAAGTTGGTAGCCTCTTGTTCAATGCTAAGAGTAAACTGAAGGTGTTGATTAAGGCTATTAAGCCATGTTACAAATTCTACTGCTGTTTCACGAGTGTCCTCCCATATCACGAGCACATCGTCAATATAACATGACCAAGCTTTGATGTTATTACTGAAGGGATTACCTGCAAAAACAAACTGTTTCTCAAAAAATTTGACATATAAGTTTGCTAAACTGGGGGCCATCATGGCCCCATCACTGTCCCTTCTATTTGTTGGTAAAAGGTGCCTGCAAATTCAAAATAAATTTCGAGTAAGGGCAAGAATAATACACCACATGATGAAAGATGTGGGGACCGGATCTGCATCTGTTCGAGTCAAAAGTACCTCCTCTACTTTCTCAATGGTTTACTGTTGAGGTATGTTGGTATATAACGATGCTATATCAAGAGTTAACAACAGTTGAGAGTCACGGTTGTATTCTATGCCCTCAAGCTTGTTGATCACATCTTTAGTGTCCTTTAGGTAGGATTTCATAGTGGAGATGTGCCCTTTAAGGTAATGGTCTGCAAAAATGGAAAGGGGTTCCAAGATAGAATTAATGCTGGCAACTATAGGCCTGCCCTGGGGGTTCACAAGGGTTTTGTGAATCCTGGGCAGGCAATAAAAACAGGAGTGCTAGGGTTCTTGTTGATAAGGAAATCGCTCTCTTGGGGACTGATCCATTCGCGCGCTTCGGCGATTGCATTCTTTAACATAGTCAGTACGGTTCAGGACCACTATTCCACCCCCCTTGTCTGCTTTTTTGATGGTAATGGACTCATTATGACCCAGATTGGTAAGAGCTAAGGTTTCTAATTTAGAAAGATTGTGAAACACTTTTAGTGTTTTGTTGTTCGAGTTTGGTGACTTCTGCCAATACTCGCTTTTCAAAAACCATTGAAAAAGAATAGGCAGAGGGGTGAAAACGAGAAGGGGGCACAAACCAGTGTGATTCAACATATTGTTGGAACTCAATTCGCCAGGAGAACTGGCAAAGAATTCCTTAATGTGTATCTTGCGCATAAGTTTATGGAAATCGGTGCGAAATTCAAAAGAATTATGTGTCTTAGTCATCACAAAGCCTAAGCCATTCTCTAAAACGGACTGTTCTATTTCCGTTAGGGTATAGTTGGACAGGTTTACTAGAAGCGACTCCCGCTCCGTGTTTGTTTGTGATTGTCGTTCCACGTCCCTCTGGATGGGCCCTGGCATAAAAAAGGTCTTTGTGAATTGTTCCGATTTCCTTGTGTTTGTTTGAAATTGGAATTCCCTCTCCCTCTTTTGGAAGGTGCATTGGAACCTCCTGCAGTTGTATCATCAGGAGCATTTGTACTGCTATCATTACTACTACTATAAGATGTAGCGCGAAAACGGACGCTTCTAGATCGATTATTCTGAACGTTTTGTTGAGGAAAAGAGGTTTGGTACCCTTCATTAGCATATGGAAATGCTCTTTCATGGGTACATTTGGCTAGGTCTTTTTTCAGTCAAGAGATTCGGTTTAGAGTATTCATATCTTTAAACTCTTTCATCTCTTTCTCGATCTCATCTAATATTTTCTTATATGTGTCTAGGGCGGTGAGCTTCTTAATGTCCTCTTCTATTTTTTTGAGGTCGACTTCTATTTTAGTAGCTGTCTCTTTGGCAGTATCGATGATGAGAATCAGCCAATCGCAGCCACAACGGTTAGAAATATAACTCCATTGGAGTTTAAATTTAGAATTGTCAAGGAAGAGCCTGGGTTCATTCGGGACTATCAAACCTTGAGGTAAAGATTTGTGTTTGAGGTACTCAAGCATTATTGCCCCATGGAGCTCTGTACGAATAAGTATTTTCTTTAATTGGACAACTTCGTCCCACTCGGTACTCTTATCATTATCTTCACCCAGGGTACTACTGTTGATTATTGAAATGGCGTTCATAAGAGCAGTGGCATAATCATCACTATACAAGGTTCTGTCGTCTGCCATCATAGTAAACACAAAAAGAAAACAGATAGAGAAATAGAAAAAAAAATGTCTTCTTGGCCACCAGCCAAGTCTGAATGTTAAAAGAGCAAAACAAAGCTCAGAGAGGAACAGAAAAAAAGGGATAGGAGTTAACCCTTTCCAGTACTTCATGTAAGATGGGGTGTACTGGGTCTGTAGTTTTAAATTACTATGCAACTTTACCTGTTTTTTTGACAGTAGTCAGCCCCAGAAAAATGGAGTCAGGGGGAAGTCTCAAAGACAACCCTGTGTTACTGCACATGAAAAGTGGGGTTCGTGGAGTGGTGTCGTCCAGAGCCCACTATTACACAAACAGTAGAAATACACATGGCAAAACACATGTAAGAGTGGGAAAAAGACTCACACTCTTACCAAGTGGAAAAATAAACTCGAGAAATCTAGCAAAGCTCCTGGGGGACTCACTAGGTGGGGGAAATTAGCCATAAAATGAGAATTCTCCCTAACAAAGTGATAAACATATTCTTTCCATGTAGGGTTGAACACTGCAATGTCATCCAAGTATGCCATGCAGAAGTCCTCCAAACCATTCAGAACTTGATTGACCATCCTTTGGAATGTAGCAGGTTCATCCTTTAGTCCAAAAGGCATAACCTTAAACTGGTAGAGGCCTGCTGAGGTTGAGAATGCAGTTATCTCCTTGGCATTGTCTGTCAGGGCTATTTGCCAAAAGTCTGACATTAGATCAAATGTACTGAGGTACCTGGCTGAACCAAGTACATCCACCAGTTCATCTGTCCTTGGCAAAGGATGGGCATCAGTCTTTGTGACTGCATTTAGAGCTCTATTGTCCACACAGAATCTCAACTCCTTGGATCCTGCCTTTGGTACCAGAACAACTGCACTATGCCATCGACTTGTAGAGGGCTCTATAACCCTGAGATCAAGCATCTTGTTGACCTCCCCTTTAATGTGGGATCTCACATGTTCTGACATTCTATAACCTCTGCTTTTCACAGGTAAACAGTCACCAGTGAGAATATCATGCTGGCCCCAAGGGGTCATGCCTGGTGAAAGTGAAAACAGGAAGGCAAACTGATTTAACAGAACTCTGCACCCCTCCTATTGTTCAGATGTAAGTTGAGAAGAGAGATTGACTCCTTCTATTTTCTCATCCAAAGGTTGGCCTCTGAGGAGGTCAGGTAGAGCATCATTCTCCTCCTCCTCTTGAGCTAAAGCTAGAAGAAACGTTCCCACTTCTGGTCTTGAGACAAATGCCTTCAAACGGTTGGTGTGAAAGACTCTGGGAGCCTCCTTTGGTCTGCCTAAATCCACCAAATAGTTCACCTCTCCAAGTTTGGTCACAACCTTGAAGGCTCCTATCCATTTGTCCTACAAGGCCCTCTGCCTTGTTGGCACCATAATGAATACAAGCTGGTCTTGAGTAAACTCAACCATGCTGGCCTTCTGGTTATGCCTATGTTTGACCAGAGCCTGACCTGCTTTTAAGTTATCACTAACTTCTGCCATCACGTGTGTTAGGCAGAATCCAGTGCAGTTCCCTTAGGGAGCACTACACCAGATTAGGACTACAGATGAGAGCAATAAATCCCCTTTGGTATCAGTCTGTACCACAAAGATTTAGTTGGTAGCTGTGGCTGAGCAGTCAGACTTATCTCAAGAGGGAGATGAGCAGTATTCAGGGTTTACACAATAGGTAGTACAGTACTATGGAGCAGGGAAACACTGACCAAAGCTTTGTATTAAAAAGAGAATATATATTTATTTTATACACTTCTAAGTCAACACATAATCACAATTGGTAAAGTAGGTTAAAATTCAGTCAAGGAAAAGTAAATACAACTCCCTAGTCAATTGTAGACAAGTTTGCGGTAGAGAGAAAACTGAGCAAAACGGCACAGTGAAAACCAACTACAAATGGCACTCTAGCAATTCAACGAAAGGGAGGGAAAGCACAAGTTAAACTGAAATATCTTCTGACACCCCCTAGCAACACTTCCCTGAAGTTTTGTGAACAAGTAGTGCACAGTAACACTTTAGCCAAAGGATAAGTGAATGAAAACTGAGCAAAATGACACTCCACAAGTTAAGACAGTATGAAGGAAGAGGGGTTTAGAAGATTTAGGTGCATCAACACATTTCTCATTGAAAATCAATCTAGTGAGAGCAGATCTAACAAATCAGCCAGAGTCAATAGGCCTGAGCCAGAGTCTCAATAGTACAGGACCAAGAGTTTAGGAGCAAAAATGTTCTTGTAGCTGCAGTCAAGTCTTTAGTAGAAAAATATTGAAGAGGTAGATGCGAGGCAAAAGACAATGTTAAGAGAGAGGGCGGCCGACCCCACAAGTAGTTAAAGGATTTAAAACACCTTTAGGGCTACCACCGAAAAAGGGCGGCCTGGCAGAATAATGTACCTTAAACTTGAACGAGTGCCTCCTGTAGTGGCGATTCTTCCTGGTAGTTTCTGCAGGTCGAGTGGTCCAATAGAGTAAGAGAGGCTCTCGTCGTGGAGGAAGGTTCGAGTCGCTGCACTACCCAGGGATTAAACCAGCCGCAGTGCTGCCAAATGAAGTTTAAAGGTACGCTCCTTTTAATCGCGGTCCGGTTCGATTGCTGCCTGGCTATCCGGTTTCCAAGTGCTTGGCACTATCGATTTGACCAAGGCAGGTCCGAGGAAGCAATAGGTGAACTCGTTGACCCCAACAGCTCAAGGGAAGGAGGCTCTTTCGCTGAAGATCTCCTCTCGTCGTGTGGAAGAAAAGTGGTGAGACGATCCGGCAGGGCTTCACCGGTGGTGTAGATGCTGAAGATGTCTGTGGCTTCTCTCCCCTTCGGTTCCGTAGTTCCAGTGGCAACATCTTGCTCTTCCAGTCCTCAGGACCCTGCTTTTATGCAGAAAGAGACCCATTCATACAGCCTAGCTGTCACTCACACAGTGGAGTGGTCTTCTTGGCGGGAGACCCTCCAGCCTATCAGGTTAGAGTGTGACCTGATTTGCTGTGGCAACTCTGTCCAGGGGTTCTACTCCCCCACCCAAACAACAGACCCACCCCAGACTCAGAGGCACCGAAAGGAGGGCTTCTTGGCAGAAGCCTGCCAAAAGAGCGAACAAAGGATCCCCGACCTGGGTTAGGAGTTTAGAGTAAGACACGAGAAAGAAATGATATCAAAGTTCTGGCAAATAAAACCTACCGGAGTAAAATTAATAATAAAATAATCTGGTGGTATGTTAGAGGCTGTCAGTAAAAGTATTAGCCTTGAACAATGGGAAAATCCCATAGGAAAATATTTGAGGTCGAATATAAAAGGTAGTAACCACTGCCACCAGCCAGAAACTTTGTAGAGAGGGACTTTAAGGTACCCTCTTGAAAATGAACATAGGGGAAAAACTATTAACCCCTTCCAGTACTTCCATATTAAAATGGGTTGTACTGGTTTAGTTCATAGAGATTGACTAGTGAAGTCAATGGGGACTTTACATGCGTTGGGAGACAGTAGTCAGTCCCAGGGTATGGAGACTATGTTTGGGGTCACTACGACACTGCTGTGTCACTGCACAGAGGGTGCTGTGTAACACATGTGCATAAAGATGGTTCCTATGGGTGAGAGAAAAGATCCCATAGGCATTAAACACAAAATTAGCCTAGAACACACATAGCAAAGATGCCTAATAGTGGGAAAAAATAGTCTCACTCTTAGCAGGTAAAAAGAAATAAACCCTTCAAATCCAGCAAAGCTGCTGGGGGACTCTATAGGTAAGGGAAATTAGCTATAAGTGAGAATTCTCCCTAACAACATGTGACATTCTCCTCTGGAGACCTATCACATAGTCAGTCACTCTGACTAGCTTGGGGGAAGGAGCACTCTCCAACCCCTCCTTAATAAGGGCCAGTGGACCTCAGACTGGATGGCCATAGAGAAGTTTAAAGGGACTGTAACCAACTCCATCATGAGGGACTTCTCTATAAGCAAAGAGAAGCAATGGCAGTAGAAGGTCCCACTTTCTTTTAAGGGGGTTCCTCTAAAGCACCTATCATGCTCTTCATAGTTCCATTAAAGCTCTCTACCAATCCATTTGTCTGTGGATGGTAGACTGTAGAGAACTTGTAAGTGATACCACAGTTTTTCCACATGGCGTGCATGTAGCGGGACATAAAATTGGATCCCCTGTCGGATATCACTTCCTTAGGAAACCCTACTCTGGTAAAAATACCAAATAGAGCCTTAGCTACATCCTGAGCCAGAACAGTCCTCATAGGTATTGCTTCTGGATATCTTGTAGCAGGATAAACCTGTTCCCTGAAGATGTGGGAGGGTCAAGAAGACCAACAATGTCGATGCCCACCCTCTCAAAACGAACTCCCACCACTGGGAGAGGCACCAGGGGTGCCAAATTCTTGGCTCCACTCTTGCCAGAGGTTTGGCAAGTGTGACAGCTCCTACATAATTTGTCAACTTCTGAACTCATCTTAGGCCAGTAGAAGTGTAAGGAGAGCCTTTCCTTGGTCTTTTTGAAATTCAAATGACCAGCTAAAGGTATTGCATCGGCCAACTGTAGGAACTGGAGTCTGTTTTCTAGGGGCACTACAATCCTTTTGCAGTCCCCAGGGATAGACTCAGTCGGTGCACTGTAGAATACGCCATCTTCCCAGCTCAACCTATGCTTTCCAACTTCTCCCATCAAGTTGAGAAGCAGCAGACACTCTCCTTGTCTTATGCTGAAGTCTTCACTGTTGGGTCCACCTTCTGCCAGTAACTACTTCAGGATGGTCAGCAGGGTTCAACCAAAACAGTGTCTTCCTCCAGATCTGATTCTTCAGAAACTGGATCAACCACACATGGTGGTACCTAACACTCTGCCTCAGCAGGTGGAGGAGTCACAGGTGTGACTTTGGACAATCTTGGGGATGTCTTTGTTGGTAGCACAGGGGTGCTGTCTGTTTTTTTCCTTGAGGTCTTGGGTTTTCCCTTTGCCTCTTTCTTTCCAGAAATAGCAGTGAGCAACTCCTGTGGAGTGGGAGTGATAGTTTACTCTATCAACTCCTCTGGAGAGCCTCTTAAGGTTGTCTCTCTTGCAGGCCTAGTGAGCTCCTGTCTCCTTTTACTGGGAGGCCTGCGGATACTTGACACAACTCCAAGAGTTTCCAGGTCATTACCCAGCAGGACTCTCACATGCACTTCACTCTGCACACTAACAGGTATCTTGACAGTCATATCATTACACTGGAGAAACATTTGCACAGGGCCTCCAGCTAACTTGGTGAGGCATTTGGTTGCCTTAGCAACATCCTCCACCTTGAAAAATGATTCATCCACCACAGTTATGCTGGCTCCAGTGTCTCTGATGGCAGGAGTCTCCTGGCCATTCACAAGAACACTATCTTTATAATACTGTTTAGTATTATCCGGGATGGAATTATAGACATCTAAATTCTCTTGTTCCCACAAGCCCAGGGACACTAAAGAAACACTAGCTGAGACTCTCCTGGGTTCATCAGCCAGTAGGTGAATGTTTCCACTTGCCATATGTACTTCTTCCTCTGGGGAGAAGGCCAAGGAGACAGTGTGGACCCCTGAAGGTGTACCCTCACATCTGGGATCCCCTTTCACATAGTCAGTTGACCCACAAACATAACATTTCCCAAATATCTTGATGAACGGGGGGTTTGTTCTGACCTCCATCTAGTTTAAGTCCAGGTGGTGCCCTAGCCTGATTCGGTTTCCCTTGTGGTTTACCCTTATGTTGCTGTTTGTGGCCCTCTTTTGGATTGGAGGTATTGGAATTCTCCTTGTTATCTTTCTTTGGCTGCATTCCCTCATCCTTCTTCTGAGTTGCCCCAGAATCCTTGTGAGTAGCCCTGTTGGCAACCCAGAAGTCAGCAGCCTTAGCTAACTTCTTTGGATCTATCTCCTTAGAATCAGCCAAGCACTGTCTGAGCTCAGGAGAGCAGGCTTCATAAATTGACTCCAACATAACAAGATTTCTCATACCTTCATAAGTGTTCACTCTGTAACCCTTGACTCAGCCATCTAAAATGTTCAAACATTCACATACCCAGGAAGCCCAATGGGTACTATCATGCTTTTTGAGGGTCCTAAAACTCTTAGGGTACTGGGAAGGGGTCTTCCCAAATCGAGCAATTAAAGCTAGCTTCACACACTCATAATCCATCCTATCCACCTCCCCCAACTCCATCACAACATCAGATGCAACAGTGGGTAGCGTAGAGAACAGCCAGGGAACCAACTGATTCCCTGTAATGTCTTGAATCCAATGGTTATATTCAAACATTGCCAACCAATCCAAAATATCAAGCTTAGCCTCATACATACCCACAATTTCTTTAGGCATACGGGGTCTCTTTGGACTGGAAGACCTAGAAGACTCTGGGAGAGAAGCATTTTCAATAGACAACTTTTTCCATTTCTAAGGCATGGTTCATCTCCATTTCTCTGAGCTTAAGTTCTTGATGCTTTTGTTCAGTTTGAGCATTTAAATGTTTAAATTCCAATTCAATCCTCATCTTTTCTAGAGAAATGAATTCAGGACTGAGTGTGGGACCTGTAGGGGTCCCAGTGGACAAAGGTTGAGGTTGTTGGGCTAGTAAGGGAGCAGTGAGGCCTACATTATGAGACACCTCTGCCTCCTCTAGCTCATCAATAATAGACACATTATTATCCTCATTATTTTCCACATTTGCTGAGGGGTCAGGTATTGCAGACCCACCCTCCAGACTTTGTTTCTATAACAACCTTTCAATCAGTTCGGACTTTTTGCCTTCAACAGAAAGATTCCTTTCTCTACACAGATATTTCATATAATCCACAGTGTAACTAAGGAGCGTCTCCTGATGGTAGCTTTCCATATCAGACATGATTAATATTGCTTTTTAGTGATGTTTAGCCTTGTGGATAGTTGATCCAAGGTAATAGTAGCACTCTAAGTGTAATCACTATACTTGATCCTCACCGCTGTACACCAGTGTTAGGCAGAATTATGTGCAGTACCCTTTGGGAACACCACACACAATTAGGACCACAAGTGACAATACAAATTCACCTTTGGTACAAGCCTGTACTACACAGTAAAGTGGTAGCGATGGCTGAGCAGACAGACTTATCTCAAGAGTAAAGTGAGCAGTATCAATAGTAACACAAAGGACAGCAATTACTATGATTCAAATAAACACCGACTCAAGGTTTCTGAGAAAAAGAATATTCATTTATTTACACATGAGTTATTGAACATTTCACTATTATCAAGCAGTTACTAAAACACTACACTGCACCCAATGGATTATGACATGTTAGGCTCAAAATGAAGTGTGAGCAAAATGGCACTCGAGTAATTTCAAGGGGAGCGAAAGACAAAGTTAGACATAAATTGAGCAGCACCAACAAGTATGTAAGCAGGGCAATCTAGAAAAAAGGAACTACATTGAGGGAATCAAATTAAAGGGGCCTGGCCCAAAGTCAATGGACCAAAGTCTTTGCAGAGGATCACACAGTTCAGAGTAGTTTGCGGTTAAGTCTCTGCCAAGAGTTCAGGACGAATTTGGTCGGACAAAAAGTTACTTTAAAGAATGGAGAAGGACAAGCCCTCGGATTGGCGAAAGATTTCACACACTTTCACCGCGGCTGGACGAAACGAACAACCGGGTAAGCACAGTACCTTTAAAGCAGAAGAATGCTGTAGCTGAGGCAGACGTTCCTTGCAGGTCCTGCAGGCTCATGGTTCCTAAAGTGACTGTCGGACTGACAAGAAGGAGGAGGACTGGAGGGTCCTGCACTGCCCAGGGTAGAAACCATCAGCAGAGCAAAGCGATGAATAAAAGGTGTGTTCCTTAAAACGCAAGCAGGGTCCGTTTCTCCTGGCTATCCGGTTCACTGTAACTCGACCAGAGAAGGGAGGCCTGGTGAGCAGGTTGGTGAACTGGTTATTCCCACCAGCTCAAGGGGAGAAGATTCCTTGCAGATTGTCCCTGTCATCGAAGTTTGAAGATTCGGGCCCGCAGCAGGGCTTCACCGGGAGGTTCAGCCGTGGTAGAGGTCCTCTTCATTCAGCTTCTCGTTGGCTCTCTCGGTCCAGTGGCGACTTTGCCTTACCAGCCCCAGAGACCTGCTTTTTATGCAGTTTTCCTCCATTCACACACCCTGGCTGTCAATCACAGAGCAGGGTGGCTGTCCCGCTGGGAAAGTCACCACAGCCAATCATATCAGAGTGCAACATGGGTCTCCAAGGAGACCCTATGCAGGGAGTCCTAAACCCCTCCCTCACATCCCCCTCAGACAAACAGGCGCCTAAGGTGGGCTTCTGAGCAGAAGCCGGCGAAAGGACGGTGAACAAAGGAACCAAACCTTGTTTGGCGCGCAGAGTAAAACACGAGAAAGACTTTTACAAAAAGAAATGGCGAATAAAACCTGCCAGAACTGTATAACTACGTATATGGTCCATAGGGTTTAAGTTTGAGGCTACCAAGATATCCTAAAACAATACCAGTGCTATTTAAGATAACTGCGGTAGGAAAAATAGGTAGTTACCACTGCCACCAGCCAAATCTTAATGAAAAGAGAACAAAACAATGTTCCAACAGAAACAGACAAAAAGGGATAAGTATTAACCCTTTCTAGAAGTCTATGTAAAATAGTTTGTACTGGGTCTGTGAGTTTTAAAAGAGACTAATAAAGTCAATGGCAACTTTAGATGCTCTGGGAGACTGTAGTCAGTCCCAGAAAATGGAGTCGGAGTTGGTAAGTCTAAAAAGACAACCCTTTGTCACTGCACTGAAGGTGCTGTGTAACACACAGTAAAAAGATGATGCCTATGGAGTAGGTGAGGCTTCACAGTCTATGAACACAAGAAAATGTTAAACACACACAGCAAAACACATGTAAGAGTGGGAAAAAAGGATCACACTCTTACCAGGTGAAACAAATCAATGCTAGAAATCCAGAAAAGCTGCTGAGGGACTCAGTAGGTAAGGGAAATTAGTCATTCTGGAGAATTCTCCCTAACAGAAGGCTTATACAAATGAACGCTAAATAAATAAATAATTGTTTTATTAGGAAACCTTGAGTTTAAGTGTTTATTTGAATACTTGTCACTGTGAATCTTTGTGTAACCACTCTATTGCTCACATTGACCCCTCTTGAGATAAGCCTGGCTGCTCTACCACACGACTAACCTGTGTAGTTCAGACGTATACCAAAGGTTGGGTCCTATTGCCAGGAGGCTAAGGTTGTTGTCGTGCTCCCTAAGGGCACTATCCCAAATCTTGACCTAACACACACCAATTGCCATTGGTATGGCCTTGAAGTGCTGTGAGGATGAACGCCCCTTTGACGACTGTAATCAGAGTTGAGAGGTAGTGAGAGGAGTTGTAAAATGCACATGTGCATTTATAGCCCGATCAAATGTAGGTAGGGAATGGCTGGGTCCCATATTGTAAGAAATAATCTGTATGGAATTTACAATGCACACAACGAGTTGGGAAGGAATGGGATATACCCATGGTGTTAGACATATGTAAGGAGACAGGGGTAGCTGAGCAGCTGGGATTGATATTGGAGCAGGAGAAAGGGGTAGGACCGGTCTTAGACCAGATTGCACCCTAGTCGTGTTACATCCTTGTCATCTCCATTTAGCTTCTAGCAAATCACCGCAGATCACTTCAGCACATCCTCATACACTCTCTCATTACCACACACACTGAAAAGATATGAAAGGCTCATAACCAGGGGTAACTGATCGGGGTAACTTGCATTACACCATTGTGACTACCCTGAACAGCGAGGCAAAGTCCCCTTTGATGTGAATTGCAAGCGATCACAGACATGTTTCAGCCATTTTATGCCTCATCTGTGTGGTGCAACTTGGTTCACAAGTCAAGGTAAGAGAGGGTTCTATTCATGGTCAATGCATACCCACAACTCTCCCTTAAAGAGCCATAATTCTGACACCAAAATACCAAAAACAGATGGATAGAAATTTGTGAAATAATGATAACCACTGGAAATTCCATTGTGTTTTAACTTGTATGTGCCGTTACAGAGCAGGACCTTCCATGTGCAAATTGGTCTTGATACTTCCCCCAATAGAAGCCGTCGCACCTCAAACTGCTGGCCCATGTGCTGATTAGAACCTGGATGTGGTTTAGTAGTTTGGGATGGATTGCCTTTTTTAGGGTGGGACCAATACTGATTTCCTTATGTTTTTCCTTCTTTGAAAGGCACAGCAGGCTTGCAACTATTAACTCAAAGTCTCTCCATAACAATTGCCATTGGTTATGATTAATTACAGAGTTTTCCACCCATCACTTGGTTAAGTTGCAAACCTTAGGCGACCCTCACAGAATGCCTTGCATGTCCTCATATTGTCCCAGGCATTCCCTTTTTTAACCTTCACAGCGCTCTCATTTAGCCCTGTGAAATGAGGGTTTTCTAAACCCTCATTTAACTTTTAGTGCAGTCACCTTTGTATAGCTTGTATCCAAACTTTACTTCTTGAGACACCCTCACATAGCCACTAGAAGCCCTTTGTGTGGTCTTTAGCATATCTCCACCCCACCAGCAGATCCTCATTTAGGCCCCAGCAGAATCCCTCCTCGCCCACATAAGTTCTTTCATTCATTTTACTGGTCTAGGGGAGCACTTGGAAACCTTGGAACTGGGAGCTGTATGAACAAACATCAATAGAAGCGATTCCTGCCACCAGAGGTGGCCCCGGCACTCCCAGATCCGACATTTCCTGCCGAAGTCCTGCCTAGTCAGACACACAACGAATGTTACTTCAGGGTTTGTAACCCCAGCCTATACAGCTGCCCACCTGCCACTCTTCATGGCGTTCCTCACTTCTTTATTTTAATGCAGTTTGAATATGTTTGTCATGGCACATTTGAAAGAGTGCATGTAAAGTGCAGGAATGGAGTGCAGTTTTTTTTTCTATTTTTCTAAACAGTGATAGTGGTTAATGCAACGTTCTGCCCCTGCCAGTCATTTATGAGCAAGCTGCAAACATAGAGGCCTCGCACATGCGTCATTTCCGGTGCCTGCTTCCGGTGATGATGATACGCACTCACATTTACCTGTCACAAACAGTCATATTAAATCTAAAGGTTTTCACCGAAAAGAAGCAAAACTTTAAGTTGACCTATAAATGGCAGAGGAAAGGACTTTTGTGGCTCTGAACGCTGACTTGCAATATTATGAAAATGCTCCATAAAGCACCTCTACAAAAAATCACGTTTTCTTTTCGAATAAACTTCAGGCTTCACTCTGTGCAGTGAGAGAAGCACCCATGGGTGAACAACAGCTGAACTGAGAGAAATTAGTACTGCCCCGTGGCCCTGCTGAGAGGGGGTCTGACGGAGCAGTACTGGCCGGGGTGGAGTCCCAATGTAGTGGTGTTTCCTGGCTTTGCCAGAGCTGGCAGCGTGTTTTTAAATATCTCTAGCTAAGAGCGCTACCTGCAACTGAAATCATAGGGATAGTGCGAGCAGGGGGGATTCTGAACGCTACCTGCAACTGGAATCATAGGATAGTGCAAGCAGGGGGGCTTGTGAGCGCTACCTGCAACTTTTTTTTTTTATTTATTTTGGTTGGCTAATTAATTAACCTTTCAAAACAAAGTTTTTATGTAATAAGACAATAAAACAAAAATACAACAACACATAATTTCTTACTTAACTCAACATATGTGGTCAAGGAAACAATTTAGGAAACAGCAGGTAAAAGACTTAAATAAAATGTGGTCTAGTATCATTGTCCTGGTTCTTTCACTAATCATTTAATTCGTTAGGAGTCAGAACAAGCTTACCGACAGATTTCAACTTTTTTAAAAATATTTTTTAAAAAAAGGAAAGAGAAGAGATTTCATAAGATCAAATATCCAATTCAACAATACGTTATTTTCCAGGACACATTGCGCACAATACTTTGTTTAGAAATTGCATAGTAGCTATTCTTACTGCGATCTTAGGAGTCGCGAATAGCTCATACCATAATTCATCATTTGAGCGTTTTATATAATGAGACCTTGTTAATTTGCTAATGATATCTTCTCTTTGCATTTTTAGGACAGCACACTCAATTAATAAGTGTTTCTTTGTTTCGTTGATTCTTACATCTTTACAAAATCGACAGTATGCTGATTCAACCCTAATAAGGCCTCTTCTCAACAAGATTTGTTTTGTTGGCCATAGATTTAGGCGAAACCTTATAATCTGATTTCTGAGATTGTATGAGGGGCATTTTAGTAGATAATCAGCAGCGTGATGACATTTTTTATGCCCAAAGAGCGCTCTGCCAAAATCTTTAATTTTCAGACAGTTCTGTTGAGTTAAGTGCCAATCCAGGTGGTATAATTTGATTTTGGCTTTAGTTGGATTACTAAGTAAAAGGTCTAGTGAGATGTTTGCCTCAGACATGTCTGAAAGAACAGCCGCTCTCCATTTTGATGGGAATGGATGGTTAGATCGCAATAGATAGTCTGCCAGAACTTTGAGCAGATTATTACTAGC
Organism: Ambystoma mexicanum; assembly: GCF_040938575.1. Taxonomy (NCBI): domain Eukaryota; kingdom Metazoa; phylum Chordata; class Amphibia; order Caudata; family Ambystomatidae; genus Ambystoma; species Ambystoma mexicanum. Next base: position 65,282,752 of record NC_090925.1, on the reverse strand, counting down.
CAGACACATTACACATTTTCGAAACAAACAGCATCTCTTCCACGATACTTGAACGTGCATTGATAAAGTTCCCAACTCAAAGCGAAGGAGCACAGTCAGGTTAGAGTTTGGGAGAATCAAGACTTTTTTCCAGAACCTTGCTTCAAATGTATTCCAGTAGCAGGCCTCTGAAGGTAACCAAGCTTCTGCCCCATAAGTGATAATGGGGATTACCTTTAGCCGGTAAAAAATGAGAATATGTTTACAAGAAAATTTGCCATACTTATATTGCAAAATCTTGGCCTGTGATATTAAAGTAGTCAGTTTGCCATTTAGACTGTTTTGTTGTGGTATGTTTGTAGGGGAATTACTAAATATGACACCCAGATATTTATATTCATTTACTAGTTTCAACTTTCCCTTTTCCAAGAACCATTCATAATGTTTTCTTTGTCTTATTTTGGATCTCCCAAGCTCCATTACTTGTGTCTTCTCCAAGTTTAAAGTTAAATTATTCTTAGCAACATACTGATCCAACTTATTAAGCATATTCTGCAGGCCACTCGGCGTCTGCAAAATAAGCACCAGGTCATCTGCATACAGAAGCCATGCAATAGCCTGGTTTCCAAGTTTTGGCGCATCATTTAGTACTTCTAGAAATTCAATGCCCAAATCAAATATAAACAGATTAAATAGAGTGAAGCAAGTATGCAGCCTTGTTTCAGGCCGCGTTTGGTGTAGATTACTTCAGATAGCAACCCTTCCAAGTTCATTTTAACCTTCATTGAGGTATTAGAATGAAGCAAGTATATTATTGACACGAGTGAGGGAGGACAGCCAAATCTTATCAGTTTTTCAAATAATAAACAATGATCTACAGAGTCAAATGCAACTCGAAAATCAACATAAGCTAAATAAAGGTGTTGGTTCTTCATTGCGTAGGACTCTTTGATTGCATTAAGTGTCGTTATATTAACACTAGTGCCTAGACCTGCAACAAATCCAGTTTGGAATGGATCACAGCGATTTTCTTCTGACGCCCAGATGTTAAGATCTCTTAAGACAATTCTACTAAAGATCTTGCCAGGGGCATCAAGGAGGGAAATCTTGCAGGGTCCGTGCGATCACCTTTCTTATAAATTGGCACGGTTATGGCCTTGCACCAAGATGGCGGAACTGTTTGTTTAATTTGTATGGCTTGAAAGACTGCATATAGAATAGATGCCCATAACACTGGATTCTGTTTTAAAACAAAATTTTACAAACCGTCCGGCCCTGGAGCTCTTGAAGAGCTTGCCTTGTTTATATAGAATAACACATCTTCTCGATCAAATTTGATATGAAAGGAAGTATAAGCAAAATCCAAATCAGAATGAGAGATTGTGTTATTTGTGAGGTCATAGATGTTAGTGAAGTAACTAACCCACCTATTTTCCGTCACACCATTAAGTTGAGATGTTAATTGGGAACAGGGTGAGCCATCATTTGTCAACTTCCAGATCTGCGAAGTGTTTTAGTCTTAATTACCTGTAACCATCTTTCGCCATCATTTTGGTACATTGTTGCTCTATGCTCTCGTGTCCAGTTTCTATAGTTTGTCTTCAATTTGCGTAAAGATAGTTCACGACATTGCACCGGTAAGGATAATATCTGCCTTTTTTCTTGCCGATATTGCGTCTTCCTCAATCTGACAGATTGGTCAAATACATGGGTGCAGGGCTTATTGCCTTTCTTAGCACCTGATGTGGCGGAAGATGCAAAAAGGTGCATTCTATCATGATAATCAGATGAGTCAAGACCTTTCATCAAACGTTGATTGTCCCCTGTTAAGCTGCACGCAAAAGCTTCCAACGCAACACTTGACCATTGTAATCTGTTCTGTTGGGGATTTATGATCAAATTGTTCAATTGCTGTTGGTGAGATCGAGGTTTATCCTGAGAGTGAATCAAGATCTCAACCCTCAGCATCAAATGATCACTTGATGTAGTTGGAATTACCCTAAACTCGGAAATTTTAGCAAATAATCTTCTATCTACATACATATAGTCAATAATAGCTTTTTGGGCTCCACATGTCCAAGTATGGGAAGAAGGGTTATCAGTCTCCGCAGCTCCATTTAGCATAATTAGATCCCATGTTTTAACAAACTCAAGCCACAGAGAGACCCGATCCGAGGTTCCTTTTTTTGCCGGAGCTAGTAGATGAATATTCAGATCACCGGTTAGTATAACATGTGCAATATCCGAGGTTGTAATAATACCTTCCATAAGTGCATTGAGATCATTAAAAAAGGTGGAAGTTAAGATCGCCATTGGGTTCCAGTATATATTAATAATTATGTATTTTAGTTTTTGGATCATTATTGTGGAACATTGTAAAAAGGAATTCGGATTAGGCCCGTCTGTTACATTGCTTGTTGTGAGGATATTAGAGATAGTTGCCAGGCCAGACATTGGTCTACCTTTTTGACCCTTTATCGCCGGGATTAAATGGACATAATGATTGTCCCACGATAATGGGACGGTTAACCAAGTTTCCTGCAGAAGCACTAGATCACAATCTTTTAAGCAGCAATTGAAATTATTTAATAGGTGCATGTGACCCCTAGTATTCTAGCTCACAATTACTACTTTGTGAGTCCGGACACAAGGTTCACTGACTCCTAGTTAAGTTTTCCCACAGCAGCATCCCTGGGCTAAGGTGCGATCACCATTATTGGTTTGTTTGGCAGATTGATGAGCAACCTCAACAGGCGAGTTCTCTATTGTGGTTGGAAATAGATTGAAACCCAAGTCATACAGAGCAGATCTTGCAGACCAAATAATGTTAAAAATAATACGAGATCCTATCCACAGACAGGAAACAGTTGGATCATTGTCATCAGGAAACTCTACTTTTACAATATCACCAGTAGAAATATCTTCCAAAATTGGAATATTTGAAAATATTTGCATAATGCTCATTCTGTTCATGGTGTACGTTGGAAAGGATTCACCACGACAGCTAAGGAATAATTAGTACAGCTGCGGAGGCTTTGTATTCTTAGAGGTCACTTTTGAAGAGGGGCCTTTTTGCTTACTAGATATTTCTGTGTGCGCACAACAATTCTTTCCCTCCACTGGGGATTTAAACGAAACACTCTTGGAGTTCACTCTTCCATCAAGAGCATTTACAGAGTCAACTTGACCACTAATAATTGATTTCATGGACGATTTGAGAGTCTTTTGTTCTGAGGTTAGAGCTACTAGGCAATCTTTAATTGTACTTAAGATGTTATTTTGCAGATTGACCTGGGAATCAGGAGTCGATGGTATTTCAGGAGATGTATTCTTTATAAGCTTTGCTACTTGTTTGGTTTGAGGTCTCTCAACATTTACATTTCCCTCCTGCTTCGATCCTGGCTATTTCACCATAGCAGTAGACAGCTGTGTTAACGGATGGAGCAAAGTCGGAGGTGAGTGAAATTGACTCATATACTCATCCACTGCTTTCCTGAGTTCCTGTCTGTTAACTGTTAATTCAGGTATATCATTTCCATTCATTTGGTTAGTCTCAGGTGCCGATACAACTTGAATCTGTTCCGGCACATTCCTTGGACCATTCTCAAGCTCCTCCGCAATTTACACCATCTCATCCAGAGGAGCGTGCTCTAGAACCACTTGAGAGGCGTTCACTCCATTTCTTGCCATTCTTTGTCTTTCTTGTGCTATTTTTTTGAGGTAGCATTTGAGGCTACCACTAAACATCTCACTGGTTTTGTCAGGGATTTAAAAAATGGTCTTGTTTGCCCACTCAAGACCACTCCCTTGGGCTTTTGATTTTTGAGTTTACCTTAGACGGATGATTTTGATTTTTTGAGTTTTTTGCGAAAATCGTGTAAGCCTCTTTGTGCGGTAGTGGGTTTCTCGACTTAAGGGACTCAGCAGCAGGGGCAACTACCACCTCTTCAACAGTCAGTGACTGAGAAGGGGAGTGAGCCATTGCTGCCATTTTCAGAGGCGTCTCACATATACAAAAGCCTGAAAACACATAGCCAAAATAAAAAAAAGTCCCAAATACCTACCAGGTCACAGACTATGGGCCTCATTACAAGTGAGGCAGTAAGGGGTTAACGGTGCTGGTAAAGGTGCCCGTGCCGTTAACCCTGTACCGCCTCATTACGAGGCCCCCTTGCGGGACCCGCTCTGGATGCTTCTTAGACGTATAATATACATTCTACATGTTCATGTTATTCTAATTGCTCTATACGTTAGTCACACATGGTCCTGTCAGGTTCCATATATATCACTGTAATCCCATGGGGTTGTTCACGTTAAGCATCTGGAAGCTTGTTCATGATCTCTTGTGCCCTGCTCTTCTGCATTACTGCATTTGACTAATGAGAACATAATAAAAGCGGGTCAGGACTGCAAATATGCTTCATGCCTAACGCTGCTTCGTTGTGGTTTCACTAGTGACATCAGCATTGTGGCTTCTTGGTGCTTAGTCGAGTCCATATATGGGTCCATATATGGGTTTCTGTCCAGGATCTCTGTTTCTTCTCCTATACTGGTGAAGACGTGTATTGGATTCGGTCTGTAGGGCTGGCTGAGAGGATTCCTTTCTGTATACTTGTCAATCATTGGTGCACTCGGGATTAGTTGAAATAGGATGGGTGACTGCAAGCGTTTCTGGTTCTTTGTCGTATCATGAATCTGGTGGTGAGGAGGGGCATTCTTGGGACCATCTCTTGGGACCCACTCTCCACACCTATGCATCATCAGTGTTTTACTGAAATGCTATTAAATAGCTATCCCTAAAATGTAGCATATTTCCCTAAATATCAAGCAACCTATTTTATAAGCACTGCTACCAGATTACATGTAGTGCCAAGGTAGTATGCCTGCTCACACCAAGTTCCACTAACCAGTATTTTATAAATATTTTGTAATTGCTTCATACTTATTTGTAAAAAAGTTACAAATGGTGGTGCTCATAATTCACTCATGCTAAATAACTTTCAATTACATGGTGCTAAAAAATACAATTTTGAAAGAACAGCATTCATATTCAACCATTTTCCTTTTTCTGTGCAGGTTATTTTTCAATATAAAATTAGAACCTTTTAAAAAAGGTTCAAACATAGCTTTGGGGAATTATGATATGTCTACAACTGTAAATAATAGTTTTTCATAAAGTATGTTGTCTAATTATATTTTCCTATTACTGTGGCCATGGCTGGGACGATGCAATCATGGCATGTAGTGCATACAATTTTCATCACTGAAACATTGGGTGCAGGTAGAATGACAGCAGGTGTATATGAGGTACCACAGGGAGAAGATGTGGCTTTGATGTTGGTTGGAGGTGTTGTGATGGTGGATGGAGGTGGTGATGGAGGAGGTGCAGGTACTCTCCGATGTAATGAACGATGGCCATGCATCCTCATGGTCTTCTTGTATGTATTATTATCATCATTGCAGTGGACACATAGTAGATGATTGATAAGGACACATGTGCCCAAGCCATGTGATGAAACAGTTCAGGGCCAAGTCATAGCAGTGCAAATTGTGACATGATCATTGTGGACATAGTACTGTGGCCATGGGCAGTGATTCTACCTGTGTGCATGTATTGCATCCCACCTTCTCTACCTCTACCTTTTCTCAACATATCCCACCCTCTTCACTGCAGCCACCCACCATACTCCCCCCTGTTTATCTATACACAGTTTATCTAACCCCGAGTACCCCCACCCACTCATCCTACTGACACATTTTCTACCCTCATTGTACCCCCTACCGTGTTTTCCCTTATTGATATAACTTTTTCACACCCTCTATACCCCTACCTAGTCTGGACAAGTCTTCATTCCAGGAAGCCTCTTCAATGGGGAATGGTGGTCATTCACATGTAACTCTCATTATATTGTATGGGTTTTTTCATTACAAACCAATGATTATTATATGTGAAGACAGCAATAGTGTCCTAGGCACAAATGTTGTATGAAAGATAGTGCATACAATGTACTACTTATGAGGGTCAAAATATTCAACGTATGTGTGCAACTGTAATTGTATTTCATAAAGTATGTCCTCTAAGTATATTTCCTTTTTTTACAGACTAAAAAGTGCAAATGATGACTTATTACTGTGGCCATGGCTAGTGTCTCTAGCTCTGTGCATCTACTGTATTCCACCTTCTTTGCATCCACCCAACCTCCTCTTACCCTCTCTACTCCAACCACCCACCATACTATATCCCTCTTTATTCTAACCCTTCTTGCCTAACCCTGACTACCCCACATACTCACACGACATACATCCTTTGTACCACCATTGTATCCCCTTGATGTCTTTCTCCATCCATAAACTCTACCTACACCTCCTCTACCGTTACCCTCTTGACCACTAACCACTCACTCTACCGCTTCAGAATCGATTCATGCTACTACACTGTTCTCCCATTATAACTTTTACTGTATATATTTCAAAATGCAATTTACCACGACTACTGATACACACATATATACATATGTAATTATTACAATTTCATTTGTAAATAATAGCCACAAGCTAATTGATTTGGTGAATTGCACGCACAGAGATTAATTCTAAACCGTCGAGTCATCACCTCTTGTGTTTTTCTACAGCCTGGGGCATGTCACTGAGACTGTTTGCAGATGCAAATAAAGACCTGGTTTCCTCTGGATTAATAGTTTCTCAGTGTGTAGTGGAGCAACGGCCTACCTGTCCTCTTCTTCTTTGGAAGAACTGGGCAGGATCAAGGGTTGTCTGCCATTAGGGGCAGCAACAGGCGGTGCAATGAATAATTAATGTAAATTGGAGACAAGAGGGCACCCTGAATGGGTGGGTTCCCTATATGGATTGCAAGCTACGGTGTGGATCAGACGAGTGGCAGTGAACTTTGCAGGTGCATAGGTGCCTTTGTGGAGTCCATGAAAGGCTGGGGCAGACGACATGAGTTATTCCTGCTCTGATTCTTCCAAGAGACTGAAATTAATAGCAAAACAGGTGACCCCTAGCAGTGGCCCAATGTTTCACCCTCCTTCTTGATGTGTAAATCCAACTCCCTTTGGCCCTTTTCTACATTCTCATTCAAAAGATGCCCAAAGCTCCTCTGGAGGTTGTGAAAAACCAAAGGGTGTCCCAATCGCAAGTCCCCGGGGTCTCTCTCTCAGGTGGCCAGGGCACAGACATCGCCTTTGGACCCAGACCCTGGGGGTGGAACAGTGTGGGAGGATCACCTGGGTGGAGGATCTTCGGGGAGTGGGGTTGAGACAACTGATGACGAGACAGAGTATCTCCCCGCTTTTTCAGTGCCCATACCACATCCTATTTTATAGGTTTCTCCAACTCCCCCTCTTTCTACTTAAACACTGGGCAGAGGAAGAGGAGGACTCAGAGTTAAGAGGCCAACATTATATATCCTGTTAATAAGCTCAGGCAAAGTCAGGCACTTGACCTTAATCACATACATCTGATACCATTAGCTCCCCCAACCTGGATAAAAGGCGGAAAACATAAAAACACACTCTCAGCAAGATGGGGCACAAGAAGGAGCACATTTTCCGGGATGAAGGTGAACCCAGTGGAGCAAGACGACCGATCGAGTGACAAGGGCAAAGAATAGAGAAAACCTGAAGATCCCTGCAGGAGGTTGTTGCCTCTGGGAAACCGCGAAGTGTACACGGAGAAAGCCAAATCTCAGACAAGAAGAAGCCTGCATTGTGTTTCAAGGACACTAGCAACCCTCCAAGATGAATGGCAGAGTTGGGGAGGCGAGGCAAGCCTGTGATATCAACCTTGACTCGTAAATCAAAGACGCAAAGGCAAGAAAGGGATGCACACAACCGGTGAGTTAGCGAAAAACGTGAAAGGATGGTTTGTGTCAAGGAAAGATAGAAGCTGTAACAGTGTATCTCTGATTGAAGGTTGCGTGCGTGCAGATGAGACACAAAAGAAAGCAAACACATAGTGAACTTTAAAGTTTACTGAAAACTGTGAAGCCAGTGATACAGAGTGGTGGAGTGGTCCAGTGAAAGGAAATAGCCCACTCGAATGTCTCTGCAAAATGTTTGCTGTCTTCTTGTAAAGCGACAAAGAGAATGAACTATGAAATGTGCAATGTTCAAGATTATTTCTGTCGAAAGGGGAAGTTAAAAAGTGATATGTTTAAGAGAACGATTTCTTTGAACTTTTCCAAGTGTGTTATGGAACAAGTCCAAGAGACACTGGGACAAACAACATAAGGGAAAGCTGAATTGAAAGTCGAAGTGAACCTGCAGAGGTCTATGTAAAAGGCCTTGCACATTTGAAAGTCTTCCACATCAGTTAAAGGTCTGATCCCAACTGAGGGAGACCAGGAACAGGAAATAAGTTAGGGGAAGGGAACCCCTAACAAAGGTGGTTGAAGCTTGGGGAAAGGAACCCCTCCAAGTGATGTGATTGCGAGGTCCGAGCCTGGAGGGCGATCTACGTTGAATCAGGTACTTTATGTCTGGAGAGGTCTGAGCCCAACAGAGGTAGACCTACATAAACTTTTGTTGAACTGTGAAAGAACTTTTGGTGAACTGGAAATAAGTGGCTTTAATGTGGAAAGCCAAGCGGGCCTCGACCCACATTTTGATTTACCTTTCTTTTGATAAGCTGAGCCAAAGTGTGTCATCCTGTAGACGGGGGTCTCCTTACTCCATGCTGTCCAATGTAGTGAATAGAGCTGACTCAGCCACCTTGATCTTTTATGTTATCACATTGACGTTAGCTGCATACACATTCCATTCTACACAATGTTGGTATAAGAGATAGGGCAGGCATTAGGTTTTGTTAGTATAGGCCATTTTGATTTGAGATAGCCTGACTAGGGCTAGACTACTCCCATCATAGCAATAGGGCAAAATAGGAGATTTTCCAAACCCCAAGACTTTAATAAAGGTTTTGAAATGTGTAGCTCTTGTGGCAGTGCCATACTTGTGATTCCATGATTCTCTTACAAGGTGCACGTGCTGCGTCTTGATGCATATTTCATTATAGGTCTTCTGAATCAAGGAATGTGGAAATGGGGGGGCAGGCCTGGTGGTGTCGGGCTCTTGTTCAGTTATCTAATGTTCATATTCTGCACTGGATGTCCTCCCCCAATCAGTTTATAAGTACTACTAAATATTCTGCACCTGTTGTGCATTTGCTCCATCATTGATGGTTTGTTTTGGCCTTACGCTTTCTAACTTACTAACTTGCATGCCTCCTTCTAGACATTTTCAAGCACAACATTCAGCATTGGTAGCAGAACTTGAGGTGTTTGCACTAAAGAAACCAAACACATAACATGATGAAAAGGGGATAAAGACAGATGGTGTTTTGTCAGGATCTCCAAGATACCCATGAAACGCAGGAGGCTTGTTGGGATGGTGGATGGAAATGAAAGCAAAGTAGGTGGCACTCCTTAAAATGAGTATGACTTGTAAAGTATTGTTTGTTTGTTTATTTATTTATAGTGCGCACCACACCCTAAGGTATCTGGCACATTACAAGGGCATGCAGTTTCTGAGTTACACACAGAATTTACAGTTAACACTACAAGAAAAATACAGTCATTTACAAAAAGTAATTCATATTATTTGCAACAAAGGTTATGTACACGTAAGGTGGACCGAGTCATGTTGTGCAATAGGTATTTACAGTCGGTGTGAGTTGATCGGGTATACTGTACAGGGTTCAGGTTAAGGCGGGCTGACGGGACTAGTAGGGTGCATCGTTGGTGATAAGCCAGTTCTTCATATATTTCCTAAATTTATGGAAAGACTGGTCAAATGTCATTGTTGGAAAAGCAAAATACAAGTTCTGTTCATAAATATCTACGCATATGTTTTCCAATGGCTCTGCATGACCTGTGTGCACAAAAAGAAATCCTTGGGTAAAGAAAGCATACATACAGTTCTGAGCCTCATGTCAAACTGCTGCATCACTACTCCATCACTACTGCATCACTACTCCATCACTACTGCATCACTACTGCATCACTACTGCATCACTACTGCATCACTACTCCATCACTCTCAGGTATTTTTATTTTTAAGGAAGGAACTGTACATCCAAAAGCTTTTGCATCAAAAACTTTCAGCTGTATGCCAGGCATGTTTCATCCAGTGTATCTCTCACAGGACTCCATTGAGACTTTAGCAGTCCATGTCCTGAACATTACTATGCCCAGGCGTACACCTGCAGTCATGGTGTCACTTGGATAATCTCTCACTTGGTTTTAATTGCAAAAAGGGAACATTTACATTTCAGCAGATATTCAATCATTTCAGAAACTAGCTTGGCTTAGACATGAGAGTATCTGCTCATATGATGCTTCCCATGGTCACAGGTCACTGATTCTACACCAGTCATTGCTCACAGAAGATGTCTGTTCTTGCCTCGATGCATTATCAAAATACAATGATCAAAGCCACATTTCTCAGGTGAGAAGCTTTGGAGATGTTGCAAATGGTGCTGGTCCTCCTGGGTTAAGAGGATGAAAAATTAGGACTCCCCCCACATCTGTTTATTGGAACAAGGATGCTGTACATGGATACAGGCCATGCTTTATCTCAGAATGGTGACTTGGAAGCATTGGAGCTTGACAGAGGTTTCTCACAGTTCATCTTGGGTTGGCGTCTTTACTTTCGGGTGGCTACTTTGGTCCATCACTGTATAAGTGTGCAGTCTTAGGTTGCATAGGAATCTTGGGAGCGGAATATCATCTCAGCTTCAATCACAGGCTTGCATCCATTTAACATTTTGGTGGCCACCTAATTAATTGTTGGTTGCCAAATACAAACCATACTAGACTTTCTGTGCAAAAGTGTTTTCCTTCAAAGCATCTAGATATTCAGAAACAGCCAATTTTCTGGGGCAGTCAGCAAATACAATGATTTTATATGGCAACATATGTGTCACATTCCCTCTCATGGAACACAAAGGGGGTCATTAGTCCAGAAAAAAGTGCCAGTATTTCCATACACAGGCTCTTTTCCCCACTGGCAGAGTACAATTTTGCTGGTGGGGATGCCTGATTTACCTCCAGCCAACAGCTGGATGTCATTCAGGCCCTCACTGGCAAAAAACAGCTGTAATTTCTAACACTGGTATTACCAGTGCTGGTTATACTGGTAATCCGCTTCATGGAGTCCTATTTGACTCCATGGAATTAAATTTACCACCCTGTCCTCCACCTATAATATCCCAGTAATACCAGAATATCAGGCAGCGGGAGCGGTTATACTGTTTGCTGGTATCATGCTGGAATTTCCAGCGGGATACCAGCGCAGGTGTAATGAACCCCAAAGTAAAATATTTAGACTCACTGTATTCCAGTCTTACTGCTGGCACATCCCTTCACTCCCTACCAGTGGAATCTACCTAACCAACCATGGAAGGATAACAGTGCAGGAAAATGCAGTCCCTTGGAGACACTGCACCCCGATAAGAAAAGGACCTCACAGGAGGCATGTACCGGATTTACATCTCTAGTGAGGCATACATGTACACATAATCAGAGAAAACATGTGTTTAAAAGTCAGGAAAATAGCAGACATTGAGAGACGTCACAGCTGATGTCAAGTTTTGACCTTCAAGCTCACAATGTTCATAGAATATTGCCAACATTGGAAAGAATGATTCATCTTTCACAAACGTGTAATGATTATCCCAATTAATGAGCTTCAATCCTGGAGAGGTGTATTTTCAACCAATTAATTTACACAAAGTCAAGTAGAACAAAAAGAGGCAAACAATGGAATTTCAGTTCTGAAACATAGTTTATTGTCCCAAATTCAATTATACGGTTCTCCAAAAATATGTATGGGAACAACCAACACACAACATCATAGCCCTTTCCTTTTTTTTTCAGGTAGAAAACCACCTATCTGTGGGGCCCAGTACACCATGACTTTCAAGCTGAGCAGCTCAACTTGGGTGGCTGACACCCATCAGACACTGGGTTTCTTATATCAGGGCACAAAAGAGTTTACATTCTTACTCAGCTCCATTCTCAACCAGTCCTTGCGTTCTCCTCCAAGGTTCTGTACACAACCACCTTTTTCTTCTAGTGTCCTGGTCCTTGTGTAACTCTCAATCTCTCGGAGCTTGAAACAAGCTCCCTCACATTCAATGAGGCAACAATGACTCAAGTCTCCTCCCGCCTCTAAGTCCTGCCTGATTTACCTCCAGCCAACAGCTGGATGTCATTCAGGCCCTCACTGGCAAAAAACAGCTGTAATTACTAACACTGGTATTACCAGTGCTGGTTATACTGGTAATCCGCTTCATGGAGTCCTATTTGACTCCATGGAATTAAATTTACCACCCTGTCCTCCACCTATAATATCCCGGTAATACCAGAATATCAGGCAGCGGGAGCGGTTATACTGTTTGCTGGTATCATGCTGGAATTTCCAGCGGGATACCAGCGCAGGTGTAATGAACCCCAAAGTAAAATATTTAGACTCACTGTATTCCAGTCTTACTGCTGGCACATCCCTTCACTCCCTACCAGTGGAATCTACCTAACCAACCATGGAAGGATAACAGTGCAGGAAAATGCAGTCCCTTGGAGACACTGCACCCCGATAAGAAAAGGACCTCACAGGAGGCATGTACCGGATTTACATCTCTAGTGAGGCATACATGTACACATAATCAGAGAAAACACGTGTTTAAAAGTCAGGAAAATAGCAGACATTGAGAGACGTCACAGCTGATGTCAAGTTTTGACCTTCAAGCTCACAATGTTCATAGAATATTGCCAACATTGGAAAGAATGATTCATCTTTCACAAACGTGTAATGACTATCCCAATTAATGAGCTTCAATCCTGGAGAGGTGTATTTTCAACCAATTAATTTACACAAAGTCAAGTAGAACAAAAAGAGGCAAACAATGGAATTTCAGTTCTGAAACATAGTTTATTGTCCCAAATTCAATTATACGGTTCTCCAAAAATATGTATGGGAACAACCAACACACAACATCATAGCCCTTTCCTTTTTTTTTCAGGTAGAAAACCACCTATCTGTGGGGCCCAGTACACCATGACTTTCAAGCTGAGCAGCTCAACTTGGGTGGCTGACACCCATCAGACACTGGGTTTCTTATATCAGGGCACAAAAGAGTTTACATTCTTACTCAGCTCCATTCTCAACCAGTCCTTGCGTTCTCCTCCAAGGTTCTGTACACAACCACCTTTTTCTTCTAGTGTCCTAGTCCTTGTGTAACTCTCAATCTCTCGGAGCTTGAAACAAGCTCCCTCACATTCAATGAGGCAACAATGACTCAAGTCTCCTCCCGCCTCTAAGTCCTGCCTATGGCTGGCATAGTCTACCAGAATGTTCCTGGACTGACAACACAGTCTCACACTCTCAACCAGTTCCTGCAATACTGGGATTCAATGTACCTCCTTCTCCCCCTCTTGGTTGTAGCCCTCCAACCTCCAGTCTTCTACTGTCTCTTCCTCCCTTTCTTCTCTTCCCTACAGACTCTCCTCTTTAACGTATCTCCTCTCACCACCTGCTACAGAATACCTCTCTGCTGCTCCTTTCCAGATAGCATACACTGTCAGCCTGAGCCTCTTGGCTTGTATAGAGAATCCCACTCCACCTGGTTGGGACTCTAGGTGAGGATCTGCACCTATGTGAATGTAGGCAGGGCTCAGAATAATTGGTTAATGTGACCTGGGTAATGTGTGCTGGAAAGACTATTGTAGCAACTCTGACCATTATAGATTCCAATTCTCGCTCTGCAACCATCTCTGATGCAGTCTGTACTGAGCTGGAGTCCCCTGCTTCCCCAGGGTGTGCACTGAAAAACAAGAAAACAGCTTTCTTAACCATGAAATCTCATCTTTTCTTTCTACCAATTATGAATTTGTGGAAATGATTTCCATTAAATGAAAATGTATCTATTTATTTGCTGGTAGTTTTGGGTCTGGTTTTTTGCTACTTTAGCTCTCTTCAGCTGACATTGTGTCAATCGGTGGGACTTAACGCTGTGTGTCCCCTGCATGCGAGCAGTGATTCATTGAGAGCGGTACACTTGCCCTGGATCCTCCAGCTTTCAGTGGCACCCAGCCCATGTGTCCACAAAGTTAGGCAGATGACCTGCTCACACCACTCACATCAACGAATTCCTGCAACAAAGTAATGCTATTGTTTCTGTGTATGTACTGCTGTCCAGCAGAAAAGTTCAGCTACTTTGAACATATGATTGTTGCAGGCCAACATACAACTATCTATTGAAAGTATGTATGCCTTGACGAGAAAAACTGTGCATTCCTGACGCATAATATAACCAGTCCTCCAGCACTGTTCTATTCTGTTCTCTGAAACGCTGCTCTGTGGCCGAAGAAATCACACTCTATATTTGAATACTTGACTGCAGTGATAGCATTCTATAGCCAAAATACCTCTGGCCATTTTCTTAGCATAGCCTAAACTAACATGTTTGTTGTTCTGATCAATTTAGGGCACAGACCATCACCCCTGTGCAGTACACAATTAAAGGGCATAGCTACTACAGCCCTTTTTAATTGAGACCAAAGAACATAACTCTTTCCCAAGACAACTCACCCTTGCCAGTGCCATGAAAGTGTTCCCGTACCCAAACATTCATGCTATATTTGGGCTTGGCATCACTGTTCTTCTTTTTTGAACCTACAGCAGATTGGGTTTTCAGCAACGGCATTGCGATCAAACAAATTTCATTGCGATCATTTCAAATTGATAATTTATTCGATTGGAGTCTAGTTCTTTGTTCTAACATTATACGCCATCCTTCTTTTAAAGGCATCCTTGAATTCTTTGTTTTTTATAGTGTAAATGATGGGGTTACTCATCGGGATCACCCCAATATAGATTAAGGAGGATATTTTGCTCTGACCCACTGAGTACATTGAGGCTGGTCGTACATAAACAAAGATGAAAACTCCATAGAAAAGGATCACCGCTGTGAGGTGTGAGGCACAGGTGGAGAAGGCCTTGCTCCTATGTGTATTCTTCTGTATTTTCAGGATGGCTGAGATGATTTTGACGTATGATGACAGTATTAAAACACATGATGAAAATACCACTATCACACCCAGAATAAAGGTCATTATTTCAATGGAGACGGTGCTGGTGCAGGAAAGCTTAATAAGAGCAGCAATATCACAGAAGAAGTGGTCAATTTCAAGGGTGTTGCAAAAAGAGAAGGTAGATATTTGGATGACGTGGAAAATTCGATCCATGAGGCCAGCAATCCAAGCCAAAGCGGCCATTCGGAAACACACAGATTTATTCATGGTCCTCGTATAGCGTAAAGGATTGCAGATTGCCATATAGCGATCAAAGGACATGATGGCCAGAATGATAAATTCTGTTGCAAGCATGGCTGCAAAAAAGTACATCTGAATCAGGCATTCTCGGAGAGTAACATGCGGGTTCCATATAAAAAAAACTGCCCATCATTTTGGGGAAAATAACAGAGGTACAAGAAATGTCTGCAAAAGACAGGTTGGTGAGGAAGAAGTACATGGGAGTGTGCAGATGAGAGTCGCAGTAAATAACTAACATGACGAGAAGATTTGCTGCAATAGTCACAAGATACATCAGGAGAGATCCAACAAGAATGGGCACCCGCAGGTTCGTGATATCAGAAAAACCCACCAGAATGAATTCTGTCGAATATGTCTGATTCCCTTCTCCCATCTCTCCAGATATACTTGTATTCAAATTGTCTTTGTTTAGCTAAAACAAAAAAAAAAGACAGTTTTAGCAGAACCAGAGCTCTGAAACAAAAATTGTGTTAATGTGTACATTGTGTAATTGTGTTAATGTGCAGCTCCAGTCCTTGTCTGCCCATGCTAGCTGGGAAGCCTGCCGCATTCAACCAGAGGCGACTGATAAGGTAAGTGTGGACTGGGTGTGTATTTCCACCACTACTGTACTCCACTAAAAGCCCCACCAGTCTTATTACCCACGAGAACAAGCCCAAATGTGTTAGTCAGTCATATCTCGCATTTAGCCCATCTGTGTTAGTCATATCTCGCATTTAGCCCATTTATGTTACCCATATCTCGTATTTAGCCCATCTGTGTTATTCAGTCATATCTCACATTCAGCCCATCTGTGTTAGTTAGTCATATCTTGCATTTTGCTCATCTGTGTTAGTCATATCTTGCATTGAGCCCATCTGTGTTAGTCGGTCATATCACAAATTCAGGGCATCTGTGTTAGGAAGCAATATCTCACATTTAACCCACGTGTGCCATATTGTCAGGGACCAACTCCCAAGTAGGTTGGAGAGCTACTAGGAGTTTGTAGACTCATACTCTCGGAAGGCCCAACACCTTCCACAAAAAGGAATGCAGGCCTAGTCAGACAGAAAGTTCAAACTGCGTTTTATTACAGCCAAACTAACAGGGATCAGTACAAGGATAGAAGAAATCCAAGGACCACTCAACGTCTCCTGGCTCGCAGGCCAGTTTTGTATCCTAATTGCATCATAGTGACGCCATAACCTTGGATCTACTCCAGAAAAGCTATCGCCATCTGGGATTGGCCGTGAGGAGCCTAATAACCTATACATTCCCTTATATGAGTTGTTCTACTGGCCCTCGCATGTTAGGTGGCTGGCCTGGTCCACCCCCAAATTACTATCGCTAAACAATGTTGGAGTGTCAGGGTATTAGCATTGTTTCTTGCCCATTGCTATCCACCCCTAGGATATTGAACTGTGGTTGGCTAGAGCTGATGTCCCCAGGCCTGGGACCTTAAATTATTGTCAGCTCTTTGTGTTCCTTCTCAAGGTAATAAGAATGACTATGTGTCTGCATTTTAACTTGTATGTACCACTATAGTCTATTAGAGTGACCGCTCAGATTGTGCAACACTTGTCTCTTGTTGTAACATCTTTGTTGTAAACTTCTGTCTGGCGGCGTGAGACTGACTCTCTTTCCCAGCGTCTGGATTCGATTCATCATCTGAGTCTGCCGGGTTACATGTTTGGAGACCACCTTTTGCCGCTTCTGCAGCTCTGAATTATGAGGAAATAATAATATTTATTGCAGCTGGTGTTACTGGCGTTCAGGGAATGGAATGTCACTCGTATCTAGAGGCCTTGGCAGCTGGCCCTCTCTCACACGTTTGCTCTCTGTTCAGTTTGGATGCAGCTCAGCTCTTGCTGAGGGCTTGTGGACTGCTGTAATTTTCCTAAGCCATAATATTGTTTCTATATGTTTATGCTTTTCTATATACACCACATGTTAGTCACACATGGTTCTGTCAGGTCCCATAGGTGCTTCTGCAGTTCCATAAGGTTATTTGCATATAAGCATCTGCAAGTTTTGTTAGGGATCTCTTGCTTCTTACGGTTTCTGAGTTGCTGCTTTCCAGCTAATGACAAAATAATAAAGGAAATGACAGTATGTACATGTATCCATCCTCTAACTTATAGAACTGTATGCATGTGTTCTTCATGTATTCGGGTGCGTGCGTGGTTGTGTCCCGATGTGTGGATGGTACGTGGGCTTCCTGTCTAATGCTGCTATGTCGTGGTATCTCTAATGATGTCTGCACATGTTTTCTCTGCACTTTAATCGATACTGTCAATAGAAGTCTCCTTAGTCGCAGCCTGAGGCTCTTCATGCACTCTGGGCAAGGTTTGTACTGCTCCTGTTCTGTAGGACTGGCTGAGTGGGTACCTCGCGACATACTGATCGACCACCAGAGCACTGGGAATCAGTCCGAAATAGTATGGGCGATCACGGTATCTTGTGTTCTTCTACTGTGTCATGCACCTTATAGGAGGCGTGGAGGGTGTGAATTTGCCCATCCTTTTTCAAAAGCCGACACGGACAGACTGTGGGGCACAGGGAACACATGACCCAGAGAACAACCCGTGGGGATGGTAATTGCTGCACACCAGAATGTACGGGAAGGGAAGGGATATGGGCCGCAATTCGTCAGAACAGTGAGGGTAGGAAAGGTACTGCCACTATGTAACCCTACTAGAAACACACCCTTCTGCATGAACCTCTCAAATTCTGAAATAAACACAACCATACCTCCACAGCACAACAACCGCACACACTTTCACATCAAATGTGAGTTTGTTTCCAGGATAGCAATTTCAGTAATCATAGACTGTTAGGGAGATTTCTCACACAAGTGCTAAATTCCCTCTACCCTAGAGCCCTCCAGCTCTTTTGCTTTTGTGTTCTTTGGTTATGGAGTTGAAACAACGCCAGAGGCATCATCTTTTTCTGTGCATCACAAAGCACCTTCAGTGCAGTGGCACAGGGATGTCTTTTAGACTTCTCAAGGAATAAATACCTTCTCTGGGACTGACTACTGTCTACTGTTAAATTGACTTTACTAGTCTCTTTAAATTTGCAGACCCATCACACACTATCTTCCTAAAGAGTGCCGGAGCGGTTGCCTAGCATCCTCTGAGTCAAAACACTCATGTAACAATCAATAGTTACCCTTTCCTACTTGAAATGGCTGGTGGCAATGGCTTAGATCAAACTACCATGATTTTTCCCAACCGCTAACAACGGTAGCTAAAAATCGGGTCAGCCATCTTTTTCATATGGCGCCCAAGACCTATCTATAAAAAGAGACTCCAGTCATCTTTTTTCGCCATTTCTTTTAGGAAAGATCCTTCTTGTATTTGACTCTGCGCGCCAAACCAGGTTTGGTCCCTTTGTTCGGTGGCCTTTGGCGGGTTTCCGTGCTGAAGTCCTCCTCTGGTGCCTGAGTGTCTGGGATGGACAGGATGTGAGGGAGGTGCCCAAAACTCCCTGTACTTGGTCTCCTAGGAGACCTGAATGCACTCTGGCGTGATTGGCCGGCTGGCTGTCCGGCAAGGAAAGCCACCCTGCTGTGTGAGTGACATCCAGGCAGGAATGAATGGATGAAAACTGTTTAAAAGCAGGTCTCTGGGACTTGGAAAGTAGAGTCGGCCACTGGAAAGAAAGAACCGAAGACGAGCAGAAGGAAGAGGACTTCTGCAACTCCTGGATGACTGGTGAAGCTCTGCTGCAGGTCCGAATTGCCTGAAACTCCATCGACAGAGAAGCCCTTCAAGGATAACCTCTTCCCTTGAGTTTGGTGGGAACAACCAACTCACAAGCCAACTGGACACCGTTCCCATCTGGTCGAATATTCTTCAGGGTGCTGTTGAAAACCGGATAGCCAGAGGGAAGGAAACCAACTTGTGGACTTTAAGGCACTCACACCTTAAAACAATTTTTTGCCAAGCTTGTGGCCTCATCCCTGGGCAGTGTAGGAACTTCCCGACCTCCTCCTTCTTGTCCCACGACTGAAGCTCAGGAACAGCGAGATCTGCTCAAACTGCCAGGAACAACTGCCTCAGCTACAGCTCTTCTTCATTTACAAGGTACTGTGCAAACGCAGTCTGGAAATCTTTTCGGCCACGGAGAAAGTGTGTGTAACTTTCACGACTTCGAATGCTTGTACTTCCCTAAACATTCGTCAAAACTTTCGCCTAGCCACATTCTTCTAAAAACCGTGGCAAAGACTTTACCGTTTACTACCAGAACTGTGCTATCCTATACAAAGACTCTGAACCATTGACTTTGGCCCAGGCCTATGAACTGAATTGCTGGTTGTAGTTTACTGAAACCCTTTGCCCTGCCTATGAAAGTATTTGGGCTGTCTATTCTTATAAACTTGTCTTTCTACCCCTTTTTAAAGTATCTGAAGTGCCATTTTGCTCCCACTTCAGGGGAGCTAAACTTGTTCATTTACTTATCGGTTGTGTATTTGTGGTTTATTAGTGTGTGATATTGAGCTGTTCTTGCTAGTGTAATGTTTTCAAACTGACTGTGTAAATAAATGTATATTCTTTTACCAAGAAACCTTCAGTAAAGTGTTTGTTTGAATCACTGAATGGCCTTACCCAAAAAGTCCTCTCCCCCACACATGTTAAAGGCAGAACCCTTGACTGGGTATCTGAACTTAACTGCAACATAGCCATTACTGACATCACCCCTCAAACATGGACCGACCACTATCTAATAAACTTCACTGCCACACTTGACCTCCTTAGCCCTAAAATTATCAAAATGGTACCACCACTCCCCACCAGAAGTAAAAAAGACATCACGACAGAAAAACTCATCCCCCTCCTCCTGCCTACCATCAATGGCCTGAAGGACAATACCCACCCAGACACCCTAGTAGACACCTTCAATAAAGCTATGTCTCATGCACTAGATACTATTGCACCTCCAAAACTACGCAAAGCTAAACAAGAAGCCCACCTTAATGCTTGGTTCACCCCCAGCTTAAGGGCCTCAGAAAGCAGAAACGAAAACTCCAAACTATCTGGCGTAATTCACCTACCGATGACAAGAAAGCTAATTTAACCCAATTCACCAAATATTACAAGTCAGAAATTATCAATACAAAAAAAAATATATTCAATGACAGAATTACAAATGCCAAATCTAATACCAAGGAACTTTTTGCCATCCTCCGGGAAATGGAATCTCCTATCCAACCAACTGACATGGTCCCCAAGGACAAGATATGGTGCACTAATATAAAGAATGCCCTATCGAATAAAATTTCCACCCTCGAACTTAAAATAACTAATAAAAAGGATGCTCTCTCTCCTACTGATCAACAAGCACCGCTAGTAACTGAACCCAATACTATCCCCCCTTTTAGCTTCAAACCCATCTCCATCATCGACACTGAAAAGGTTATCCTCTCACTGAAGCCGTCCAACTGCAAAGGCGACAGTTGCCCCGCTCAAATAATAAAGGACACAGCCAGAGATTTAGCCCCATTCATCTCTAAGCTCATTAACTCCTCCTTCAAATCTAACACAGTGCCAGCCAACCTAAAAGAATCCTGGGTCCTCCCCTTTCTTAAAAAACAAACCCTCGATCCATCCATTCTGACCAATTATAGGCCTATCACTTCTGTACCTTTCCTACTAAATATTATCGATAGAGTAGCCTATCTCCAAATTCAAGACTACTTAGAAGCTAACCACCTACTAGGCTCGCGCCAATCGGGCTTCCGCCCGCTCCATAGCACTGAAACAGCCTTGATAGATCTTAAAACTAAAATGGAGGATTTCAAGGGTGGTGGGAAAATAGCGCTGCTACTCCTACTGGACTTGACAGCAGCTTTTGATCTGGTGGATAATGCAGTTTTATGCAACCACCTCAAGCTTGCTGCCAACTTCACAGGAGAAGCTATAGCATGGTTCCAATCCTTTCTAGCCAACCGGACCATGAGAGTGTTTCCACCTTCACTTGTGCCGATCCCATCCAAATTACATGTGGAGTCCCACAGGGTTCCTGTGTCTCACCCACCATGTACAACATTTTCACAAAGCCATTGTTCGACAAGTTGGACAGACTGGGCGTCACCTACACAAATTACGCAGATGACACCCAGATCCTCATACCCCTTTCGGGCAACTATGGAGTGGACCTGGCATTGGTGAATAAAATTTACATCCTCATTCAGGCATGGATGGCCACCCATGGCCTCTGCCTGAACGACAATAAAACTGAAATTCTGCTTCTTGGATCAGACCATAACCTATCTAAACTAACTCCGGACTATGCCACATTTAACATCGATAACAATACTATTAAGGTTATGCGAGAGGTTAAAACCCTAGGTTTTTACCTCGACTCAGCTCTCACCCTTAAAAAGCAAGTGAACTCCCTCGCCTCCACAACCACCTACACGTGTAAACTCATCCATGCTGCCAGACCCTTCCTGTCCTGTGCCAGCTGCCTCACCTTGGCTAATGCCCTTGTCATGCCCAGACTGGACTACTGTAACACCTTATACTCAGGTGCCAATAAGTCGGTCATTGACAAACTCCAGAGATTACAAAATAACGCTCTTAGAGCAGCTTTGAACATCCCACGCAGAGAGCATATCTCCAAACACCGGACCGAGGCCCACTGGCTAAAGATAAAGGACATAATCCTTCTCAAAACCATTTCTCTTACATCCAAATGCCTCAACAATCTAGCACCTCCCTACCTAGCTGAAAGAATCAACTGGATACCCTCTAACCGACTGACGAGAACTGCAAACACCTTCTTAATTGAAGTCCCTATACTTACCACGGTGGGTGGATCTAGCTTCCCAGTTAGAGCTGCACAATCTTGGAACTTACTCCCACCTGACCTTAGACGTCCTCTACCCTACACTAGATTTAGATCTAACGCTCTCAAATGGCTGCACAACAACGATATGTAATGACATTCACCCTTATCTAGCTGATCACGTTATACATTTGTTAAGACAATATTCTTCTGCGCTCACCCATCTTGCTCCCATAAGTACTGTAACACCTGTACCATTTGTTGTAAATTACCACTGTTTTGTAATAGCCTATGCCAGGCACTGTAACTAAGTTTCGCGTCTACTTGTACTGTTGCGTCAATCTGCCTACGGGCTTGGAGCGCACTACCAAATAAATAAACAAACAAACAAAACACTGTTTTTGTTGGTCCTATGTGTAACTTGTTCTACTGCTGACTCAACTGTTGAAATAAGTCTGGCTGCTCAGCCATCGCTACCTCGTTACTGTGTAGTACAGGCTTGTACCAAAGGTGAATTTGTACTGACACTCTCTTGGCCCTCTTCCTGCTCCTACGTGCAAGGCAAAAAACCTCGGGGTCATCTTCGACTCCACACTCTCCTTCTCTCCTCACATTTCTGATGTTTCTAAGAGGTCACAGCTGCACCTCCTCAGAGGTATCCTTCCTTTCCTCTCCTTCCCCCAGAAGCTCACTGTCTCCAGAGCCCTGGTTCTCTTGAAGCTGGACTACTGTAACAGCCTCTATCTAAATCTGCCTGCCTCTACTCTCCGCCCTCTGCAACTCATCCAGAACAGGACTGCAAGACTTGTCCTTGGCCTCAAGCCCAGGGACCGTATCTCTCCAGGACTGAAATCGCTACACTGGCTCCCCGTGGCTGCGAGGATTAAGTTCAAAACCCTCTGCATTGTCCACAAGGCCTTCTGGGGACTGGGGCCAAATTACCTTCAACTCTCCCTTCCTAAATATCTTCCTTCTCGAGCACTTCGCTCTTCCGCCTCCAACTCCCTCAGGGTCAGCCGCTTCGCCAAGCAATGAGTTGGGGGGAGATCTCTCTCCGCAGCAGGGTCTTCCCTCTGGAACAGCCTTCCTGCCTCCCTGAAACTTGAGGAGAACCATCTCCAGTTCCGGAGCACCTCAAAACCTTCCTCTTTGCTTCTGCTTTCTCTCTCCGTCTCCCCTGCTAAATCACTGAAACTGTACTGAATCAGCAACTGGGCCACTCACCAATATAGGTCCTTGGCCCAGCCACTCTCCCCTGCACTGCCTTCCTGGCAACCCCTGCACTGCGGGACTGTCTCTGTATCCCTACAGCCCCCCACCTGTGCCCCACTTGTCTGCACTTATCTTGCACTTGCCACCAGCTGGCCCTTATTATTTATCTTGTTCATTACTAACCCTGTACTGCACTTCCCCTCTCCCTTTCCCCCTTGCACTTTTCCCGTCCCCCCTACCCATGCACTTGCGCAATCTGAATGGCACCTGGCCTAGTAGGATCGTTGTCTGTCTCCCCTTGTTCCCCCCTCCCTGCCTCGTCGCGCCTTGAAACACTTGTGTATAGGCGCGTTACAAATGCCGTATCATATCATATCGGCTTATAAATATGGTGCTATTTGACAAATCTACATAAAAGTTTGCAAAACGATTTCAAATTGAGATATACATGTTTTTGTAAAGTTTGGTGGGATGTTCTCATGAGGGGGCCAAATTAGAGGGGTGTGTCAACATTTTTAGATGACTTTTAACTTTGACGAATGTGGACAAAAGTTTTCAGAAAGATTATAGACCCAACCTTGAATGTCTATGCCTGAATGGATCTTGTGAAGTTGGGGGCTAAGTTATATGACTATTGTATGTACGTGTATTTTGACACTTTTGGAAAAATAAATGTGGTTTGATTTCAAGCAAACTTGTGTAAGAAGCATTGGCAAGGACCTTAAAGCATGGTTTTGCAAATGTGCCCATGTTTTTTTTTTGACAAGTGTCATAATGTATATACAAAACATTGTGATATACATTTGGTCACTGAAGTATAGCCTGTGGCCATGGACAGTGGGCAGATTTTCCGGGTCATAAACTCATGACCTGGACAATCTGGCTACTGTCTATGACCGCAAGGGACAACACATGGGGTTAAAGTTGCCATGTCCACATGGGACCGGCTATGTGGTAAAGTTATTCGAAAGTGGGATAGGTTTGAAAGGGAAAAGAAATGTGCTTGTGATAATATGGTCATAGGGTTCTGTCTTCGTCTTCTGCAGGCTGCCATGGAAAGGGAATGGGGCTCTATACAGAGCCCTGCCTTACCTTTTCATGGTGGCCATCGTTGTTCCTACAACGGGACGCCGGAAATATCAATTGTTTAGTGCCCCAGGTTCCGGTTTGGGAATCAGGGGTGCTAATGGCCTTTATCCCCCATCGCAGGGCCTGGAATGGAGGATAATGGTCCGGAACCCTCAGTACTTATTTATTTATTTATTTATTTATTTATTTATTTATTTATCATGCGCCGAAGCTTGCAGGCATTAGGACGCACACTTCACACTTCACTTCGGCTGATAACTTGGGCTGCTGTGCCGTTATTCCCCGGTTCAGTCCCTGGAACGGGGGATGAATGCCACTTTATTCCCATTAGCATAACACAAAATGCTAATGGAAATGTTGGAAAAACATATTGAGTCTATGTAGTTTACTAGGAAATGTAAAGTAGATGTAGTCTATAAGATTTTTTTTTAGTTCTATTTTTTAACTGAGAAGGGTGGTCCCTAAAGGAACGTTTCTTTTGCTGTATTAAAAAAACGTGTTTGCAGGCGAAGTTAGTACGTAAGGCGGGGAGTGAAATGAGGGAAGACGCATCAAGCACTAATATGGAGGGGCAGGTGGACAGGGGAAGATGTTGCGCGTGTCTTACTTCTAAGATAGTGGGCAGTGTTTCTCATGCCCCTTGATTACAGCTTCAACGTATTTCAAAATTGCTCCCCCTGCAGAGTGGTGTGTTGCAGTATATACAGAGGACTGTTGTTTTATATATATGTATAGGCTGTGTGGTTACAATATTGTTTGAGGAAGATGATGTAGATCGCGTAGACCACAAGACCCTCACCTCTCACCTCATCAACACATCCCAATTCTCCAACGAGGCCTCTACATGAATTACCTCTTTTCTAAATGGAAGAGCCATGAAAGTATTTTCCAACCAGGCAAACGCAGCTCCCACAACCATACATTGCGGAGTCCCACAGGAATTCTGCACAGCCCCCGCTCTCTATCTATAATAACGTATTCACTAAACCGCTTTTCGACAAACTGGACTCACTCGGCATAGCCTATACAAACTATGTCGATGATACTCAGGTTCTCCTCCCCCTATCTGATATGATACGATATGAAATGGCATTTGTAATGCGCCTATACACAAGTGTTTCAAGGCGTGAAATATTACGACCAAGATGCGGCTGCACTTTACCTAATTTACAGCACCATCCAAGCATGCATGGCCACAAATGGGCTGTGCCTTAACGGTGACAAAACCGAGATCATCATAATAGGCCCCAAAAAGATCCTAGCGAAACTTGACCAACAATATTGTAACTTCACCATAGACAACTCGATCATCCCTGTCTCACCATATGTCAAGACACTAGGTGTCTACCTTGACTCTAACCTGTCCATGACACGCCAGGTCAGCATCATTGATTCAGCTTCCACCCACACTACGAAGCTCATCAATGAGGTTAAATCCTACCTGTTCAAACAAAACTGCCTTGCTATCGCCAGAGTCACTATCAGAGCGAAATTAGATTACTGCAACGTCCTCCTTGCAGGAACCTATACTAAAAGTCTAAACCATCTGCAGGTTATCCAGAACAATGCTCTTAGAGCTGCTCTCAACTTACCTAAAAGGGATCGTATCACTCAAGCAAGGCGCGACGCGCACTGGCTCCCTGTGAAAGACTGGATCACGTTCAAGACACTCATGCTCACACACAAGTGTCACACACTCAATTCCCCACACTACCTCTCTGACATCATTGCACGAGATGTGTCCACTCGCCCGAAAAGAATCTGTCATGCTAACAAACTCTGCATCCCAACCATAAAAAGGACCAAAGCAGGATGCCTTGACGTCCCCCATATTGCACCCAAACTCCGGAATGCACTCCCCAACTCACTTAGAGCGGAACCATCCCTCTCAGCATTCAGGCAAGCACTAAAAACCGCCCTATTCAACTAACCTCCAGCTCCTCCTGTCCTATCCCCCTTCCTGGTCTATCTCTCCCTTCTCCACGTCTCTGTAACTAAGTATGTACTGTATGCATTTCCCTAAGTCATGTACTGTGTAACTAAGCTTGAATCTTCTGAAACAGTGCCATGATGCCTAAGGGCTGCTTTGCGCTCTACAAATGTGAATAAAGAAATAAATAATAAATAATAATAACCTATGACATTCAATGAAAAAACTTTGTTAGAGGGACTTTATGGTTAAGTTGCACAAGTAAAAACCTACAGCAGGCCTCAAAAGATTGAGCAGGAGATGAGCTGAGCTGATCCAGCCTGCTCAGGGAGCCAGGCGTTTGAGACAAGGCCCACAGCCAAAGACAAGAGATACAGAGACATTCCAATCCTTAGTCGACAAAGGGAGCAGCTGCAGAAAAGGGGAATACATCCTCATAATTCAGAGCGACAGAGCTCAATTTCGTGGTCTCTGGCCACGTGATACAGTTGAAACAGACAATGGACAGTGATCAGGGGTGAGAAAGGAGAGCCATTCCCAGGATGCCAGACGCAGGCTGAAACAAATGTGCAACAAAATGTTGCGATGAAGACGGACATAGTCTCATAGGCAAAGGTGGTAAACACAAGTTACAATTCAGACACAGACCCGTTCACAGCACCTTGAAAAGATGCACAATGATCTGAGAACCCTTTCGGGTCCCAAGTCCTGGGGACGTCAGCTCTAGCCAATCACAGTTTAACACTCTAGGAGAGGGTAGCAATGGGTTCTTACCGTTAGCAAAGGTAGACCCACTGCTCTGCAACAATGTAGCAAGATAAATTTTAGGGAAGGGACAGGACGGCCACCTGACATGTAAGAGCCAGCAGAATAACTTGTATATGTACTTATATAGGTTATTATGCTGCTGCAGGCCAATCCCACGTCACAATAGGTTTTTGGGGAACAGCCCAAGTGATGACAGAGCAGTGACATGTTTTCTAGACAAAAGCAGCCTGTGCGTGATTTACTGTGTGACATGCAGGAATCTTTCTGAGTTCTTGTATCGATCCCTGTTGGTTTTGGCTGTAATAACTTGCCGTCTGACTGAATTCTCCATTTATTCTGGGGAGGGAGTTAGGCCCTCTGAGTCTGCGACCACTGTCCCCTTCCTCTTAAAGATTCTGGACAAATCAACTCATAATCACATCCAACTATTTCTTGAGTCCAATCATATCCTCGGTAGAAGACAATCTGGGTTTCGCAAAGGACACGGCATAGAAACTGCCCTCCTTGATTTCAAAAACCAAATCACCTTAATCATCGATAACGGCAGATCTGTCGGCTGCCCTCGATCGCGTAGACCACAAGA
Organism: Ambystoma mexicanum; assembly: GCF_040938575.1. NCBI lineage: Eukaryota > Metazoa > Chordata > Amphibia > Caudata > Ambystomatidae > Ambystoma > Ambystoma mexicanum. The sequence goes on along the minus strand of NC_090925.1, from coordinate 65,255,071 downwards.
CCCTCACCTCTCACCTCATCAACACATCCCAATTCTCCAACGAGGCCTCTACATGAATTACCTCTTTTCTAAATGGAAGAGCCATGAAAGTATTTTCCAACCAGGCAAACGCAGCTCCCACAACCATACATTGCGGAGTCCCACAGGAATTCTGCACAGCCCCCGCTCTCTATCTATAACGTATTCACTAAACCGCTCTTCGACAAACTGGACTCACTCGGCATAGCCTATACAAAATATGCCGATGATAGGGGGATGGAAACTATTGAAACTGGAAGGGAAAACAATCGGGGAGGCGGAAGGGGCAGCTAAGGCAATGCAAGGTCTGAAGGGAAGCAGCAAAGCATCACATTGGGTGGAGATAATGAAGGAGGCAGATAGAAGAGAGAAGGATTGAGAGGATAAAAGTTGGAGAGAGAAGACAGAGAATGAAGAGGAATAGGAGCAGGTGCAGTGGGTTAGAGAAGAGAAGATCGAAAGAGATTGCAAGGGAATGAAACAAGTGGAACAGAGCAGCGGGACAGGAGGACAAGGGAATTAGAAGAGCTTGAGAGGCAAAGGGAAATAGCAGAGCAGGAAAAACACACATTGTTTGAGAGGGAACAGAGGAAGCTACAGCTGGACAGACTAGCAAGGGAACGCACATGCATGGAGGAGGATGGGTGAGCAATAAGTGCGGCGAAGACACAAGGAGCAATGGACAGGGGAAACGGCAGACATGAGGAGGACAGGTGAACAGAACCAGATGGCACAAGCTCACGGGGCAGGAGCACAATGGAAGGAGGCAGAACTGGCCTAGAGGCCTGGGGGGAGGAAGCAGATACAACTTGATAGACATTGACCTCAGCTTGAAACCTAATACGGACTTGACATCTAGAAGACTGAGGTTTAGCAGATGACTTTTGCAGTAACATGGGCTCGGGGTCCGACAATGAGGACAGTAACAGCGGGGATGAGAGGGTTGAGCAAAAAAAAAAAACAATTACACAACTCAATTCCCGTAACAGCGCCTCGATGCCCACGGGCAGTGTGAGTGCTTTAAAAATGCTAAATAAATAAATAAATAATATCGATCCCAATCAACAGGGACATGGGCTGGCAAGTGGGTGACATGGGAGTACAGGACGCACACAGAAGAAGAAGGAGGGGCAGCTCAGATGAGCAGGGATGGCTGGCGAATTACCCCACTGCATATGTCAATAGACTTAGAGACCTCCCAGGATGAAGGAACGGGGAAACAGGTTTAGCCTGCTCAAGGGGAAGCTTAACAAGGAGGTATGTCAACAGTGTCCGGGTACCCATAAAAGAACCAATAGATGTATGCGCTGGCATTGAAAGCGAGTGAGGGGACCGACAGGTCCGACTCACTAGAAATACGCCTGAGGAGGAGGGATTCACACAGATGCCCTTATTGCAGAGGGGAGGGGTGAAACCTCATTATATACCATGGAAACATGGAGACAAGGAGAATGTGAAGTGTAGGCTGCCATTGTTGAGTGCAGAAGCTGGTCCATGCATTTATGAGATAGAAAGAATTACTGAAGGAAACAGGTTAGCAATTGGAGACGTAAAAGCACTACTAATGGCGATCCTCGAGAACGCTGCTGATGATGTGTGGAGGGGGCTGGCTTCCCTGTAGTGACAACACAAAACACGTCACACAATGGTTTGCCATTTGCAAACTGCAGAGCTGCCATATGGCAAGCATTAAGGACACAATATCCAGACACCTCGGACATAGGGGCAATTATGTCCTAGAAAACGAGGGAGGATGCAGTATATTCAGAAGATTCAAGAGCTTTGGCTCCTTGACACTCGACAACCATGGGACAAAACAGTAGCCATATTCTATCACATACTAGTGCAGGTGCGGCCGAGCCCGCCCAGAAACATCTTAAGAAGTTGGGGGGAATGGAAGCAAGAGGGTGGCCGAAATACAACTCACAATAGTTCACCATTGTAGGATATAGCAGGAGAAGCTGAAGAAAAAAGCGGAGGGCAGGAAAATAGATGATGCAAAGCTAGTGCAGAAAAAGCTATCAAACTACGCAATGGAAGGGGCGGTATTAACCAGCCCCAACCCACAGGGACTACAGCCGCAGCAACAACCACAGTAGTTTGCACTACCCACGGAGCAGGCTCATGCGGCGGGGGTACAGACAACAATTGTTTCGAGGAGGGGGGCCAATCGAGTGGGTGTGGTTTCAGACTGCAGATGCATCATAACCAAGGGAGCTTTCAACAAGTGTTTTGGGGATATGGACAGCAAGTGCAGAAGGGCCCAGGGGATTTTTCAGGGGGTTTCCAATAGCAAGGGAGGGAGCCACCACAGTGTTGGACATGTGGGCAGTTAGGCCACATTTCAAGAGTATGTAGGAGTAGGGGGATGCAGAAGAATTGGGGACCACAGGGCCAGCAGCCCTTCCAACGGGGCCAGGATGACTATTACTCACAACCAACAACAGCAAGGACATTTACAAGGCCCACACCAGCAGATGCCACAAGCACAGTACAAGCATCACAGATGCAAACACAGATACCACAGATACCAGCACCAGTACCACAATATTTACAAGCACCACTTACTCGCAGAAACACGCAGCAATTGTGACAGATACAGAGCAATTATGCAGCGGCACATGTGTAATCCATGGCAACGGTTCCCATTAGATAATTAGGAGGAATTCCCAGGGTGGGGAAAAACCCCTTTACAGGGAATGGAATGTCCTTGTACTTTCAATAGGACAGCCCACAGATGAACTTGATGTTTCCCATCCTGTCAATCACACCTAACCTTGCAGAGGAACCTTGCATTGGGGTGGCGATAGGTGACAAAACCTTTTCCTTTCTTGTTGACACAGGGGCGACTAGGACTTGAATTCGGGAAGGAGCATTTAAGTTGTCAGGCATTGCCATGAACACTCAAGGATTCTCTGGGGCTCAGGAAGTGGTTCCTTTCACAGACCACATTTCACTTTCTATAAATGATCACGATCCATCTCTGCCTAAACTTTACTCTCAACAGACATCTGTAAACATATTGGGACACGACATTATGAGCAGACTGACCAGGACTATTTCATTCACAGACAAGGGAATAGTGTGCTCCATGCCAGGAATACACATGCTCAATATAAGGCAGATTGTTCACGCTTATTGTGGACGAAAGGTACAGAGGGTGGTGTCAGTGGACGCAGAAATGTTCCAGTATGAGACTGACATTGCAATTGCATGGCTTTCAAGCATTGCAGGGAAAAAATGGTTGGTTGCCCTAACGAATACTTATTCAGGCCTGAGTTACCATTGGACGAGGAAGAGGGAACCATAGTGCCAATACAAATAGAGGCAGTGGTGATGAGAGAGGACTGGATAGCAGTACATGGGTTGGATGACACAGGGCAAGCATGGAGAGCAGTGATCAAATTGGCAGAAGGGTACAGGTTCACCACAGTGACAGACAAAGAGGTATTCAGGGAAGAGAGATTAGAAATAGAGATGGTGTTCGATATGAGTGTGACATACTGGCTAAGGATACACTACAGTGAGGTACCATGGAGGATGGCAATGGTGCTGTAACCACCATCCCGATTCTGTGAGAAGGATCTGGCCAAGGTAAACAGCACCCTATGGACAAATAGTCCTTATGATTTTGGGCACATAAAGAGCACAGGGGGACTGTTGATCAAGCAGAAGCCAGGAGCAATCTTACAAAGAGTGAAACACTACCCACTAACCAAAGAGGTGGTTGAAGCCATTTATGAGCCAGTCACAGCATTAATAGAGATTGGCATTCTGGTACTATCAGAATCCACAGGCAGCACCACAGTGTACACAGTGAGATTGGCAAAGGCCATTCATGGTGTTTCATACAGGATTTAAGGCCCCTTAACCACATTGTTGAAGCAGAGTATCCTCTAGTAGCAAAGCCAGCAACAATGTTCTGCAGCATTCCGACAGAAGCTGCCTGATTCACGGTCATTGACTTGAAGAATGCATTATTCACGGTACCACTACACCCAGACTCACAAGACTTGACCAGCTTTATGTATAGAAACTAGAAGGGGAAACATACAAGACTTCCTCAAGGGTACTGCAAATCTCCCTCTATCTTCAACAGAGTGACACAGATGGTATTTTGCAACAACAGATGGAGAAAACAGTTTTACAATACGTAGGCAAAATGTTGATTTACAGACAGAAGATTAGTGTAGACAGGACTCACTGCACGTGTTGACTATACTAGCTGACAAGGGATACAAGGTGGCAAGGCCAAGTTACAAAATTTCAGAAGGAAGTGCTTTACATTGGACAGACAAGCTTACAGCATGGTCAACAGATTACCCCAGAAATAAACAGAGGCAATACTCAAAATACCTACCGTCTGGGTGCACTGAAGGAAGCATAGAAGGGACACAAAACACTGACATGGACCAGAGTGATGACTGATGCATTTGACATGCTGAAAGAAGAAATATGTGCAGCACCAGTGCTAGAGATCCCAGATTATAAAAAAAAATATTTCTTCTCTCACACACTGATGGTGTAGTGATAAAGGCAGTACTGACACAGAAGATGAGCATGGGACACAAACCAATAGCCTACTGCAGTGGGAAACTTTACCCAGTAATAAGAGGACAATATCAGTGCGAACAAGCTTTGGAAGCTGCCGCATTCACAGTAGAGAAGTCAACAGCAATCACCATGGGATGCACTACCATTCTGTATGTGGAACGCGCCATCTTTGCTATACTGCAAAAGCCAAAGAGCACACTGACGTCACAAAGCGCATCAGGGTACGAAGTGTTACTATCAAACGCTCCACTGAAGACAGTGAGATGCAGAGTTGTCAACCCTGCAATTTTCCTAGTAGATGTCCTACAAGACGGTGACTGTGTGCACGACTGTGCAGAAAACATGCAGGCATTCAGTGACACTCGCAAGGTAGATAAGGATGCATTTGAGGGGGGAGACATACTGTACATTGATGGATTGTCAACTATTGACCAGACAGATGGGGTCAGACATACGGGAAGTGCAGTAGTGAGGTTGAAAGAAGATGGGCCAAGTGAGGTAGTGGCAAGTGCGTGATTACCATACCATTATTCAGCACAAGCAGCAGAACTAGTGGCCCTAATACTAACATTAGAGCACACCAGATATAAGAAAGTGACAGTATATTCCGACTCAGCCAACGTGACATTAACAGTACACGCAGGATTGGCACAGTGGATCAGGAGAAGATTCAGAAGTGCAGACACCAGTACAGCATGCACTTTTATAGGGTAAACTGATTGAAGTGATTGATTGCCATGCACGGATAGCCATAGTGAAGTTATAAGGCCACACTAGCGGGGGAAGATCCTATTTCAAGCTGAAAGGAAGCAGTAGACTTTAAAGTGAAATGTGCAGTATATTTTATATTTTGGAGAGCCATTAGAAATGGAGGCGGATGTTACGCTCACCTGGCTCCCAAAGGGGCGTCGGTCGGACCCGGAGTGCTGCGGCCTCCACCCACGTGATGCATAGTGCAGCGACGACTGACTGGATCTGCCCTCCTAATCTTGTCTGCTTGGTCCGTAGAAATATTCTCCTACAAGTGGAGAGATGGATTTAGCCACTTGTGGATTCAAGTGATAGCACCCCCACTGTCCTCCCCACTAATCACCTCTGAAGCGCCCTCTCAGCAATCTCACCTTATATTCTTGAAGGATGAGCCCTCCATCCTGCGAAGCACGCAGGGGCGCGTTGATGACCAGTTAATTCACTGGCCTGAAGATATTGGAAGAGTGTAGACGAATCCTGACTCCAAAAGGTCCTGGCAAAGAGCCGTAAGTATATAGTTTGTAAGAGTTCAAAAATGTCTGGAATTCACTCCTGTCCAATTCCTCTTTTATCTTGCAGCTTTGACCCAATAAAAAGATTGACAGCTGAAAGCGCTCCGGTAAAAGTCTGTGTTACCCAACATTGTCCGGTAAATAATGCCAAGGGTTAAACTTGCTGCTTTCTCTCTTATCTTACAGGTGCGGCATAAGAAGATGTGGCGTGCTGATGAATTATACCTCCGGCGGTAAAATCAGGTAAGCATACGGCGGCTAAAGAGATTGTCTCTGTCTGTTCTCTCTGCTCACCTTGTTGTTTCTTGTCCCCCTTAGGTGCCGGGATTCGGCGATGTAAAGATGGAGACAGCGCCGGATCGAAGAGATGCTGCGTGGAACGGTGAGTATGGCGCGGCGCTGCTGCTGGCGATGCAACGCGTTTAAAACAAAGTCTTTCCTCTGGTTTGAATATGCGATGAATCCGGAATCAGGTAAGAAATCAGGTAATACTTGTGTTTTAATCTTTGCTTCTTTCCTTCTTTCTAGGTGCTCTAGGTTCGAGGCGGGCGTGTCAGAAGGCTGGATGCTGCTGCTGGCTCGGTGAGTGTTACGCTACTGGATGCAGAATAACTCGAAGCGTGTGCTGCTCTTCGGCTTGGTTTAAATAGCCTGCAAAGTAGTCCCAGGTAGGTATTCCTCCCCGACCACACCCGAGTAACAAAATAGTCCCTAAGGTAAAGTAGTCCCTTCCAGGCCTCACATGGGCTTGGATCTTCTTGCAGCATGGTCTGCATCAGGTAAAAGTGCACCTAGGAGCCAGGACTGATGTCCCATATGAGCCTGGTGCCATAGGCGCCAGGACTGAACCCAGACAGCCCCTAGCAGGGGTTGCTGGGTTTTCTCAAGGCGACATGATGCCTGCTCCCGGGGCTGATGGACGTGGTCTGGATGCCCGGGGGTATGCATCATGACAGCGGCTTCACATGCTCGAGAGTGCACCAGGAACATGGTACTAAAAGAAGGGTACAATGCACTGCCAGAAGCACAGATTATGGAGCTGCAGGGAACTGCACCTCGGGAGGAAAAGGAATTGTGGGTTAAAAGAGGATGCACAATGTCTCCAACAGATGCCTTATGGCGGCAGAATAACAAAGGGAAAGTGGTCATGCCACTAGCATTATTGAACAATGCACTGACACAAATGCACCATCCACCACAAAATGGAAAGATGTCATTGCTGCCTAGATTGGAGAACCATGGTTCTGTCCTAATTTGGTGGAACACATGGCTGAATGTGTCAGTAATTGCTTGTTGTGTAAACAGTTTACAGCAGAGTTGTGAGAGGAGCCATGCCGTGGCCAGTGGCCCATTACAGCATTTACATGGTGATTACATTGACATGATCCAAGTGTGTCAAGGGTACTTCTACATGAGAGTCATTGTATGCACATTTTCCATTTGGATCGATGCGGGCCATTGTTCACATGCCGATGCTCTTAGAGCAGCCAAGTTTTTTGGTCAGGGAAGTGTTCCCAAGATGGGGCGTTTGTGAGGTCCTTATGTTTGACAATGGCCCTCACTTTGCAAATGAAATGTTCCAGCACATCACCACGTTGTTGGGCATTCAACAGAAATTTGCCTGTGCGTATCGCCCGTAAGCGAATGGGGTGTGTGAACGCCTGAATGGCCTCCTGATGGAGTTCATAGCCAAAACACAGCAGAGCACAAGGAAAAATTGGCTGCGCTGCCTACCTCTTGCCAGGGACATCATTTGGGGGTCGCCAGAGGTCGCAAGAGTGACCGCTGGCGATTGGCCAGCGACCCCTGTCAATCTCTTGCGACCTCTGGCTGTTGACCAATCAGAGGAGGAGGGGCATGGCCACAGCGTGCTGCAACGCTTGTCCTCCATTTTCATTATTGCACGTGCATGCCGAAACGCGTGCTTCTCCTCTCGTGCTGCTCCTCCAGTTTGTGTGCAGGCAGGCATCCACCACGATCCACCCCCCCACTGAAGAAGGCCAGGCAGGCGCGGCAGGCCAGTGACTACTTCGACGAGGCAGGTGAGTGAGTCGACCGGTAGTCTGTGGTCACCGTCACCGCCGACGGTCACGGCCGCAGCACCAAATTCATGTTTACTAAAGTTACAAATTTGTGCCGCATACGCAGGCTAATGTTCACAATTCTATCTAAGAGTGGGCATGTTGACATTCAAGTTTCACCTAACTGCGGGCATGCTAACATTTAAAATCCTATCCTGATGCGACGCAGGCCAACGTTCAGAACTCTATCCAGGCGTGGACATGCCAACATTCACAATCCTATCCAGATGCCATGCAGGCCAATGTTCACAATTCTATCTAAGAGTGGGCATGCTAACACTCAAGTTTCACCGAAGTGCGGGCATGCTAACATTTACAATCCTATCTAGATGCGACGCAGGCTAATGTTCACAATTCTATCTAGGTGTGGGCATGTTAACATTCAAGTTTCACCTAAGTGCAGGCATGCTAACATTTAGACCTATATAGATGCAACGCAGGCTAATGTTTACAATTCTATCTAAGTGCGGGCTGCCACTTGCCTTTGTTAGTGGTTCACCTAAGGCCTGTCCCGGCCAGAGTGCAGGGCTGAGTCACATAGCTGTCAGGTCACTGGATTGGTCTGAGTCCAATCAAAGTAATCATCTACCAGCCCACTGTACAGACAGACTAATGTGTTGCAGGCTATGTCCAGCAGCCTGCCTTAGAGTCACATAAATTACCTGCCACTGTAAAAAGCAGTAGGATCTGTCACTGAAATCTGTAGGCGGTAGGACTGCTTAAAAAGCAGTAGCTTACTGCCTAACTCTGTAGGGATGGCAAGTATGTTAGTATATGAATTTGGTGCTGGCACGGCAGCGGCTTAACATTAGGGAAAGTAAGCAAGCCGCTGATGCCGGCAGCACCAAATTCGTTTTTACTAACGTTACATTTTGTCTTTTATAGATCATGTGGGGATTGAAGGCATTTTTATTTCCTGCTGTAAGATAAGTCATCGCTGGTTCCATGTGCCCCCGACCCCAGCCAGTGTGTCCATGTGCCCCTCGTCACTGTGTCCATGTGCCCCTTGCCCCTCGCCACTGTGCTCATGTGCCCTCCTGAACCCAGCGTACAGCAACAGCTTATGCGAATTAAACTGCTTAAATTAACCACAGGCAGATGAAATCCAAGTCATTTGTGGCCTGCAGCCTATACATTTTGCAATGCATTTAACTAGGATTTTACATTGTGATACGACATTATGTAAACTGCTGCTTGCCTGAGCCACACACTCTGCCTGGCCCTGCTGCGGCCTACAGAGCTAGTTCCTAGAGATCCTAAGACAATGGTGCATAACATGCGTCCCTCTGAGTCACAGAAGGTTAATGATGAATCGATGCCGGGCCTGAAGTCAGTCTCTAGGTCTGTCATGTGCAAAGCCTCTGTGGTCCAGTTTGTCTCTGCATGATGCGTGCACCCCAGAACTCTAAAACTCTATTAAAAATGAATATGGTCTGGTGTTGCACAAATGAATCTTTCTGATATTTTGTTATTATTTTCAGACCTGCATCTTCGTGTGGGAGTTCCTTCCTTTCTGTGTTCTCAACGCCAGCAAGCAGTACCACCATTGAGCAGCTGACATCCAGCCTTATCTGTGACCGCTGTGAGAGGTAAATGAACGTGAAGCAACATATTGAAAATGTACAGCATATGTTAATGATCTGATCTGTTAGTCCTTATCTATTTATGCATTGCAGCCTTGTCCTAGTTGTTTCAACACAAAAGATGGCTGTTTCTCTTCCATTTAATCAGAGAATACCACAAAATTAACTTCAAACTGTATGACACTGAACGCATGCTTCACTTCAGTTTTTTGGGAACCACGGGTTTCCTTTTTCTTAGGGGCAGAGTTTGAACAGGTTGCAACTGTTAATCTCTCAAATGTAAAGTATTACCCTGACAGATAAATACTTGTGCTTGCTCTCCCGACATTTCACTCCTCGGGGAGAGCACAGGCAGCTCTTGGTTGCAGATGACAGTGTGGTGACTGATCTGTCACCAAATCCATGCAGTGACCCTGTACAGCCAAAACCTCCTACATACCCTGTAACTGGTTCCCGTAAGTTTAACGGAGACTACAAAACATATCCTTGGGTGGAGTATTCCGTTCTGAAAGATAAAGTATACTGTTTTGCATGCAGACATTTTGGTTCTAATTCTGGAGGAGGGGGGCGTGCACGTGGCAATGTTCCATTTGTTGACATTGGCTTCGCTAAATGGGAAAAGACACATTGTTCTTTAAAGATGCACTCAGATTCTGATAAGCATAAGTCTTTGGTTGTTGCTTGGGCAGACTTTAAGCGTGTACAACAGACTACAGGCCCTCACCACTCAATTGTTTCAATGCTAGAAAAGGTTGGGGACCAAGAGATTGAAGAGAATTGTCAACATGTGCTGCAGTTACTAAAGGTTGTATGTATTTTGGGTCGTCAAGGACTTGCTTTCCGAGCCACAGACGAATTGAAAGACTCCCACAATAAGGGAAACTTCATAGCAATATTGCGTTTGCTGTCTGATAATAATGAACTTCTTAAAGTAAAAATGGCTAGAAGATATGGGCACTACACATCTCCTGAGTATCAAAATGACATGATCTCAGTTGTGGCAAATCTTATACGTCAGAATATCGTTAGGAAAGTGACAAAGCACTTTGTAGTGTTGGCTGATGAAACCAAAGACATTTCACATAAAGAACAGATGAGCTTTGAGATCCGGTTTGTAGATCAAGATGGGAACATTCAGGAAAAATCCATGGGATGTTACCACATGGACAAGTTGGATGCCTCCAGTTTAGCTGCAGCCATTGACAAAACTGTACGCAATGTTGGCTTTGACTGGAAGAACTGTGTGGCTCAGTTATGAGTGGCTGTTTAAATGGAGTGCAAGCGAAAATAAAAGAAATTGCTCCACAGGCAGTTTACATTCACTGTCATGCACATGGTCTAAACCTTGCGTTAGTGCAAACTATCACTAACATACAAACAGTGAAATATTTTTTCTCAACTTTGCAGGCTGTATATGTGTTCCTTTCACAAAGTTCTCCTTGACACAAACTCTTTGTAAAAGCTGAAACAGAAAGCGTTCTGGCAGTACAAGAATTAGAAAGACTTTGTGGCACTAGATGGTTTTATTGATACGCGTGTGTTAAACAAATACAGGCTCGATTTGAAACCATTATAGTTGCTCTCAGTGTAATAGAATCATCGCAAAAATGTGACAAGCAGGCTTGTTCAGAAGCCAGAGGAGTTCTCCGAAATATGCAGTGCTTTGAGTTTTTGCTAACTTTGTTAAGTATGGAAGCAATTCTGAAAAAGATTTGTGTGTTATCTGATGAACTACAGAGAAAGAATCTTGATATGCCAGATGCAATTAACCTAATTCAAGTGACAAGAACTGCCCTTCGTCAACCTTCGACAAGAATGCCATTGGGTGAAAATCGTCAATGATGCAACGGAAATGGCAGAAAAATGTGGTATTGAAACAGTTGAAGACCACAACTGCAGAACTTTAACAGTAAGGCAGCACCAATTGAGCAGCAAACTCAAAGAATACCTTGTTGGTACTACTGTAGGGAAGAGGCCTGGACATTATGAGCACTCTGAAGATCGAATGCCAAAGACTGAACGGATAAAGCAAGAGGTGTTTTTCTCCACCTTGGATAGGTTTGTACGAGAGTTGGATGCCTGTCTTATAGATAACATGGGGCTCTTCAAGGATGCCGGCATGTTCAATCCAAGGGCTAAACATTTCTTGGAGGACTCATCTGCAGATTTTCTTGCTCGCCACTACCTAGGGCCCCAAGTAGATTTTGCTGCATTGCATTCAGGCCTTGACACTGTAAGGAGCTATTTATCTGACAGGTATTCACTCTGCCAGGTACTATATCAATGAATCTCCTAAACCTGTTGGATCTGGTTCTTGCATTGCCGATTACAACTGCAACAAACGAGAGGTTCTTCTCCTGTTTGAAAAGAGTTAAAACTATTTGCGAAATAGATGTGGAGACAACAGACTTAGTGATTTGTTGGTAATGGCATGTGAACCTATGGAGGTTGACGAGGTAAATTTGAGTGATGCCATTGACCGATTTGCTGACATGCGACACAGGAGGTATCCTCTGAAAAGATGAACCATCATATTCTTTGACACTGTTAGATTATAGCTCAATTTTCCAGTTAGGTCTTTCTTTTCAAGTCACGCAGACCTAATCAGCACCACATAGTCTTCAAAACCATCTGCTACTCTCCTACACTACCAGCCTCTTCTCCTCATGAAGTCAGCCATGATACAACGCTCACGCACTACAACCAGTTTGTCTTACCTTCAAAACACTGCATGGTATGCTGTTGAGTTTTGTCAACATCCTATTTTTTACCAGTGAGCTAAGCAACAATGGATCATTACATCAGAAACATCATGTGTGTCTTTAAAATGGCAGCATCTGCCACACTGCCGGCATCCTACAGATTTTCAGTCTACGCAAGAGCAAGACATTCAATGAGCATTTTCCTGTGAAGCCAGACATGCACTACTAGTAGCACAGCCACAAGCAGCTGTCAACCGCCAGTCTCTTAGATTTTGAGTAGCCTCCATCAGCATCTTCTTGACAAGTCAGCCAGAAGCTTCAGCACAGCTGGTGTTTTGTGCCATGAAAACATTTGCTATCCGATTCCCGCCTGGCTCTTCTTCATTTCCAGTCAATGAAGCAATGATGAGCCATTTAAGCAGCAACTTCCTTTAAGCCAATCACCAGCTGCCCCAAAGCTACAGTTCTGTCTTCACAATGCCAGCACAGCGTCCTTGATTTGTAGTCAACCAAGCAATGATGAGACACACCCAGTCAGTGTCCTCTGTTAAAACCAGCCCGGCACCATCGGCATCACAGCCAGTATTCTGTGACCTCAAAACAGCACCTGCCATACTTGCAGCCTCTTCTCTGCCAAACACCTGCCGCTCCACTACCAGAGTTCTGTTTTCTTGATCTGTTGCCATTGAGCACTCACAGACCTCTCCTCTGGTTTCCGGTCACCTAAGCAACAACCTGCCTTCGAGTCAGAATCTTCACCTCACATGCCATTGAAACAGCAGCATCGGCACGTCTGTTAAGCCACTGTTCTGCTCAATCTGGTAAGAAACTACATTTTAAGTTTTATGATCAGAGTGAAGGAAGAGCAACTGTTGGGCATTATCCCAAAATCTATATAATAGTACTAATTGTTGGAATGTGTACCATTGTGGAGAGGTGCGGGGTGTGGAGGACAATGAACATGTAGGAACAGAAACCTAGGCATATAAAGAGTGTTGGTGAGTGTGGGAGTAATGCAAAATGCAGGCAGGATTTTTTCCCCCGTAAAATATGGGGACAGGACTGATGAGGCTTTTGGTACTGAAGTTTGTATCACTCAGTAATGCACTGTATGCCTTGAACACATTTTGAACTAATCTTTTGGCAGCCAAAATAACACAAGAAGAAGAATCATTAAAAACTAAGGATGCCATACATGTTTTCTGGTGAAATAATCTCCCTCTCCCCTTTTATCCTTCCCTATCCCCATGCCCGCCTATCCGTCCCTGTCCCCCCAGAATGTGATTTTGCTCTGTAGTCCTGTTGAAATAACAGGGCAAATCCACATAAAGAGGGGATTGGGGTTCATACACTTCACGTGGCAACATGGACCTTGACACTGCTACATATGATGATCTATTTTTGTATGAAATGTCACAATACACTGATATCGTAACTATTTTTTTCTTAGTGCACTGAGGGTAATGCTTTATGAGGCCACTTCCTGTGATGTCATGGTGGGGGTGTGGCCAAATGTCATCACTTCCTGTGGGAGGTGTGGGCAAATGACATCACTTCATGTGGGTTGTGGTCTAATGACATCACTTCCTGTGGGGTGTGGTCAAATGACATCACTTCCTGTGATGTCACTCTTGGGGGTGTGGCACTGTGATGTCACTTCCGCTACTCCTGGCATTTTGGTGAAATGACGTCCCTGCCTCTTGCCATATTTGCATTGCGGAATAACCCTGGGTCCGAACACGCACATTGTAAACAGGTAACCGACCGTGCTGTCAAACTAGAGGGTTAGTCAGTCTGGAACCACCTTGCAGACATCAAGCCCTTCAAAGTAGCGGCCTCACAAGGCAACATGATGGACAGGGCCAATTTTCAACAACTGGAAGTGCTACAAGCGGACTTTGAGCGTAAGCGGCAGAGTGGAGGACACCCAATGCTTACTTGTTCACAGGCATCAGAGATAGGGACCCAATTTATGGTCAATTTAGAGTGCAGAAACACTGTCTGTTTGTTGTTTTATTCCCTACACACTTCCATAGAGTAAGCTGATGTAATTGTTGGTCATTGTTCATGTTGCCCGCTGCCCACCACCCAAATACCTTCTCAAACCAATTTGGCCCCTCTGTAAGAAGGCCCACTAGATTCAGAGCACGATCCATCGGAGTATACTGCCTTACCTTTATAGAGTATTTGGCCCAAACATACCCCTATCCTTGACACACTGAGAAACTGTCACACTCAAGACTCAATCCTGCGGTGGTTTCTTCTTTCTGCATTTCTCCGATTTCCGACTGTCCTTGATTTGAACAGGTATGGTCGGTGATCCTCAATATCCAGCGTGAAGCGTAGTAGGAGAAGGAGGAAGAGTTCAGAATTCCAGGAAACACAGAATGACAACGTCCAGGAGTAAGGCGCAGAACCAGGAAGGGAGAAGCTGCTCACGGGTTACACGCGGTCGTGGGCGTGGAGCAAGGTAAGGAACCAGGAAGGAAGAGAGGGCAGTCCGGAATGCGAGAACTGCACAAAGTCTAGGGATGAAGGGAAAAGGGGTACAAGGAATCAGCAATACGAGGAGAATTCACTAGGCACACTAGCTGCGGACTCATACCGGAGCGTTGAGACGCAGAGCGCCGCGAGGGCGTGCCCTTTTTGTAAGATCCATTATTCCGGCGTAAACGCTGGAACGTAACATGATTGTTGCGGCGGCAATGTTGAAAGGAACACTGCCCCTGTGGTACGATGCATCATTGACCATGAGGTCCAGAAGGGGCACAAGTGGCGATTCATGACAGAAACTCATCAATAAGAAAGGGAATCCGAGTGATCCGACCGTGGCTGAAGTTGCACCTTTCTCATGCGAACACACGTACCACGCAGTATAGTGAGTGGGGTGTTGCGGGGGACACCCACGCAGCCCCCGCAGTCGTTTTTTTTATTATACTCTCCTTCAATGCTACCACCAAACGTGCAAACTTTTGGTATTCAATCCTTTGGTGGTAGCATTTTTAGAACTTTTGGTCATTACGACCATTTGTTTGTGGTAAAATCGACCTAAACCTAAGGAAAGTGTGGGACAAAGTGTTTACATTTCCTATCAGTTATAATTTGGTACCTGGGGCTTAGAAGTTGCTTACAATACTAAAATAATAACACATTTCTTCACGCATTTATGGCAGGCATCTATATCTCCAGGCAAGAGGAGGATCATCAGCACAGGTTCAAATGAGTGAAATAAAATAAAATATTGCTATATTGTTTTTCATGATTGTTCATAGAGGTATGTTGTGTTTATATTTTGGAAGATCTCTTTTGTTGCTAGTGCTACCGCTGTATCCTCTACTAACATTCCCCAACCCTAGCAGGTAGAAGTACCATGTCAGTGGACAGGAGAACACTGTTGATACAGTAAGGAGAGGTAAGCACAGTGGTCACACAGACATGAAAGGGATAGACATGTATCTCACTAACACTGCTCTAGTGTTTAATAACATGTATTTAAGGTAAAGGATATTTGTACCGTGCACTATCACCACCGGAGTGGTCCCCTGGCACTCTGGTGGCTCTGAAAGAGGGAGGGGGATGAGTTAGTGGGAATGAGTTGGAGAAGTGTAAGATAGCAGTGATGTGCTGTTGGCAGCCTCAGCCCGGTGGGTCTGTTGGCTGGGCTTGGGGTGTTTTACGGTTGGTAGCCGTTGTGTGCTGTTGTGCAAGTCTATGTGTGGTTTGTTTTGTTATTGCAGTGTAGTGAAGTTTGTGCAGATTGCTGTGTTTTAGGTTTGTGGTTATGTTCGGTTAGAGTTTGAGGGGTGTGTGCAGAGGGATGAAATTGTTAGTGGATTGGTTAGTTGGCATTGCTGTCTTTGCAATTGTGTCTAGTTGTGATGCTTGCTATCATTCACTATTCCATATGACATATGACAAAGGTAGGTAAGGAAACCACCGGGGAGAGCTGCTATGTCTGCTCACTAATCCCCTATGCCATGAGTGCCTTCAGAATGTACATAGCAACTGGAATACCAGCAGCAAGAGCACAATGCTTGATGTATTTCTCAATGGTGACTACTCAAGGGAGATTCCACAGGAAGACAGCAACATTGAGATGAATGTCCTGAGCCACGTTCCCGTATGAAGATAGTTACATAAAGAAATTCGACATGATTAAAATTATTGGCATCTAGATGAAGATAGGCAGTACATAACTGATAGGCCTGACAAAGGGGAAAAAAAGACTATCACCCTGAAGGAATTGCTATGTCACTGGATGAGAGTGAAGGAAACCGGAGGAGAGCCTGGGTGCTGGGAGAGACCACAGATATGTGTGTATGGCCAAGTGTACACAGAAGATGGATGCGAGGATGGAGTGGTGGGAAGCAAAGCATTGACGTTAGCAAAATCACCATAAACAAGGTACAGGAAGAAAATGACAAGTGGCTGAAAGAATGGGAGGCGAGTGCAAAGTTACTGACATGGGTGGAATATGAAGCTGGACCCATGCCAATAATACCCCTGAGGACTCCAGCACTGTGCTATCAGAATAACGGTGAAGTTGAAGTTGGCAATAATGGTGGGTGCAGAAGCATAGGAAAACATGCCGCTATAAAAGCAGGAACAGCAGTACTTATAGACCACTACTGGGCATGTGCATCAAAGGCATACACGAAGCTGCCACGCGACTGGGGAGGAGTTTGCTCAACGGTGCATAACGATATGCCATCATTGGTTGTTCCCCCGAAAAGATGTGAAGCTCGATGAGTTCCCGAAGATGGACACTAATGAAAGGAAGAAGAGGTCGGTGGAAGGGGTACCAACAGCCAAGAGAGAGGAGCCAGCTGAATTGAGCAGAGTGAAGAGAGGAGGAAATTACTTCTCAAAGTATCAGAGAAGTTCTGGCCAAACACAGACTGTTCAGTTGGACAAAAATGTTCTTCGCAGCAATACGACCATCAGTAGAAGCATACACAAATGCAAAATGGCTACAAATTACCTGTTGGGAGCTGTGGTGACAATAAACTCCACAATTAATGGGTTCAAAGCAATAAAAGAAGAGTTCCAAGCAGTGAGGTTGGTGGCACTCCAGAATACATACGTTCTGGATTTGCTGACATCAATGGAAGGAGAAGTTTGCATACAAATTTGGGAGTTCCTATTGCATGTTCATACCTGCCAATGACGAAGACAGCGGTACGCTGTCAGAAGCAGTATTTCAACTATCCCAGATGAATGCCAAAATGGAGGAAGAAGCAAAGGGGACTGGAAAGGACCAGAGCTGGATAGCATAAATATGGTCATTGATGCCATCATGACTGTCAGATGGACTAAAGGTGATAACGGGAGCACTAGTACTGGCAGCAATATCAATGTGCAGGGTACAAATATGCTTGGCAAAGTGCAAGAAGACAGCAGAGGAAGCTATGCAGATGCAATTCCTGATGGATTTGAACATAGAAGGGGCAAAGAACGATATTGTGGCTAAAAGAAACAAGATACGAGAGAGAATTGTGACATGCAAATTGTTCTCACTTGAAGCTATGAAGATGGAAAACCCATTCAATGCAAAGTACTATGAAGGGAAGTGGTTGTGGTGCAAACCCCAAAGGATTTTGCTGTTATATGAACTGGTCCTTCCATGATAATAAGAATGAATATGGATACCTTAGAGGTATAACAAGCATGCATATGGCAGCCAAGAGCAAAAGGAGTGTCGTATACGTGTGTGATCGATAGGTAAACCAGAGGGGGGAATGAAGAGGGAGTCGGGATATTGCCACAATCCCCCCTCCGATCAAGTTCATGACAAGATTGAAGGCCAGAAAACATCACAATCACCCATTCTATTCAGAAGAATGCCAAATGCACCAATGATTGATACATACACTGAGAGGTATCCTCTCAGTCAGCCATACCGACCTGGTGCAGTACAGATCTATCCATGTGTAAATGAAGAGCTGCAATCCATGGTCAGAGACAACTATGTGGACAGCCTGGACATATTACCAAGAAGTCATGTTGCTGACATTAGAGACACCACGAGACAGCAGTGCTAGACATGAAGCACACGTGCAATCCACACTGTGGGACACAAACACACTTTAATACATGAAGAACACAAGAGTGCAGTTCTATAGTTAGAGGACAGATACATACACATATTATCATTGCTTTTATTATTTTTGCCATTAGCCAAATCCAGCAACGCAGAAACCACAAGACACAAGAGATCCTGAGCAAAATCTTGTAGATTCTTCAATGCAAATCACTCTATTGAACTGCAGGATCAACTATAGGATCTGACAGTGTGACGTACCTGTGGAGAATATAGCATAGCGTGGACAATGTAGAAACCGCGTTATAGGGTTTAGAAAAATGACAGCAGGCCTCAAATTATTGAGCAGGAGATGAGGTGAGAGGATTCAGGCTGTTCAGGGAGCCAGGCGTGTGAGACGAGGCCCACAGCCAAGGACAAGAGATACAGAGACATTCTAATCCGTAGACAATGGGACCAGCTGCAGAAAAAGGGAATACATCCTCATAATTTGGAGCTGCAGAGCTCAATATGTGGTCTCTGGACACATTATACAGCTGAAGCAGACAATGGACAGTGATCAGGGGTGAGAAAGGAGAGCCGATCCCAGGTCGTCAGACGCAGGCTGCAACAAATGTGCAACAACATGTTGCAACAAAGTGGGACATGGTCTCATAGGCAAAGGTTGAACACACAAGTTACAATTCAGAGACATAATCGCTCACAAGAACTTAAACAGGTGCACAATGAGATGAGAACCCTTTCGGGTCCCAGGCCCAGGTATGTCAGCTCTAGACAATCACAGATTAGCACTCTAGCGGTGGGGAGCAACGGGTAAGAAACAATGGTAGGCTCACTGCTCTGCAATAATGTAGTAAGATAGATTTTGGGGAAAGGACAGGCCGGGCAGAATAATAATATGTATTTGTGCCCATATAGGTTATTATGGTCCTGGCGGCCAATCCGACGCTGCAATAGGTTTTTGGAGAACGGCCCAAGTGATGACGGAACAGTGATATGTTTTCTAGACAAAAGTGGCCTGTGTGCCATTTAATGTGTGACATGCTGGAATCTTTCTGAGTTCTTATATCGATACCTATTGGTTTTGGCTGTAATAAACCGCAGTGTGTACTTACCATCTGACTGAGTTTATTCTGGGGAGGGAGTTAGGCCCTCCGAGTACGCCGACTCCTAGCATCCCTCTGGCATACCTGGGAGTCCGTCCCTAACAATAGCAGTATCTAGTGTATAGGTTCATGGAAAAAGGAAATGCAGCCTTGGGTGGCAAGCAGTGGTTATGGTGTAGATCCACAGCATGCCAATGCCTAGTTTGCCTTAAAAGGAAGGTGGAGGGATAGTCATGGAAAGCTGGGAAGTGCCTCATTTTCTAGAGTCGCAGGAATGATCTTAATCACTGAGACGTAAGATCATGGACAACAGTCAAAGTAATTATGCAAAGAATAGCAAAGGCATCAAATGTAAAAAAGCATGGACAGTGTATGGAGGATTTGAGGAGCCACAGTTATCCTGACCGGTTCCAGTGTAACGCACCAAGACAGAAAATCAGAAAATGTGGCAACCATCTCCCAATCTGGGTCCTGATCGAGTCTCGGGTCTGGCCAGCATTCGTGTTTACAGTTTCAGGTTTGGAATGAGAGAATAGGATTTACAAGTATTCAAGGCCATTGGGTTTCCTGGTGAGATTCACACAATCTTGCACAGTTGGCGTAGTGAGTTTGTTAAGCAGTAAAACCTTAGTTTGGACCCAAGCGATCTTATAATCAGATATCTTAGTATAACCCTTGATCAATGACATGATGGGTGGAAGGAGCCAGCAAGGCACAGCTATATGCACAGGAACATTACCAGTGTGCAGATCATTTCAGATGTGTATTATTTACCCTTAACCAGATCCTCTCATAAGTAGGTATTATTTAAAAGCTAAGATAGACACAATAGGGAAGATGGGGCCCACCTTGCAGGGACCCCATTGCAGGTTGGGGAATTCATTGCAGAGTTGCATTTATTCAGGCTGTATGAAAGGTGCCATTAGAAGTGATGCTATCTTTTATAATGTGTCAGTTGTAAGCCATCTTAGACAGCTTTAGGACCATCCCAACCCATTTGGGGGGCAGGCCTTTCGATGCACTATATGTTGATGACACAACTCTGATCGACCTGATTCCCGCGGGGCTACAAGCTGGTCTTGACTATGCGGCTGAGTAGTTTAAGGCTAATAAGTTAACCTTGAATAGGGATAAAACAAAGATTTTAGTTTTTTAGTAATAGAACGAACAAGGTTGATTATTCATGGAATCTCAATGGTGAGAAAAAGAGTTGTGGATTTGTTTTGTTACCTTGGCCTGACCTTTGACTTTAATGGGAAGTGGGGAAGGCATTTGGACTCAGTATGTATAAAGGCCAGGTCCAGGTGAAATGGGCTAATTAGATACCACACAGTCGGTGGGTAAATGCTGGGTAAGGCGATAGAGGTCTATAAGTGCAAGGTGGGGAACATGCTATTGTATGGCAGTGAAATTTGGGGGAGTTCTAACTCTGAGAAGGTGGAGGTCACCCAAAATAATATTATGAAAAGGGTGACATGTCTTTCATTGGGAAGCCCAAATTGCACTCTGCTTTTGGAACTGAGGATCACAAGAATAGCCACACAAGCTAAATTGAGACGAGGCGCCTTCTTTTCAAAGGTTGTGCAGGTTCCCCAGAAAAATGACAACATTTAGTTCCTGTTACCAGAGATGGCAGGCTCGGGTTACTCTTTAAAATGTAGGTATTTTTGGGACAGTTTTAAGACACTGCAGACAGCAGAGATTGAGTCACTGACAGCAGGGATTGACTCTCTGACTGCAGCAAGAGACCTGAGCCTGACAGAACTAAAATCAAGGCTCAAAGAGGGGATACTTAGTAGGGGCTTAATTCAGGAGTGGAATGCGGTTCAGGCCTTAGGCTCTCTGAATCTGTTTCCAGCTCCGAGATTCAATGCCAAGCAGGGTGTGTAGTAAACCCTCGGCCAACTGGAGGTGCTTTTAAATATGTTACCACTAAATGCCTGCACCAATCAGGGACTGGGAGACCCATCGAAAAAAGGTACGTGTTGGACAAAAGTAGGGAGGATCTGAAGCATTTTTTAGCTAATTTGTAGGTGGTATGTAAAGAGATTTGTTAAGGCCCTTATAAGAGACTGTAAAGAGGCACCATATTTTATTTGGAACTGCCCAGACGTTGATTTTATTTTTAACTTGGGTACCTACGTGAGCAAGGCCCTGATAAGACGTTCAAAGAAAGTTTTAAATTGAAACTGACATGGAGAGAATTCCTTTTTAACATTGTGTTTTAAGTGATTTTAAAT
The DNA here is from genome assembly GCF_040938575.1 of Ambystoma mexicanum. Taxonomy (NCBI): domain Eukaryota; kingdom Metazoa; phylum Chordata; class Amphibia; order Caudata; family Ambystomatidae; genus Ambystoma; species Ambystoma mexicanum. The sequence continues at coordinate 65,233,485 of NC_090925.1, read as the reverse complement.
TCTGTATAATTTTTTTCTTTTACAATGCTGTGTTTAATGATGTATGTTAATGGCGAAATCTGATCAATACTGTTTACTTACTTACTTACTAGTAAATGTGCGACCATAAGGATGCACATGCTGGTTACTAGCATAGAGGGATGTGCTTGAAAGTTTGAGGTCTCAAGTGAAGGTGAAAATAGGGGACATCTTTACCCAGAGGATCATGTCTCTGTCTTAATGACATTTTGGGGGTTGCTTCTCCTCAAGAATGAGGCATCCCTAAGTCCAAGAGGGAGGCAGTGAGGCCAGTGGGGACTAAGGTGGAAGGTTCCAAATGTTGGGCTTACTCCCCAGGTTCTTTCAGCCAATCAGAGCCCTCTTGGGCTGATTTGTCTAGATTGTTCAGACAAATCAGAGCCCCAAGCTACTCTTAGTGGAATTGCTCTACAATAGGTCCAGAAAACTTCTTGTTCCTTTGGATTTTGCTAGTCTATGAGGGAAGGTGTTATAGAGAGGGCCGATTCACACAAATAGGGGGCCTGGTACATTTGGACAGTTTTGGCTAGATGTTGGGGTATTTGTACAAGCAGTTTTAGATCTTTGCTTTTTATGTTTGCATATATTGCTGTTTTTAGGAGTGTTTTTGTTGTCCACATGTTGTGCCAATTTGTCCCCTTACTGTTTGTTCAGTAGTTTGTTAGTTTCACCGATATGAAAAAAACAACTTTGTACTTTAGACTTAGCTCATTTCAGAGACAAAAATTCAAAGCCAAAGAATCCTTTCCTGTCGATGATCCTAACGACAGAAAATCCAGCCAAAATACCCAGAATATTTGTTTACCCTTTCCTAGTTTCTGTGTTCCAGTTTCTAGTTGTACCTGCTTTTCTCTCCTTTTGCTGTATGTTATTTATAATGTAGCTTTGTGTTTTATTCATGCTTTTTAACCGCTCATCATGTTCCTAAGAGTATGCTGACGCTGGAATCTTGATTGATGGGGTCAGGCCCCTGATCTCATTGTATGCATGCAGATGCTATGCTGCTCTTTGTCAACCACCCAGAAGTCAACCTGCAGTATAGTTTGAATATAATGAACCGCTTCACATGACTCTCCCTATTACCCATGAAAAGTCATGCTTGTTCCCGTTGGTAGACCTTACAGGTCTGGACTGGGATCGGCTGCCTGACCTGGGACTGCAGTTGAACACAGACACCTTTCAATACCTCAGAGTAAATGTGTGGTGTGAATTCACATCTTTGCATGATAATAACACACAGAGGGACCTAGACTACATAGTAAAATCCATATATTTCTGGAGGAGTCTGCCCCTGTCAATGGTGGGCAGAGCTGGCCTTTTAAATATGGTGCTGCTCCCTCGCTTGCCATACCATTTTATTAATATACCCTGCAACATACCCAAGAGGTTTTTCAGTGAGCTATATTCAGAAGCCAGAGCATTCTTAGGGGCGGGGGGGCGCAGAATTGCACTGAAGACTCTGCATCGGCTCTGCAGTAACGGTGGGATCAGACTGCCCCATGTTGAGATATATTATTTTACAGGGCAGCTGCAGTTTGTCATTAGCTGGCTCGCAAAAGAGATTTTGGTAGACACAATGCTCCTGCAGGTGCTAGGGGTCGGTGACGCCCGACTCCCGCAGCAGCAGAGAATTGCTACACTAGGCAGGGGGCAGTGGCACAAGTTTTAGGAACCTTGGGAACAGGCTGGACGTGATTTAAAAGTTCATGAGGCATTGGGAGAACAATGGAGTCGTGTGGAGATATTTTGCAAGAAATAAAATAAATGGATTTCACAGCATTGACTCTGCCACACATGGCAGCCTGACTTTCAAGAAGGCATTGAGCACAACCCAGTACTTAACACTACTTATGATGTGGCAGAAGGTGGTCACATGGTTACTAGATTTTACAAATATCTTATGAGTAAACTCAGTGAATCAAACTTAGCAGTATGCTCAAAATTGGAGGACGACCTGGCCAGAAGTTTTACAGATCTGGAGAGGAATACAGCCCTGCTATACACTAGGACTCCAGGAACTCTAGATTTAAACTCACACAACTGTACATCACACACAGAGCTTACCAAACCCCCCACAGGATATCACTGTTCCGAGGAGCAAAGGAACGGAATTGTCCCAGATGTGCCCATGACAATGCTGATTTTATTCATATGTTCTGGACTTGCCCAGTGATCAAGTGCACATCACAAACCCTTCTTTGGTTGTACTTTAATTCTTGGTACATGTGAACATTTATTTATTTATTTATTTATTTTACGTTTTAGTTCATAGAACCTTTCGTATTTTATTACTAAACATTATGTTCTACAGTCTGTTGCGATCTAACCATTATTTTATACAAAACGCTGGTAATCCACAGATCGGACATACTATGACATAGACATAAATGCATATCTGAAAGGAGAACAAAACAAAAACATTTCTTCAACATAATTACAAATTACAAATCATCTTCCATTCTTTCATTCTTAGTACATATATTTACATAGAATTCATCAATCTACCCCGATTCATCCCTAAAATTCATAAAACAAAATTCACAATTCAACTCATCAAATTCATCAAATAATATAATACCATTTCTTAAAAGAAGGAAGTACTACGCCATCTAAAATCTCATCATCCTTATTACACTAATACTTTACTCAAAATGTGCCTTGATGTTTACCCAAATTTGGTACAGTGCAATGTATATCGGTGTGGAGATTGTATTTAAACAGAAACCCAAAAATCCTTTCTTAGGATAGCCTCATAATCGTGTACCAGATGTCCTGAACTCATCATGTACAGAAGGCCAAGTTTCAGGCATTTGGTAAAAATGTGTCTCACCATTTCAAAATTATTGGAGTTTTTGCATATCCTACAAAAGCGATTTTCGGGGTTCAATTTTAATCGACCACCAAAAGATGACCGTACCGGGAGCTGGTTAATACTGATAAGTAAGGGAGGTCTTCTTACTTTGGGATCGGGGCAGATCAAGAGATAGGGCTGGGGATGCATAAAACGATGGACCACCAGACAACCGTTAGAACTAGGGGCTCGACCTCGGGACGTCCTGACAGCACTTTCATCCTACCCCCAAAAGGAACAAATATTGCAAAAAGCAAGACAAGCAGGCCCACTGCGGATCAATGGCCAGGAAGTCCAACTTTATCAAGACCTAGCGCAATCGATGCTCCTCAAGAGACAGAAAATGGGTCCTGTGGTGCAACACCTGCAGAATAACCGAGTGCGCTACACATGGACCTTCCCTTTTGGACTGATCTTCACATGGGAAGGGAGGCAGCACAGGATTACATCATGTGAAGAAGGGGAACACATCCTAGGTCTCCCTCCAAACGACGGGGAGGAACGAGATCAGACCCAAAGAAGTGCCAATGCTCTCAATGAAGTAGACAGCTGGAAATCAGTCAAGAAGAAATCAAGAGGAAGAAGGAGAAAGTAAACTAAGCTCCCTCCGACAAACTAATTGACAAGTAGAAAGTATGGACGGAAACAAACCAGGACTATGTGGTAGCAGCCCACCCTGAATCATTCAGCGCAGGCCCAGGGGAGTAGGAGGGGCAATGTTGGAAGTTGGAACCAACACTGGGCTTTAGGACCCCCACAAATTGATCCTGAGGAATTTAGCATGTATATGCAATCAGCTCCTCCTCTTGTCAGTGAAAATGGTAGGTAGACTCGATCCTCCGACATTGCAAAAGGGAATTCTGCTCAATGCCCCACAAAACAATTGATCACACTCCCAATGTGAACATGTGTATTCATTGCTGGTCATAGCCAATCATTGATGCTATGTAAACAATGTGAATGCCTTTTGTTTGTTACTGTATGTGAATAAAAACAGTTTAAAAAAAAAACAATGTAGCATTGTCTCGTTATGTGTTAAATGGGTTGAAGTTAAGATCTGGAACTCAAGCTGAAGGTGCTTTCAGTTAGCAATGTTGTATTGGATTGGGACTATGTAATAAACAAAGTGAAAGTAAACCAGCTCAACTCCCTGAGTATTAAGGAACCATCATGGATTGCTGCTCTGATACCCAGACTCTCAGTTCTATTTTTCTGTTAAGGTTGGAACAGTGACGGGGAAGATCAGCCATTGACCACCCTCTTTGCCTCTTCACCTGTGAGCCTTTGCTTTGGCCTCCCTATCTGCTGCAGCCATGAGTACCCCTAGCAGTGCTGTCTCTCCATTGTGTGATCCTCCTTATATTGATACAACTGTTCTTCCAGGTGCCTCTTGAGGGCATTCATACACACAGTAATCAAACTTGTCACCCACGTGATCATGACACTGGCCACCTTGTCTTTGAAGCAATGGGTGGGGGATGTCACCAACAGTTTTCCCACAGCATCCTTAGCTTTAGTGAAGTGTATAGACACATGCAGTACTCAAGAGCATTGCCAGCTCTGCTCCCTATGACCAACTAGACAAATCATGATCCTGCACTGTCCAGATCCAGTTTGAGTAACTATGCCTCCGTTAGGAACGCGCTGAGGGCAGGCCCAGCACCTGAATGTATCATCTAGGTGGGCCAGAGGTGTTATTGGTGGGGGGCTAATTTCCAGTTGGTGTTGAGAGTAGCCTAACCCATCCAGGAGATACATTATATAGCCTTCCAAGCCTCTGGCACATACAATACATGGGTTAGATTCTGTTTCCATACAGACACTATGGACAGTTACACAAACTGCATGAGCTAATGAAGATCAGTACTTTATAAACAGACCCAGCCATGTCATCCTCTGGCCTGGCAGTCTTCCACACTTGTTTGGTCAGAAACTCTCCAGTAAGTGCGTACGACAGGAAGCACTGAAACACCGCCCATACTCACCATCTTGACCTAAGGGTGTGTGCGTACATGCGAGGGACGTAGGCGCATCCATGTTTTGTGCATCCATGGCATATGGTATGTCCCAACCCAGTAGTACACTAATCTGGTTCTCTCCCTGTTCTCTGCTTTCTTCCTGCCTCCTTCATCCTTCACTTGCTCCCGGTTTACTCTGTTCTACCTCTCCCTGCCACCTTCTTCCTGCCTTTCCTGCAGCATCTGTTGCTTCCTACTTGTCCCTTCCCCTCTGTCCCTGTCTGACTGTTCCTTCTGCTTTTTGATTGCCCATCTCCTCCCATCCTTCTCTTCCGTCACATTCATTTCACTCAGCTCTAACACTCACATCCTGCTTATTCCTTCTGCTTTCTCTGTCTGTGCTGCGCCTCTCCTTCCATCCTTGGCATCCCAGTGCCTATTCGCTCTACTGTACCCCACCCCTCTATGGCTGCTTCTTTCTTCTGTTATCTTCCTGCCCATATTCATTCTTCTCTTCGTAACTGCCCCTCTCTCGTTCTTCCCCCTCATCCTTGCCATTGCCTGGCTCATCCTTGTACTCGCACATGTCTCCCCATCATGCCTCCTTCCTGCCCATTCTCTTGGCGGCCTCTTTGAAGATAGGCTGTGACAGCCCTGATGCCCCACAATGCAAGAGCGCTGGAGCTCATGGACCAAGGGGTGAGGGGAGGGAAGGAGTGGGCTTGGGGCACACTGAAGTGTGTTCCTATAATAGAAGAGATACCCCTCTAGGGCCCTTGTATCTTAGGGCCTTATGCCTCTTCTTCAACATTGATTGTGTATTGCATCTGCTGCTAGTGTGACCCCGGGACCCCTGCCCCACCCCTGGGTATGCATGCACCCCCCTACATGAATAATGGGAGAAAGAGGCACAGGCAAGGGGCAAGGGGGGGTGTCATGACAGGATGAACAAGTTTCCAGGGATTGCAGGGATAGCAGGGATAGGAAGAAGGAAGAACGGTGTAGAGGGGCTGGTAAGGCTACAGGAAGAGGTAAAAAACATGGGTACGTGTGGGAGTGAGTAGGGTGAGGCAGGGAGAGACAAGCTGCAGTTGCTAAGAGTATGAAGAGTTTGGGGAAATATCTTCCAGCCAAAAAAGAGACTAAAGGAGAGGCAGGGACGAAAAAGTGAATGAGGCTGGAAGTAAGAGAGGGGTGACTGGGGGAGCTGAGGAGACTGAAAAGGGTGATCATGCGATTATCAAGATGAGGCCTCCATGGCTCACTCAGTGAGCGAGGGATTAATCAATGTCAGTACAGCTGTGTGACCATTAGCCATGGCGCGTTGACAGTACTTAAAGGTTTCCATGAGCTCAGGACTTTTCCAGCAACCAGCATATATTTTATGATACCGCGCAGAGCGCAGGTGACAGAGTGCAGTTTTCTCTGCGGTTCGCCGTGGGAGAAACGGACAGAAGCTGATAAGCTTCTCTTATATTCACCTACTCAAATCACAGTCATCGGACTTTGAGCCCCAGGCATCCAGAGCCAATGGCCTGAAACTACCCATTATTAGTCTGCATGTCATTTAGAGTGTGCTTTCAATCAAGTAAACTTAGCAACGTGGATAAGCGAAATGCTTCTCTTGCGATGTCACCGATAATCCAAATTCGAATGAGAACACATAAAAACAAAATACTCTTTTCCACTCCTCCAGTGCCATTTGGGAGCAGTGGAAAAAGGTATTTTGTTCTTATGGGTTCTCATTCGAATTTGGATTATCTGTGACATCGGAAGAGAAGCATTTTCTCAATACTCATAGAAGTGCCAGCCAATTAAAAAAAGTAAGCATCAGACTTCCGTCTGACTACCCCGTGGCTAAGGCCGACTGGCCTCTCTCTGCCTCTTCCACCTACCTGCAACTCCTACTCCGACCTCGACCAAGTTCCAAAGTAAAGTGTAGGCACTGCAGCTGGCACGTGACTGCATGCAGTGCAATATTGTGCCAGCATGGGTGTTTAGGCTTGGCCGCACCACTTGGCCCGCGCCTGCGCATAGTGAGGGCATGTGCAGAAACGACAGAATGTCACTGCTCAATCAATGCACAGACATGGGCTAGGGCTGTGCGATCCAGCAACTTTGCTGTATGTGTTGTTCTGCGTTGTCTTACTTCCATGACAAACGCATTGCACCTGAGCTATCCTTTTAGTGCTACTTATTTTTTGGCACATCACAGTGACTGACAAAGTACGGAAGTGCTACCTTAAAGACGTCAGTAAGCCCCAAAATTGTGCATTTCGTCTGCACCCAAAATCTGCTACAATTCTCATTGCAAATGCATACACGTAGCCAACTGAGATTTTCACAAGAAAGACTGCACATTTCAAACAGAGCGCAAGACTCTCTTCAGCTCACCTGTACCCTGCATCACAAGTCTAAGAGCCCTTTTAAATCATGAGCTCGTCTAAAGCAGCCGGGATGTCGCAGTGTTCCCGCAAAACTGTGCATGTGGGTAAAAATAAAATATGGTGACCATGTGCGTGTGGGGCGAAATAAAAATAACTACTGGGTAAGTAACTACGTGGCTGCATGGTTGTAAAGCACCCAAGGACATTGACAGGCCTGATTACACCAAAAATAGGGCTTGTACTGAGATAGAAGCACTGTAGAGCCTCAATCAACATGGCATTGTGCAAGCTCTGCACCACAAGGTGCCTTGCCAATCAATCGAAAGACAAAAAAAGAAAAGTGATTAGCGAATCCCCTGAGCGATGGAAAGCGGGTCCAAAGCAAAACAAGCACTGACAATACGAACAGTTTGGGCTTTTGTGGAGGCATGGAAAAGCATTTGCCAGGCACTGCTGTAGAGGTATTAACTGGCTATCAGGTGCATTGGTATCTAATAGCACGCCTCTATGCCTCCGAATTAACCCTATACTAAGCTGGCGACCACCGGGCGCGCTCTCTGCAGTGTGTGTACGGTTTTCTTTTTGTTTATTAACGGAACAAAAATAAAACTGTACCCAAGAAACTCTTGGCCAGAGGCCTTTCTAGGGGGTCCAGAGCAGTTTCTTGTGGGGGGCCTGGCCCCCCTGGCCACCCTGCTGGAGCCGGGCCTGGTGACCTTCTTAAATGGATTGTGCCCGGGAACGGACATTGCATAGCAATTAGCACTGAGTTGGTCTAAGACATGCTCCTGCCAATGTCCAGGGGTAAATGTTATGGTAGTCAGTTGCGTTGTTGCTCTGCTCATTCAGATGTGGCATTTACACCGTGGAATCCCATCAAATTGGCACTGCTGTGAGTGACTGAAATCGGAGCAGATTGTTTGTGACTCATGAATCGTGGCGTTAGAAGGCTGGCAATGATTGAGGAATGAGTAGCCACAGGCTGGAGTTCATGGGCAAGCATAGGCATGAATGATTTTGCCTATCATCATTACAGCAGCAATGTTGGACCTGTTGTCATTTTATTCAATGTCCACTTCTATCGAGCAGGGAGTAAAGCCATGGAAAATCTTGTCTACAACCTTCTCCCAGAAGTCAGCTCTGCAGTAGGATTTGCCATCAAACCCCTTCATCTATAGAGCAGCCTAATCGGCTGACATTTGGTAAGGGTGTTCCTTTTCCAGGATCTGAGGCCTCTGATGCAGCGTGCTAGTGTACTGTGATGGTGTTGATAAGTGTGTGTTTTGTTATATGCAGTGACGGATTAGAGGTTGTGTGTTATTATGTCCCAAGGCAAGAATATTTTATCTTTGTGGTGTTGAGTGAACTTTCAACCTGTTTGAGCTCCTCCACGTTTCAGTTCCTTTGCAGTAAGCTAGTATTCCCTACTACAGACATGCATGGCGCTCAGCATGTCATCTGCACATAAGTATAACATGGAAGGAACTGTTCTTGAACCAAGACTTTTAACTACTATGAGGTGCTCTTGACAGCACCCCAATCCATGTTGGGTTAGTTCATCTATGAAAATAAACATGGGGTCTACTATTTTCAAATCAATCTGGACCTTGCTCACAAAGGAGCAATCCAGTATTTAGGCCATGCCCCAATGCCCCTGAAGTGAAGCAATTCCAGGCAGTCCTTATTTTGATTTCAAAATACAGGGAGCAAGATTACACACATTAAATGCACAACACACACAAGCGCACACGGACACACATACCCAAGCACGTGTTTCCTTGAGTCAGCAACGGGTGTTCTGTACTTGATGTCATTACATGATATGATGTGCAGTACATGCTGCTTTTTGTACTGTATTGATGTTGGTTTTTGTGTGGTAAGTGCATTAAGGTCTAATAGCTTCTGGGATTCTAGTGATGATGTGGCCCTGATGCCTTGCTATTATCACAATGCCTCTATATTCGTGAAATGAATGGCCTGCGATTACACCCTATAGTGTATTCAAACCCAGGAGCTAATTAAGCCTTGAACAGTCCTATATCCATCAGTTCTTTACCAATATGATCACCATTTGGAATCAGTGGCGTCCATCTTTATTGGGCTTTGGGGAGTTGCTCTAACACCCATTATTATTATTTTATGCCTCTATGGTTACTCATCCCCAATTGTTCTTGTCATGGATTTTGTTTTTTAAATATTTGGGTCGGAAATACTCATTTTATGTTTATTTTTTTATTGGGGGGGGTTACTCCCCCTAATCCCCCGTTCCCTTTTATTTATTACCTATCCGCCTACTTCCCCTACCACTTATCTGCCCTTATTTTTCAATTCGTTTTTTTTCAGCAAAACATTTTGGGTGAAAAATAAAATAACACGCATTGATTTGAGAAGCATCTGAGCACTTTACAGAGGTACACAACAGAATAGATATACAGTGGGTGGTAGGACATAGAGGGGCACAGAGGAGGGGTACAGCTGTACAAGGTGGCATGGAGGAGAGGGTTGGATGGCGTCTAGGGAGTCAGGTGGCATGGGGCGATGTGATGACCTAGGTGTTGAGGTGGTGGTGAGATGGAAAAAAGTAGAGGGCTCGGCTCAACCGGCTTCAGAGCTCAACTGCTCCGTTACGGATTGAGAAGAGCAGTGCACAGCTCCAGACCCCACCTCTTCCTGAAGGGACATCAGACCTAAAGACTCATATGTGGGGTGGAATGCAAACTCTCCCAGCCACACATCGGAGCTTGCAGGGTCACTGAATGTTCACTCCCAAGATGGCACTGCAGAGTGTAAGGGGGCACAGAAACCGACTCGTAAAAATGATCCAGGAGGCAAAATATCCACTGCACCTCTATGCAAGGGAAAGCAAGGTTTATTACATGCAAAAAGCTCCCAGACGTCCCATAGAACCAAACTGACACAGAGCGCATCTTATCTCAAGTAGTTACAGGTTATATAGTGGAGAAACCACAAACTAACAATACTCTACATACTAATGAGTAAAACATAATGGAATCATACTACAATGTCGCCCTCATTACTGCGACCTATACGATTACTGAGATAACTGGGTATAACATTTTCCTGACTCCATTTTGACTGCGACTACTGCTGGCATCGTCTTTCAAGCCAAAGCGGTCGGGCTATTTTCACAGCCTGTTCTCTTATTACTATTTAGAAATCACATTTAGAGCTTCTCCATCTGCAACGCTTGTTAAATTATGTACTGCTCTGCCGACATTTTATTACTTGTTAAACGGGTCAGGCTGATTTTCGTTGCCTGTGTTCTGCTTTCCCTGAAGGGTTTACTAGTTTACCACCTGCATCTGCCTCGCCTTTCTATTCATATTGCTGGGCTGACTGCATTGTATTTCAGAGTCACTCCTCTCCCATCCTTCATTATTTATTTATTGTTACTACGTTTATAAAATCCATACCACATATTTCTTTCTTTTATTAATGTGCACGGTTTTTAATCAATTAGCATGGAAAAGAGAATATTTCCTTTTTTTATGTATATAGTCTTACATTTTTTTTTGTTTCCCTCATGATCACACTCCTCTGTAATCCTGCATCTGGTAGAATAACTGTTTAGTTAACTTCTTTCTTTTGAAGGTAACACATTTTTTTCTTTAACTATAAGGATGCCGGTGCCGTTAACCCCTTACCGCCACATTACGAGGTCCCTTAGCGGGTCCCACTAAGGCCGGCTGGTAAAACCAGCCGACCTTAGCGGGAGCCGAAAAAGGACCAGGGAGCTAATAAGGGGCCCATTATTAAAGGGCCCGTTATTAGCTCCCTCCCCATTCCCACTGTGCCCTATGGGGATGGGTATTTTGAATGGGGATTTACTGAGTCCTCCAAGGTTGGAATGACCCGGTAAGTCCCCATTCAAGGAACCCGGACAGGAGTTTGGAGGCAGCCATGGCGCTAATAGCACCATGGCTAACTCCAAACTCGCAATGACCCCCATAGTATTAAATTTGAGTTTTTTGCCTCACAACCATCCTCCTCTGTAATCCTTCATCTGGTAGAATAGCTGTTTAGTTTAGCTGCCGCTGCAGTAAAGCACCCAAGGGTGCCATTTTTGTCAAAATGACCCCGGTCTTCTTTTTTCGCCATTTCTTTGTGGAAAGGTCCTTCTTGAGATTTACTCTGCGCGCCAAACCAGGTTTATTCTCTTTGTCCGGCAAGGACAGCCACCCTGCTGGGTGACTGACAGCTAGGCTGGAATTAATGGGAGAGAACTGAATAAAAGGTGAGTATTTTGGCTTGGAAGGCAGAGACGACCACTGGACAAAGGAACCGAAGAGGAACGTGTACAGGACGCCTGCTGCAACTCACCGACCATTGGTTTGTCAGGTGAAGCCCTGCTGCAGTGCCAAAACACCAAGTTTGCATCGATCGAGAAGCCACTGGAAGGACGACTTCTCCCCTTGAGTTGATGAGACCAATGAACTCCAAAGTAAGCCACTTGGACATCCATCTCGGAGCTGGTTGAATCTACACAGAGTTGCAGCTGGAAACCGTTTAGCAAGGGAGAGGAACACCTGATTGTGTGCGTTGCTTTTAAGCTGGCCTAGAGCTTCAGGAAGATCCTCCGGACTCCCAGGAAGCAGGACTGACCGAGCCTGAGCATCCTCAACAGAGTGCGGGACCCCAGAAGCAAGGAAAGTCCATCTCGACAGCCATTTGCGGTAAATACGAGGAGCTGAATCACTGAACAGCCACTGATAGTGAAGTTTGCTGGTTGCGAGTTTTGATCGTCCCAGTGCATTGCAGGAGAACCCCGATGTCCTCCCCCTTGTCCCCACGACTGAGGCCCAGGAAAAGTGAGACCTGCAGAGCTGCACAGGAACAGAAGTCATCCGCTGCATCTTTTCTTCATTTCCAAAGGTACTGTAAAACGTCTCAGAGAACTTACCTCTTGCTCTAGAGTTGCTTGCATCTTCTACTACTCACACGTCTAATCAGCTTGTGGCCCTACATTTGATTCTTCTTTTCATCAACTCCTAAGAACTTGTGTAAAGACTTTTTCATTTACTTACCTAAGTGCTTCATCCTATACAAGACTTTTGCCCATTTACTTTGGCTTCGCCTATTGAACTGAATGACTCTTCTCGGGGGATCCAAAAGTATGTGCCTGCTTAAGAATATTTGTGGTCTCTTGTTGTTCTAATAACATTTAACTTTTGCCAATTAGTAAGAGTATTCTAAATGCCAACAGTAAGATATTAATGTCCCCAGCACCCTAGTTATTAAAGCCACCTGTGGGTGTAGGTTGTGTCTGTGGGCCATCCCAAAAGGGTCTTTACTGATTTAGAAACTCAGAGTGTACAGTATTGGAGTGTGTTTGTGTTTTACTATTATATAGCTCTCTTCTGAAGAAGGCTTATTCTAACTGACTGATGAATACATTAATAATTGTTTATGCAAGAAACCTTGAGTGTAAGAGTTTATTTGAATACTTGTAACTGTGAATCTCTGTGTAACTCCACTACAGCTACATTGACCACTCTTGAGATAAGCCTGGATGCTCAACACGCTACTAAAGCTGTGTAGTACAAGCTTATACCAAAGGTTGGATTTCCTATACATGTAGTCAGAGTTGTGTGTAGTGTTCCCAGAGGGTACTGCAAACAAACTCTGCCTAACACATGTTCAGACCCTGAAGCTGGATCCAATTAAAGGCTTATATGTGTGCCGTGGGTACCTCTGACCTTGGCTTCTCTCCTGGGGAACGGAAAGGGGATGTGTTTATGGAGCTGAGCTAAAAAGAGCCGCAGCTCCACATCAGGGACTGTGTTTTATTCTGTTCATCGTGTGCTAGGCCTTACCATCCAAAATGGCGACACCTAGGCCATGTTAACACACTGACCTCGCTTCGACCACAGTACCTTACTGACTCCATCTTCCACCTGTGTCAACTGTTCACACACATCTCACTGCCCATCATACTATTAATACGACAACTAAACACAGTTTAATACTGACCTATCTATGACCTCTGCAACTGCAACAGCAATACATGTGTTTCTCTTTCCGTATTGCTATATGTGAGGATCTATAATGTGTTAAAGCTAACTAAAACAACACATGTGCCTTATGTAGGTGCATCCCAACAAGAGATGGGGCCCTAATGAGTCAAAGCCCTTTGCACTCAGAGCCCAGCAGTGCTTTTTCAGCTACTTTTAGCAGGGCTTATCCTAGGGCTACTATTGGCCACGGAGAAAGCAGGAATCAAAGACAAAGATAGATCAGCTGTATCCTTGCTTTCTGTGTCCATTGGCCTGAAGGAGAAAGTGGAGAGCTGAGAGGAACATTTGGGATCAGATTGGACCTCTGATAGTAAACAGTTTATTTATAAAAAATGGATGTGTGCATTGTGTGTTTATGGTAATGTGCTGTACATTGGCGATGGGGGCAATGGGGCATTTTTGTGGGCACCGAGAGATGTATGACCGGCAGCAGGGCAGTGAAGTTTACAGGTATCTGAGCTGGGTGAATGAGATCCCACCGGGGTGGTAATGATGCAGTGAGAAAGACATTTGGCAGACGTATGGAAATTAGATCCTAATGGAAAAGGAATGAGGCAATGACAATTGACATTAGGTAGAACGGAGGCAGTGGGAGCAACATTGGAATTTCCTGTGACTTTGCGAGCCATTGGGACAAATGTGGGGCAGAACAAGGGCTGTGAGAGTCACATTGGTGTCACATGGGAGAAGGACCAATGCAGCGGGAATGGCATGGAGCACAACTGGGGCTGTGAGAATGGCATGACGCTGAAATGGGGCAGGGAAAGCCACACTGGGATATAGCAGGTGTGACACTGGGTCAGGGGCAATGTATTCAGGGGCTTATAGGGCAGAGAATTGGCAGAGAAAGCCACACTGGGAGAAATGATATAGCAGGTGTGACACTGGGTCAGGGGCAATGCATTCAGGGGCTTATAGGGCAGAGAATTGGCAGCGAGAGCCACACTGGGATACATGATATAGCAGGTGTGACACTGGGTCAGGGGCAATGCATTCAGAGGCTTATAGGGCAAAGAATCGGCAGGGAAAGGCACACTGGGAGAAATGATATAGCAGGTGTGACACTGGGTCAGGGGCAATGCATTCAGAGGCTTATAGGGCAGAGAATTGGCAGTGAGAGCCACACTGGGAGAAATGATATAGCAGGTGTGACACTGGGTCAGGGGCAATGCATTCAGGGGCTTATAGGGCAGATAATTGGCAGGGAAAGCCACACTGGGAGAAATGATACAGCAGCTGTGTCACTGGGTCAGGGGCAATGCATTCAGGGGCTTATAGGGCAGAGAATTGGCAGCGAGAGCCACACTGGGAGAAATGATACACCAGGTGTGACACTGGGTCAGGGGCAATGCATTCAGGGGCTTATAGGGCAGAGAATTGGCAGCGAGAGCCACACTGGGAGAAATGATACAGCAGCTGTGACACTGGGCCTGGGGCAATGCATTCAGGGGCTTATAGGGCAGAGAATTGGCAGCGAGAGCCACACTGGGAGAAATGATATAGCAGGTGTGACAATGGGTCAGGGGCAATGCATTCAGAGGCTTATAGGGGAGAGAATTGGCAGCGAGAGCCACACTGGGAGAAATTATATAGCAGGTGTGACACTGGGTCAGGGGCAATGCATTCAGAGGCTTATAGGGGAGAGAATTGGCAGCGAGAGCCACACTGGGAGAAATTATATAGCAGGTGTGACACTGGGTCAGGGGCAATGCATTCAGAGGCTTATAGGGCAGATAATTGGCAGGGAAAGCCACACTGGGAGAAAGGATATAGCCTGCGTGACACTGGGCCTGGGGCAATGCATGCAGTGGCTTATAGGGCAGAACATTGGCAGCGAGAGCCACACTGGGAGAAATGATACAGCAGCTGTGACACTGGGCCAGGGGCAATGCATGCAGTGGCATATAGGGCAGAACATTGGCAGCGAGAGCCACACTGGGAGAAATGATACAGCAGGTGTGACACTGGGTCAGGGGCAATGCATTCAGAGGCTTATAGGGCAGAGAATTGGCAGTGAGAGCCACACTGGGAGAAATTATATAGCAGGTGTGACACTGGGTCAGGGGCAATGCATTCAGAGGCTTATAGGGCAGAGAATTGGCAGCAAGAGCCACACTGGGAGAAATGATACAGCAGCTGTGACACTGGGTCAGGGGCAATGCATTCAGAGGCTTATAGGGCAGAGAATTGGCAGCGAGAGCCACACTGGGAGAAATGATACAGCAGCTGTGACACTGGGTCAGGGGCAATGCATTCAGAGGCTTATAGGGCAGAGAATTGGCAGTGAGAGCCACACTGGGAGAAATTATATAGCAGGTGTGATACTGGGTCAGGGGCAATGCATTCAGAGGCTTATAGGGCAGATAATTGGCAGGGAAAGCCACATTGGGAGAAAGGATATAGCATGTGTGACACTGGGCCTGGGGCAATGCATTCAGAGGCTTATAGGTCAGAGAATTGCAGTGAGAGCCACATGGACCAGGACTAGGTCAGGAAGAGCAGCATGGAGCAGATCTGAAGTAGTAAAGGGTAGAAACTATTCCCTTGAATGTATACAGTAACCTCCACCTGCAAATGGATAATTTGGTGACTGTATAAAACATTTCTGTCAATGTTTACAATGATGCATGGGTTCTTCGGTGCAGTTATGTTTTGGAGGTTAGCGTTAGGGAGATTTCTCCAGAATGGCTAATTTCGCTTACCTACTGGGCCCCTCAGCAGTTTTTCTGTATTTCTAGGATTTATTTTTTCACCTGGTAAGAGTGTGAGCGTTTTTCCCACTCTTACATGTGTTCTGCTGTGTTTGTTTACATGTTTTGTGTTCTTGGACTGTGGAGCCTCACCTACTGCACAGGCATCATCTTTTTACTGTGTGTTACACAGCATCTTCAGTACAGTGACACAGGGTTGTCTTTCAGATTTCACACTGACTCCATTTTTCTGGGACTGACTACTGTCTCCCAGAAACATGTAAAGTTGCCATTAACTTTATGTAGTCTCTTTAAACCACAGACCAGTACACCAAATCTTACATGGAGTATTGGAAAGGGTTAATAGTTATCCCTTTTTGTCTGTTTCTCTAGGAGCACTGTTTCGCTCCCATTTCATCAAGACTTGGCTGGTGGCAGTGGTAACTACCCTGTTTTTCCTACCATGGTTATCTCAAATAATCTTGGTATTGTTTTAGGCTATCTTGGTAGCATCAAACTTAAACACGCTTAACCATATACATTTTTATACGGTTCAGGCTGGGTTTATTCACGATTTCTTTTTGTAAAAGTCTTTTTCGTGTTTGAACTCTGCGCGCCAAACCAGGTTTGGTCCCTTTGTTCACTGTATTTTCGCGGGCTTCTGCACAGAAGCCCTCGTTAAGGCGCCTGAAAGTCTGGGTAGGCAGGATGTGAGGGAGAGGTTTTAGGATCCCTGCCATGGGTTCCCTTGGTAACCCAAATTGCACTCCTGTTTGATTGGCTAGGTGACTGTCCCCAGGCTGTGTGAATGGGGGAAAACTGCATAAAAAGCAGGTCTCTGGCCACTGGAACAAAAGAACTGATGAGGAGCTGACAGAAGAGGTCCCCTACAGCGACTGAACTGCCCGGTGAAGCCCTGCTGCAGGTCCGAACCTTTAGAATCTGACAACAGAGAAGATCATCCAGGAATCTTCTTCCGCTGAGCTGGTGGGACCAACCATTTCACCCAAACTGCAAGCCAGGACTTCCTCCTCTGGTCGAATTCGCTGTACAGAGCTACAGTGGCCCATGGACCCTGCTTGAGTTTTAAGGAGCGCACCTTTTATTGGTTGCTTTGCTCTGCTGCTGGTTTCTTCCCTGGGTAGTGCAGGACCCTCCAGTCTTCCTACTTCGTGTCAGTCCAACAGTCGCTTCAGGAACCGTGAGCCTGCAAAAACTACCAGGAACGTCCGTCGCAGCTACAGCTTCTTCTCCATTTAAAGGTAATGTGCAAATCCGGTTGCTCGTTTAGTTCAGCCGCGGTGAAGGTATCTGAAACCTTTTGCCATTACGAGGGCTTGTCCTTCTCTTCTATTTTAACTAACTTTTCTGCCGACCAACTTTGTCCGGAACTCTTGGCAAAGACTTAACCGTGAACCACTCTGAACTGTGTGATCTTGAGCAAAAGACTTTTGTCCAATTGACTTTGGCCCTAAGTCTGTTTGATTTGATTCCATCATTGGAATTCCTCTTTCTAGATTGCCCTGCTTACTTACCTGTTGGTGCTGCTCAATTTTAGTCTAACTTTGTCTTTCCCTCCCTGTTTAAATTACTGGAGTGCCATTTTGCTCACATTTCATTTTGAGTTTAACTTGTCCAGAATCTTTGGGAGTGGTGTGGTGTATTGGTAACGTGATTTGGCAAATGATTTACATGAGTTAAATATTATACAACTGATGTTTAAATAAATGTCTATTTTTTAACTCAGAAACCTTGAGTCAGTGTTTGTTTGAATCATAGTAATTGTTGTCCTTTGTGTAACTATTTTATACTGCTCACTTACTCTTGAGATAAGTCTGGCTGCTCAGCCAACGCTACCACTTTACTGTGTAGGAAACGCGTGTACCAAAGGTGAATTTGTACTGTCTCTTGTGGTCTTAATTATGTGTGGTGTTCCCAAAGGGTTCTGCATATAATTCTGCCTAACAGTCAGTCAGTAAACCCCATACTCTAGGTGATTTGAGAAAGTCAGTACATGCATTCTTACCTATATCTTGGTAACTAGTTTACTTATTTTGTAGATATTTGATGAATGGCAGATCAGATAAAGATTCATAAAGCATTGTAGCACTTTACAGAGAACATTTAGTGCATTTCAGAAGGTACACCGTCAACAGGAGAAACTGCAGTAGCCTGAATTGGGCAGTTTGTTGTCTTGGATTGAGACGTCACAAAAAGCCCAAGCAAAGTTAATAAGTCTGAGTGAGTGAATGAATTATATAGAATGGATGGATGGATGGCTAAGTTGGATGTCACTGAGACTGTTTGCAGATGCAAATAAAGACCTGGTTATCCTCTGAATTAATCGTTTCTCAGTGTGTAGTGGAGCAACGGCCTCCCTGTCTTCTTTTTCTTTTTCTTTGGAAGAATTGGGCAGGATCAAGGGTTGTCTGCCATTAGGGGCAGCAACAGGAGGTGCAATGAAGAATCAATGTTAATTGGAGACAGGAGGGTGCCCTGAATGCGTGGGGGCCCTCTATGGATTGCAAGCTACGGTGTGGGTCAGACAAGTGGCATTGAACTTTGGAGGTGCATGGGTGCCTTTGTGGAATCCATGAAAAGCTGGGGCAGATGACATGAGTTGTTCCTGCTCTGATTCTTCCAAGAGACTGACATTGATAGCAAAACAGGTGACCGCTAGCAGTGGCCCAATATTTCACCCTCCTTCTTGATGTGTAAAGCCAACTCCCTATGGCCCTTTTCTACATTCTCATTCAAAAGATGCCCAAAGCTCCTCTGGAGGTTGTCAAAAACCAAAGTGTGTCTCACTAGTCCCCAGTTCTATCTCTCAGGGGGCCAGGGCACAGCCATCGCCTTTGGATCAGACCCTGGGGGTGGACCAGTGTGGGAGTATCACCTGGCTGGGGGATCTTCGGGGAGTGGGGATGAGACAACCGATGATGAGACGGGGTATCCTCCCCTTTGCCGTGCCCATATCCCATCCTATTTGATAAGATTCTCCAATGTTTCAGCCCCTCCCCTTTCTACTCAAACACTGGGCTGAGGAAGAGGAGGACTCTGAGTTAAGAGGCCGACATTATATATCCTGTTAATAAGGTCAGGCAAATTCAGGCGCTTGACCTTTATCACATACATCTGATACCCATTAGCTCCCCCCACACAGATAAAAGGCAGAACATAAAGACACACTCTGAGCAAGGTGGGACACGAGAAGGAGCAGATCTTCTGGGATGAAGGCGAACCCAGTGGATCAAGTCTACTGATCGAGGGACAAGAGCGAAGAGTAGGGAATCCCTGAAGATCCCTGCAGGAGGTCATTCCCTCAGAGAAACCGTGAAGTGTATACGGAGAAAGCCAAATCCCAGATAAGAAGAAGCCTGCATTGTGTATCAAGGATGCTAGCCACCCTCCGGGATGACCGGCATAGTTGGGGAGGCAAGGCCAAGCCTGTGATATCAACCTTGACTTGTGAATCAAAGCTGGAAAGGCAATAATGGAATACACACAACCAGTGAGATAGAGAAAGACAGGAAAGGCCGGTTTGTGTCAGCGAAAGATCGAAGCCTCAACAGTGTTTCTCCGATTAAAGTATGCATGCATGCTGATGAGATGCGAAAGAAAGAAAACAAATAGTGGACTTTAAAGTTTACCGATAACTGTGAAGCCAGTGATACAGAGTAGCGGAGTGGTCCAGCAAAAGGAAATAGCCCACTCTAAAGTCTCAGCAAAATGTTTGATGTCTTCTTGTAAGGCGGCAAAGCAAATGAACTATGAAATGTGCAATGGTCATGATTAATTCTGTCGAAAGGGGAAGTTAAAAGGTGATTGCTATAAGAGAAATATTTCTTTGAACTTTTCTAAGTGTGTTATTCATTTATTTATTTGTTTAGTTGGTTTAATCAAATTAATGATTTTTACAAAACATAGTAGAAAACAGAACGAAGTGAAGAAAGGAAGAAAGTATAAAGTGTAGAACCAGAAGCTGTATAATGAACCAGAAACTATATAAAAGGGAAGAGAAAATCGTATCAGTGCAGTTGTGATTTTAGCGATGATTTAAGTTTCATAAGGATAAGATAAACTTGAATCTGTGTAGTGGCAATTGTCCAGGTATTTCTTTCTCCGCTCATTAGGCGTGTCCACCACAATTCCTCTTCCCTGGTATATGATGCTGAAAGATGAGGTAACAAGAATTTCTCGCCTATCGCTCTTGTTCCTGGGCAGTTTAGGAGCAAGTGGCGTATAGTTTCTACATTAGTGTCGTTTTTACAAAAACGGCATATGTTTGAATTACTCTGTCCTCTGAGTTTTAAGATCTCATTTGTCGGCAGTAAATTTAAGCGCACTTTCAAAAACAAGTTTCTGGCTGCTTTGTTGGGAAACTTGCTCAAATAATTCGGGACAGTGTTCAATTTACTTTGATAAGGTGGGAGATGGCTGACTGATTTTGCTTTTGTTGCATTGTTCAAAGTTTTAATCCAGTCAAGCTCGCTGATTTTCCTTTTTATTTTTGACGGGTTTCGGATAAGATCTTGCTCTGAAGAGTGAATTTCCAATAATTTCGCTTTGCGCGCCGCTTCCCAAGATTTTAAGACAGAACAGCGTGCTGTCAGAATTTCAGCATGTATGATGGCTAACACATGCAGACAATTTGGAAGCGTCGTTTTCCTGTAGAGCATCATGGATTTTATCTCCGTGGTCCCTTCCAGTGAGAGAAGACCTAACTCTCTTCTGATGAGGGGGGCCGATGTTGACTTTGGGAGACCTAGGACCATGCGCCAGATGTAACCCTCTAGCTTCAGCCACAGATGGGCAGGCGTGTGGGGGAGAGCTTCCGCTGCGTAGGTGTGTGATGGAACCACCTTCATCCTGTAGAATTTGATCAGTGGTAACAAGGAAAAGTGACCAAACTTCTTGTCCATTGCCCGGGCTTGTGCCGCTAGATTTTTTGCTTTGTTCATTAAGCAACTTTGAAGGGTTGCGTTGATGCTAGAACAGTCCAGAGTTACTCCTAAATATTTAATGCTAGAGACTTTTTCCAGTGCAGCCCCATCCAGGTACCAGGATAGTTTTTCTTGTGGTCGTTTGTGTTTTTCCATGATCCAAATCTTAGTTTTGGATGCATTAATAGTTAAGTCGTTTGCTCGAATGTAAGCAACCAAGTTATCGAGCTGACGCTGGAGGCCAATCGGGGTCATATCCATTAGGATTAGATCGTCCATGTACGGTAGCCTTGTGGTTTTCAACTTTCCCATCGATGGCGGAAAGGAGCGGATAGATAGTTCTGAGGCTTTGGAATCGCCCAAGTAAGCGATGAAAAGTGCCGGGGCATCCCTGTTTCACTCCTCGGCCAACTTAGATTTCTGACGATAGCAGGCCAGCTTGATTTAATCTCACACGTACCTTTGTGTCCTGGTGTAGTGCTTGGATTGGCTGCAGGAGTTCAACAGGGTATTTCCAAAGGCTCAGTTTTCTCCACAAGCTCGCTCTGTTTACTTGATCAAAGGCTTGCGCCAGATCTATGAACGCAAGGAACACTCTCGGCCCTCCTCCCAGAACCTTGCTTTTGAGCGCGCTAAGAAACATAATATTAGTTGTCGTACCGCTGTTTTTTGTAAATCCCGTTTGAAACGGGTCAGCGAATTCTGCTTCGATTGCCCATCGCTGAAATTTTTGAAGTAATAAGGAGCCGAACACCTTGCCAACCGTGTCCAAGAGCGCAATAGGGCAGTAGTTCTTTGGATCTTCTTTCCGAAGACCATTCTCTTGGGTATTTCTTAAGATCAAGGTTTGTGATTCCTTCTGGGTCGGGCGCTCGCGGTGGTTTGAGTCTTCGAAGGACTTTGAAGATCTCTGCTTCACTACTCAGGTCTATCCATGGTTCTAGTTTTGTACTGAACTCCAGGAAACTGGAGGATGCAGGCGTCTGGAACAGATTTGAATAAAAGTTTATCCAATCTGTTTCACAGACCGGATTTAAAGGCGATTCCTCAAGAGGAGAAAAGGTTGATCTAAGAAGGGCCCAGAATTCCCGAGGATGGTGACCGCAAACCAACTTCAACATGGCTTCCGCATCTTGTTGGTATAAGTTGCTGCGGTATTGCCTGATCCACGATTTGTAAGTTTGCTGTTCCTGATCGAAGATTGCCTGATTTTCTGACGATGGAAAGGCACGCAGTTTTCTTCTTGCTTTCCTCACTAAACGCCGTCTTAGAAGCAGTTCTTTGCTATATTCGTGTCTGGCAAGAATTTTACTCTGTCTGGGACCATTGGGTTTAGATCTGAAAGGTACCAGAAGCGGTTGATAGTCTGGTAATTGCGGATCATTCAATTGATCAGGCTCGTTTCCTGTTTTTAGGTACTGGTCCTTTATCTTTGAAATCGAAGTTGCTGATAGTCTTAGGCGGTTTTGTTGGTTGTTAGACTCCACTTGAGCAGGCATGACTACGTTGTAGAGCGCATTTGTCTTCCATTTCAGAACCAACAGATTGTGATCACTCGCTGAGGACCTTTGAACTTCGAACAAAGTAGTAAGAGCTGCCAAGTAGCTGCTAATGAAAATGTGATCAATGTCCGCGGAAGAATTTCCTCTTTCCCAAGTAGGAGGCCTCTCTTCACTGGTGAATAAGTCCTCCGCGCAGAGTAAATCACAGGATGACATCAGTGACAGCCACGCTGCACCATGTTTGTTTCTAAGGGACGAAAAGAGAAGAAGATGATCAGCTGATTCCTGCGACAACCAGGTAGCGTTTAAATCACCGCAAGTAATCAGCAGAGCCTCAGGACAATTTACCAGAGCTTCGTCAATAGTCTCTTCCATCAGGGCTATAAAGAATTAATCGGTCATGGCTGCAGGATTCCAATAGACATTAATGATGATTAAAGGTTGTGATTTGAACATTGCCTTTTCCACCTCGGAACTGTTCCAGCTGACTTCCGTGGCCAAGAGATAAGTTGTAGATCTCAGGGTTTTCTTTAAATGTAATCCAGAGCCGCAACGAATTGCGGTTATGAGGCCAGATGAAGGGCGGCCGGAAGTTCCTTTGATGGCTGGGACGCATGCCAAGTCGTAGCCGTCCATAGTGGGACGTTCAATCATCCAGGTTTATTGTAGACAGATGATATCCAGACACCCCAAGTTTAGGTCTCCTTTCTTAGTTAGATGTTGAAATCCACGAGTATTCCATGACCCCAAGGAGAGGTCTGGTTTCCCAGGTGTTTGTTTAATAGCAAGGGGTGCTGAAAAGTGCTCGACAAATTGTTATTTGTTCTTATTTAGCATCAGTGCCTTAGGTAACCATGCCCATAGTTGCGCTAGTGGGGCTTGTTTTTGAGTTTCTTGGGCGCCAATGTCCTTTCCACCCAGGGATTGGTTTATCGTCCGTACAATTTTTGGCGTGGGGCCAAGAGGGCGTCTTCCTATGCCTAAAGGATCTTTGTAGGCAATTTCATTTCTTCTGGTGACAATTGTCGGTTGCCGACTCTGGGCTTCACAACGGGAGCTCGAAGACGCGAGTCGGGGAGAGGAATCCTGTGAAGATTGTTTGCTAATTAGAACAGTTCATTTTAGGCCTCTCGCCTCCGTAGGTTCCGCAAGCGATTTTGGTTTGTTACTCAAATTGGCTGGATGTAGGGCTGTAATTGACCCAGCCGTTTCAGATAGTTTCGGTGGAGAGGTAGATGGAACACTCTCTTCGAGTTCGAACAGGTCAAATCCCAACTTTAATAAATGTTCTGCAGCCTCGGAGATCCTAACTTTTGCCCAATTAGTGTGCACATGAAGGTAGGCGCATGCAATTTTCCCCTGATGAAACGGTTCAACCCTGGCTAGGTCTTTTGTTTCAACTTTGCGGAGCGTTGGGACACATTTGAGAAGTTGTAGCAAGAAACTTCTGTTCAATATCACATATTTTTTGTTATTTGGTAATTGTTCAATCTTGAAGTTGCGTTTTGTTATTGAAGCATGTACTGCTGATCTTGATGCTTTCCTTGCGCTAGATTTAGAGTTGTACCGATTTTTCGTATCTTTAATATTGGTTTCTGACAGATGTCGCTTTTCTGGTAGCCATTTGTCCCGTGTGGCGTGGACCCATTTGGTTGCTGGGGGGGAACTTTGTCTCGGAGAAGAATCGGTTTTTCTAATCCTTTGTTTTGGAGGAGCGTTTTCTGAGTTAAACTCACCCAGTCCGGCTCCTTGGTGGATGGTTTGGTGTAATTCCAGGGTCCTACACTTTGGCGATCGGGACCCCCAGCTGGACTTTTTTTGGAGCTTCTTGCAATGACTTTCTAGGGTATAGAAAGGAGAGGTCTCTTCGTCCGTGTGGTAGAGATTGTTACTTTCTTCCTGGTCGTCAGATAGTATATAAACACTAAGGTTTAGTAAATCCTCATCTGCTGCGGGTTTGATCTCCTTGATTGCGGGTACGCTTTCTGATGCGGTATTTCCCATCCTCTGACTCGGAAGTTTAAGCTCAACCACAGTTCTTGAAGATTCCTTATGCAAGGATTTCTCTGACCCTCTGTGAGGCTCCCCCTTTTCTTTCGGAGGCGTCTCTTTGCTGCTGATCGATTGAGGAGAGAAAAACTTGATTGTCGTTTGCTTTTGAGTCGTGGTGTGACCTTTTGTTGCGGGTACATTCACCTTTGCATTCAGGTCAGGAATAGACTCCTGATCTGTTGTAATTGAAATCGGTGCATCATAAATTGCTCCATTTGTGTTAGCCGTTGCCGGCATTGACTTCGTCTTGGTAGGGCCCTCGCAGGGGGACTCTTTGCCTAACTCTGTTCTAAGCTCCTCAAAAGTGAAGGTCGTCCATGGTTCAAAGGTCTGGGAACTGGAGTCCACCAGGTGGGCTTGCGTCGATTGTGTAGCGTCTGAAGACTTTGCATGCCCCTCGACCGTGTAACCTTTTTCCATTTTGTTGTTAAGGGCGTTGATGTAGCCTTCCAGGAAAATCAGACGGCTATTCATCATTGCTATGATGGAAGTATGATCTCTCATCGAGTCATTTATCGACTCATACAATTTACAAAAGGGAGCCATGGCCAAAGTTACCATTGACATGATTAGCCTTAGATCAGTCTTTTTGGGCGAAGAGTCTTTTGATGAATTTCCTATTTTCTCACTTGAGCATAGGGGTCTCATTGGACTAGGTAAAGTTTGGGAGCTAACATTCTGAGACCCAACAGAAAGTCTAGGAGTCACAGGGCTCATTTGAGCAACAAAATCAGGTCTCTTTCCTTGCTTTGGGGCTTGCACTTGCAAGGCTGTAAGGGAATGCTCGGTATTCACCCAAGATTCCCCCCTAGGCTCACCTGAGTTAGAAGTCGTTGGTATAAGGTCAATGGTTTCTATTTCATCTGCCTGAAATGAACCAAACGCAGGATCTTCAACACCGCTTAAGTCAATAATGGCGTTCTCCGAAAGTCTAAGACAGCCCCGTTTCTGCGATGGAAACTTTGTTGTTGGCAGTATGGCTACCGGATCTGGGGGCCACGTGGCCAGAGCCCCTGAAAGAAGGTCCATTTTTTTCGGGGCCTTAGGGTCCGCCGCAGGAAACTGAGAACATAGTGGATTTAAGGCTCCCTCCAGGTCATTTGTAGTCTTGGTAGAAGGACTTGGAAGGGGGAGTGCACCGGATCGTGGGGAGCCAAAGAAAAACGTGCTGGTTCTAGCGAAAATACTGGTCGCATGTCAGTAGTCTCTCCAGTGGTGTTTGCCGGAGGAATTTGGTCCGTAATGACTCTCAAAATCTCAGCATCAGAGAGTTCTTTGCAGACTGATACTTTCTATTTTAAGAGGTTTGCGAAAAACCTGTTATTTGCCGACAGCTGGGATATGTCATCCTTCTGATCATGATGCTGATGTCTCGGCAGTGCGCTGGAAAGGCTTTGGCGCGTGTCGACTGGGCTTTAAGTCCAGACCTTTGACGTAGGTGTGCGCATCGTTTCCTGCGTACAGGTCCTCCTTTCTTTTTTGAATGCGTAGCATTTACAGAAACATGAGGGGATTTGATGAAGCTGTCGTTTCGCGGAACTCCCCCAGAGGGGTCAGGCAAAGCCGCTCCGGGGTGTACCACACCAGCTGAGACAATTTGCTGCTCCCCCTCTGGCAACTCGGACCGAGGTGGAACTACCCCTGTCTGCACTGCTCTGACATCCGGGGGAGTATGGTGAAGAATAGGAACCACTATAAGGAAGTTTGGGTCCAGAGTACAGGTCCCCACCAGTGACGGATCGTTTGCCGGCACTGCCCCACCTCTGTCCTCACACCCCACCATCAGAAGGGGTGCGGGGACCAGTGGGTGGGGTGAACACAGACGATCAGAAAACTTGAGCTGGTCACCCATCCCCCCTCTTCCCCCACCGGTCCCGCCTCACCTGTGCGAGCGGCGTTTCCTCTCCTCCGAGGGGCGACGCTACACCCGCTTCGCGCGGCGGGAGACAGCAGGCGGGAGGGAGAGACTCCTCCATGGTCTGGTGACAAGTAGTAGAAAGAGACTCCAGGGCGTCCAGCTGGCGTGCTCCCGGCTCCAGATCCAGTCCGGAAGCGGATCAAGGTACGATGGTAGCCAGCCTCAGCACGGGAGAAGCCACCTCGTGATTCGAGTGATTCAAAGGGGCCACAAGGGCCATGTTTGTTTTGGCGCTTCGCAGTCGGGGACCCAGAGTCTCAGGTTGAGTGGAAACGGGATGGGTCGAATAGATGGGATCACCAACCGAAGTCCGTTTGGCAGAAGCAGGAGTGTGGGAGGTGCGTTTTTTTCTGCTGGCAAGCCGTACTGCCCTAGCTGCCATAGACTGCAGAGACTGCCACTCTGCAGCCACTCCGCGGCCGCTCCGCGGGAAAGAGGGTTTTTAAATGAATGTCCCACCCTCTCACAGTAAACACAGCAGACAGACTCCAAAACACAAGAGTATTCAGGAAGTTCGTAGAAACACTGCAGAGACTGCCACTCTGCAGCCACTCTGCGGCCGCTCCGCGGGAAAGAGGGTTTTTAAATGAATGTCCCGCCCTCTCACAGTAAACACAGCAGACAGACTCCAAAACACAAGAGTATTCAGGGAGCTCGTAGAAACACTGCAGAGACTGCCACTCTGCAGCCACTCCGCGGCCGCTCCGCGGGAAAGAGGGTTTTAATGAATGTCCCGCCCTCTCACAGTAAACACAGCAGACAGACTCCAAAACACAAGAGTATTCAGGAAGCTCGTAGAAACACTGCAGAGACTGCCACTCTGCAGCCACTCTGCGGCCGCTCCGCGGGAAAGAGGGTTTTTAAATGAATGTCCCGCCCTCTCACAGTAAACACAGCAGAGAGACTCCAAAACACAAGAGTATTCAGGAAGCTCGTAGAAACACTGCAGAGACTGCCACTCTACAGCCACTCCATAAGTGTGTTATGGAACTACCAAGATCAAGAGACACTGTGGCAAACAACACAAGGGAAAGCTGAATTGAAAGTTCGCACATTCGAAGGTCTTCGACATCAGTCAAAGGTCCAAGCCTGACTGAGGGAGATCTACGTTGAATCAGGTACTTTATGTCTGGAGAGGTGCAAGCCCGACAGAGAGAGACCTAAATGAACTTTTGTTGAACTGTGAACAAACTTTTGGTCAACTGGAAATAAGTGACTTTATCGTGGAAGTCCAAGCGCGCTTCCACAAACATTATAAACTACCTTTTTTTGATAACCTGAGCCTGAGTGTGTCATCCTGTCTACCGGGGCCGCCTTACTCCATGCTGCCCAACGTTGGGAGGAGAGCTGACTCAGCCACCTTGTTCTTTTATTTTATCACATTGACGTTCATTGCATACACATTCCCCTTTACAGAATTTCGGTATAAGAGATAGTGCAGGCATTAGGTTTTGTTAGTATAGGCCATTTTGATTGTACATAGACTAACTACGACTCGATTACTCCCATCATAGCTATAGGGCAAAGTAGGAGTTTTTCCAAACCCCAATGATTGAATAAACATTTACAAATGTTTAGCTCTTGTGTCAGTGTCATACTTGTGATACCATGCCTCCCTTACAAGGTACAAATGCTTCTTCTTCGTGCATATGTATAGTCGCGTTACAAATGCCATATCATATCATATCATATCATATCATATCATATCATATCATATAACATCATATTTCATTATCAGTCTTCTGAATCAAGGAATGTGGAAATGAGGGCAGTACTGGAGGTGTTGGGTTCTTGTTCAGTGATGGAATGTTCCTATTTTGCATTGGATATCCTGCCCCACTCAGTTTCTAAGGACTACAGCGCTTTGGATTAAGGCGCTATATAAATAACTCATCATTATCATTATCATTACTGAACATCCTGCACATGTTGTGCATTTCCTCCATCATTGAGGGTCTGTATTGGCCTCGCTCTTTCTCTCACTCATCGTGGTATCCGGAGACTGACTTGATTGCCTCCTTCTAGACATTTAAGAATACAACATTCAGCATTAGTAGCAGAACCTGAGGTGTTTGCACTAAAGAAGAAAAACACCTAACATGATGAAAAGGGGGTGCAGACAAATGGTGCTGTTTCAGGATCTCCAGGACACCCATGAAAGGCAGGAGGCTTGCTGGGAGGGTGGAAATGGAAGCAGAGTAGGTGGCACTCCTTAAAATGAGTGTGACTTGCCAAGTATTGTCATTGTTGTGTTCATAAGCATCTACTTATATGTTTTCCAATGGCTCTGCATGACCTGTGTGCAAAGAAGAAATCCCTGGGTAAAACATGCATACAGTACTGAGCCTCCATGTAAAACTACTCCATCACTCTCAGGTATTTTAATTTTTAAGGAAGGAACTGTACATCCGAAAATGTTTGCATCAAAGTGTTCAGCTGTATGCCTGGCATGCTTCCTCCAGTGTATCTCTTATAGGACTCACTTTAGACATTGAGACTTTAGCAGTCCATGTCCTGTACATTACTATGTCCAGGCTTCCACCTGCAGTCATGGTGTCACTTGGATAATCTCTCACTTGGTTTTAATTGCTAAAAGGAACCTTTTACATTTCAGCAGATATTCAATCATTTCACAAACTAGCTTTGCTTATTGAGAGTATCTGCTCATCATATGATGCTTCCCATGATCACAGGTCACTGATTATACACCAGTCATTGCTCACAGATGATGTCTGCCCTTGCCTCGATGCATCATCAAAATCCAGGGAGAAAGGCTTTGGATTGCAATGGTGCTGGTCCTCCTAGGTCAAGAGAAGGAAACATTAGGACTCCCCCCACATCTGATCATTAGAACAAGGATGCTGTACATGCATACAGGCCATGCTTTATCTCAGAATGCTGACTTGGACGCATTGCAGCTTGATAGAGGTTTCTCACAATTCATCTGGGTTGGCGTCTTTCCTTTTGGGTAGCTAATTTGATCCATCACTGCATGTGTGCAGCCTTAGGTTACATAGGAATCTTGGGAGCGGAATATCATCTCAGCTTCAATCACAGGCTTGCATCCATTTAACATTTTGGTGGCCACTTAATCACTTGTTGGTTACCAAATACAAACCTTCCTAGGCTTTCTGTGCAAAAGTGTTTTCCTTCAAAACATCCAGACACTCAGAAACAGCCCATTGTCTGTGGCAGCCAGCAAACACAATTACTTTATATGGCAACATCTGTGTCCCATTTTCTCTCATGGAACACAAAGGGAGTCATTAGTCCAGAAAAAAGTGACAGTATTTCCGTACACAAGCTCTTTTCCCCAACGTCACAGTACAATTTTGCCTCCACTGTCAGAAGACAGCCTGTATTTCTGGCACCGGCATAACCAGTGCTGGTAATATTGGTAATCTCCTTCATGGAGCCCTGTTTGACTTCATGGAATTCACATATACCACCCTGCCCCGCCTGTAATATCCCGGTAACACCGGGATATCAGGCAGCGGGATCGTTTATACTGTTTTCCGGTATCCTGCTGGAATTACCGGCAGGATACCAGCATACGTGTAATGACCCCCAAAGTAAAATGTTTGGACTCACTGTATTGCAGTGTTACTGCGGGCACATCCCTTCACTCCCTACCAATGGAATCTACCTAACCTATGATGGAAGGGTAACAGTGCAAGGAATGCAGTCCCTTGGAGACACCTCACCCCGATAAGACGAGGACTTCACAGGAGGCATGTACAGGATTCACATCTCTAGTGAGGCATTACATGTACACATAATCAGAAAAAACGTTGGTTTAAAAATGAGGAACATGGCTGACATTGAGAGACATCACAGCTGATGTGAAGTTTATGACCTTCAACCTCACAATGTTCATAGAATATTGCCAATATCGCAAATAATGACACCTCTTTCACAAAGGTGTAATGACTATCCAAATCAATGAGCTACAATCTTGGAGAGGTGTATTTTTTGACCAATTAATTTACACAAAGTCAAGTAGAACAAAAAGAGGCAAACAATGGAATTTCAGTTCTGAAACATAGTTCATTTTCCCCAAATCAATTATACAGTTCTCCAAAAATATCTATAGAAAATACCAGCACACAAAGACTCAGCCCTTTCTTTTTTTTCAGGAGGGCAACCAATCTGTGGGGCCCTGTACATCACGACTACCAGCAACACAAATGTCTGGGCTGGGCTGCACAACCTGGGTCGCTGACACCCTCAGACACTGGGTCTCTTGTATCAGGGCAAAAAACAGTTTACATTCTTACTAAGCTCCATTCTCAACCAGTCCCTGCATTATCCTCCAAGGTTCTGTACCCAAACACCTTCCTCTTCTAGTGACCTGCTCCCTGTTTAACTCTCAACCTCTCTGAGGTTGAAATAATCTCCCTCCAACCACCAGTCTTCTACTGTCTCTTCCTCCCTTTCTCCTCTTCCCTACAGACTCTCCTCTTTAACGTATCTCCTCTCACCATCTGCTACAGAACACTTCTCTGCAGCTCCTTTCCCGATAGCATACACTGTCAGACGGAGCCGCTTGGTTTATATAGAGATTCCCCTCCCCCGGGTTGAGACTCTAGGTGAGGATCTGCACCTATGTGAATTTAGGCTGGGCTCAGAATAATTGGTTAATGTGACCTGAGTAATGTGAGCTGGAAAGAGGCTGGACATTTACTATTGTAGCAACTCTCATCATTCTAGATTCCAATTCTCGCTCTGCAACCATCTCTGATGCAGTCTGTACTGAGCAGGGGTCCCCTGCTTCCCCAGTGTGTGCACTGAAAAACAAAACAACGTTGGTTAAGCATGAGATCCCCTCTTTTCCTTTGAAAAGACACACTGGATGAGAACATTTGAACATTTCATCTTCAGTCTCTTTCGTTCATTGATCAGAGAGCCACAGATATGCAGCATTGCATCAGTGGAGCAGCCGCCGTTTCCCCTGACCTGCAGCATGTTTTTCTATTTGCAGGAGATGACTTTGCTTTGAACATGCAAATGGATATTTCCCCTCTGTGAAGGGTGCAGTGAGCTCAAATGAGCCTGTAGACTCTCCTGAGTGGAATACATTCCATCAAAGGTATTTGCACCACGTTCCTTTTCAGCAGATGGGCTCGCAAAAAGAACTTATGAATGTATCAGCTCCATTGCTACCAATGATGCATTTCTGCAAAATCATTTCCATTGAACGCAAATGTATCTATTTATTTGCTGGTCGTTTTGGGGCTGGCTTTGTGTTACATTGGCTCTCTTTAGCTGACCTAGCGTCAAGTGGGTGGGACTTAACACTGTGTGTCCCCTACATGCCAACGGTGATTCATTGAGGGCGGTACACTTGCCAGGCATCATCGAGCTTCCAGTGGCACCCAGCCCATGTGTCCACAAAGGTAGGCAGATGCCCTGCTCAGACTACTCATATCAATGAATTCCTGCAACAAAGTAATGCTATTGTTTCTGTTTATGTGATGCTGTCCAGCAGAAAGGGTCAACTACTTTGAACCTACGGTTGTTGCAGGCAAACATACAACTATCTATTGAAAGCATGTATGCCTTGACAAGAAAAACTGTGCATTTCCAGATCAAAGTATAACCAGCCCTTAATCACTTTTCCATTCTATACTCTCAAACCCTGCTTTGTGACAGAAGAAATCATACTCTATTTTTGAATACTCAACTGCAGTGATAGCATTCTAAAGCCAAAAAAACACTGGACATTTTCTAAGCATAACTAAAGTTAAATGTTTGTTGTTATGATCAACATAGGGCACAGACCATCACCCCTGTGCAGTACACAATTAAAGGGCATAGCTACTACAACCCTTTTTAATTGAGAACATAGAACATAACTCTTTCCCAAGACAACTCACCCTTGCCAGTGCCATGAAAGTGTTCCTGTACCCACACATTCATGCTATATTTGGGCTTAGCATCACTGTTCTGCTTTTTTGAAACTACAGCAGATTGGGTAAGCAGCGATGGGATTGCGATCAAACAATACATGATTGCATTCATTTCATGCGGAGAGACGCTCTCTGGAAAAGAAGACGAAAGCCCACGTCAAGAGCGAACCCACACATCGGAACGACCGGGCGCCAGCAGTGACCGACAAATACCCTCCAAGATCAACCACACGAAAACAGACAGAGGATCATCAGCAAAGCTCTCTAGAACTCGAAAGAGTTCCTCCGGGGCCCCAAAAGAACTGGAACATGACCATTGAACAAGATACTTCACTAAAAGGAAAGGAGAAGCCAAACTGGGACAAGAAGCAACAAAGTGCAAAGGAGGAGGTCAACCACTGGGATTGGCTGCCCAAAGCATTATCAACAAACCATAGATACGAGCAATTAATCAAAAGCCAGTTAAACAAGGAGCGCTCTGGCCAGTCATTGATTACGGAACCAATCACCCACATAACTCTGGGTTCTTGGAATACCCAGTGTTTCTCCCACCTGACGAACTCTTCAGACGTCAACTTAGGATCTTCAGACAATTGGTGCTTCCAAGAAACTTGGATCCAACACAAACCGTCGATAGAAGGCTACGCGATCACCTTCTCACCAGCCCCGAGAGGAGCATCGGGGAGACCAAGAGCGGGATTACTCACAGCAATAAGAATCGGATCCGACCTTCACTTTCTCAAACTCTTAAAGGTCGAGCCTCACATACTGCAACTCTGATACAAAGAAGCAACAATCAACAAAATGCTAACAAACAAACTTGCTGATTAATCTATACTGGAACCCGGTAGAATGCGTAACAGACAGCTTCTTACTGAAAATTGAAAACCTTCTGAAAAACGCCTTATCAAGTGAACTAGTGGAAAGCGTAGTCATCTGTGGGGACTTAAATGTCAGGATCAAGAGGAATGGGCAGGAAAACTGCCAAACAAAATCAAGCATGCTTCAACCTCCGGACAACTCTCAAGACATAGGAACGAAATGGGCTAACTTGATGGACAACTTCGACTTACACAATGCCCACTTCTTGGGAAAAGCATCACACCCGATTCTCCCGACCTGGGAACTAGGCGGAAGGAGCGCCACCTTAGACCATGTCTACTTGTCCAGCAGAAACCTCCTCCAGATGGTCACATGTTTCGACACCATTAGAACACTTAACAGCGACCACAATCTCCTGAAATGACATGGTCAGTCCCCCGCCTCAAAGCGCACGAAAGCGACATAGCGCTGAGAACGACCAACATGGAGACCTACGCAAACTCCACCCGCTTAAGGATGAACACCTCAGCAGTTACGACACTAACTCTCAACTACTGCCAAGCAAAAGCACTGGTAAATTCAAAAGAGGCGGGACATCTCACGGACTATTGACCACTACTTCAACCATACCAGATCAAAAAAACTGGTAACGGAAAGAAAGTAAAAACCAACCATCACAACAACGAAACCCTCAGGCAAAAAAGGCTGGAGATGAGAAGAGCCGTAAGAAAGGCCAGGAGTTTCCAGACACGTATCAACGTTGAAACAGCTTGGAAAGTCACTAAAGCCTATAAGAACTGGCTGAAAGGCTTCAAATTACAACTATACCAAGATGACTCTAAACAAATGCTGCGAGTGCTGGCCGGCAAGCAAACAAAATCATTTTGGTCACTGGTCAACTCCAACAGCTGACTAAGTAAGGACGCTCTAACATCTAGCGTACCAGAAGAAGCCTGGATCAAACATTTTGCTACCCTTTTCGGTCCAGCGAGTAACGAACCAAAACCTGCGACACGTCGAACCAGCCGGTGGGCCACAGAGCCCGACCCATCTAGCATCGAAGACAAAATCAAGAACCTTAAATCATCACGAGCACCAGGTCCTGACGGCCTGTCGAATATGGCCTTAAAATCCAACCCAAAAGCCTGGTCAATCCTAATAGCCGAAATTTTTGAATCTTGTGCGGCCACCACATCCGTTCCGAAGTCTTGGAAAACAGCCAATGTAGTGCCTATCTATAAGTCTGGAGACAGAAGCGATCCAAACAACTATCGCCCAATAGCACTCCTTGACTGTATTGGTAAACTCTTCGGATCCTTCTTACTGGACAACTTCAAAACCTGGGTGGCGTCCTCAGAGGGTTGGGACAACTTTCAAACAGGCTTCCGAAAAAATGTGAACACTATGGCAAACATATTCACTATCAACATCTTGAAAGCCAGAGTCCAGGAAGGGGCTCCTCCCCTATGCATGGCATTCATCGATCTATCCAAAGCCTTCGACAAGGTAAATAGAGAAAAACTCTGGATAAAACTTAGCAATTGGAATTGCCCACCGTATCTGCTAGATCCAGTACAAGAACTTTATTCAGAAACATCCATGAGAGTCAGACTCAACTGGGTTACTTTCCTCCGTAATAGGAACAGCTATCAGAGTTAAGCAGGGATGCCCTCTGGCACCAGCACTTTACAACGCCTATACCGGTGATTACCAACAAGCCAAAAAGAATGTTAAAGCCTTCCCGCCCTCCTTAGGATCCGAAAAAGTCAGTAGATTACTTTACGCGGATGATATCATCCTCATTGACCAGACAAAGATAGGGTTACAGCAAAAACTAGAAAACTTGAACGAATACCTTCATACTAACGACCTGGAAAGCAACGCAACAAAAACCAAAGTGATGCGACTGACAAAAGCGGCCAAACGCAAAACCTCAGAGGTATGGTTCTTCAACAACACCCATCCGGAAGAGGTGGATGCCTTCAGATACCTGGGCACGATGTTCAATAACAAACGGAATGAGCAATCCATGTTAGATCTCCTGACCAACAAAAACAAAACTTTGTCAAATCAACTGACTATCATGGATAAAAAATGTGGTCGCTTCTCAGTAAAGGCGGCGACGAACTTCTATAAGATGAAAGTGGTCCCAGCGCTCACCTACGGCACAGCGGCAATGTTTGGCATCTCTGACTCAACGTGGCCTAAATTGGAGGGCTCACTCTGGAAAAAGTGCTCCGACTGCCTACTTCGACTCCAATAGCATTGATAAGAAGGGAACTCGGCCTCACTTCTCTTCAAGGAACAGTATCTATTAACACTCTGATGTTCTACAGAGAAGTGAGATCATCTGTGGAGAAAATCTATGCATTGATACGGGAAGAAACTGAGAAAGGTTCAAACAAAACTCTCAAAACTTGGTTAGAAAAAAATCAAACACTTCTGAATTCAATAGGCAGCTCAGAGGAGGTGCTCTTGACAAATCCGAAAAGAACGGAAAAAAAACTGAAAGATTTAGATTGGTGCGACACTCAACAAACAGCAGCAAACTACAAATCAGTGGCCCACTTGCCGGCTTTCGCCCAAAAACTAAATGAGCCCATCGGCTACCTACTTCAATTTCCGAATAAGACATTCCGCTCTACCTTTCTAAGAGCGAATTGAACATTTTAAAGACCAACGGGGTACTGAAAATCCGAGGCAAATCTGAATCGGATGGCTGTCGATTCTGTCGGAACTCAGACTTAAAGGAAAGCCTGAGACAATTGATCATCCATTGCCCAGGAACAACTAGCAATAGAAAAATCCACCTGGATCACCTTTATTCAAACTTCTCAAAAATGGACGAGGACTACTGGTGGTCATATCTAATGAACGGGCTACGTCAGTTATCGCAGTGGCAAACTTTCTACACAGTCTGAAGTTGGATGCCATCTGTGAAGGACAAGAAAGTCTCTAAAAGGACTTAGCCCGTTCTTTGATAAGCATCTGGGAAAATGCACTTGGAAATTTCTCTTCTTCCTTTGTAAAAACTGCTAACAACAGTTAAACACAATTAAAAGAAAAAAAGAAAATTGGGTGGGACTTAACACTGTGTGTCCCCTACATGCGAACGGTGATTCATTGAGGGCGGTACACTTGCCAGGCATCATCGAGCTTCCAGTGGCACCCAGCCCATGTGTCCACAAAGGTAGGCAGATGCCCTACTCATATCAATGAATTCCTGCAACAAAGTAATGCTATTGTTTCTGTTTATGTGCTGCTGTCCAGCAGAAAGGTTCAACTACTTTGAACCTACGGTTGTTGCAGGCAAACATACAACTATCTATTGAAAGCATGTAGGCCTTGACAAGAAAACCGTGCATTTCCGGATCAAAGTATAACCAGCCCTTAATCACTGTTCCATTCTATACTCTCAAACCCTGCTTTGTGGCAGAAGAAATCACACTCTATTTTTGAATACTCGACTGCAGTGATAACATTCTAAAGCCAAAAAAACACTGGACATTTTCTAAGCATAGACTAAAGTTAAATGTGTGTTGTTATGATCAACATAGGGCACAGACCATCACCCCTGTGCAGTACACAATTAAAGGGCATAGCTACTACAACCCTTTTTAATTGAGACCAAAGAACATAACTCTTTCCCAAGACAACTCACCCTTGCCAGTGCCATGAAAGTGTTCCTGTACCCACACATTCATGCTATATTTGGGCTTGGCATCACTGTTCTGCTTTTTTGAACCTACAGCAGATTGGGTAAGCAGCGATGGGATTGCGATCAAACAATGCATGTTTGCATTCATTTCAGATTGATAATTAATTCTATTGGAGCCAAGTTCTTTGTTCTAACATTTTACACCTTCCTTCTTTTAAAGGCATCCTTGAATTCTTTGTTTTTTATAGTGTAAATTATGGGGTTACTCTTCGGGATCACCCCTACATATATTAAGGAGGATATTTTGCTCTGACTCACTGAGTACATTGACGCTGGCCGTGCATAAACAAAGATAACAACTCCATAGAAAAGGATCACCGCTGTGAGGTGTGAGGCACAGGTGGAGAAGGCCTTGCTCCTATGTGTATTCGTCTGTATTTTCAGGATGGCTGAGATGATTTTGACATATGATGACAGTATTAAAACACATGATGAAAATATCACTATCACACCCACAATAAAGGTCATTCTTTCAATATCGATGGTGCTGGTGCAGGAAAGCTTAATCAGAGCGGTAATATCACAGAAGAAGTGGTCAATTTCAAGGGTGTTGCAAAAAGAGAAGGTAGATATTTGGATGATGTGGAAAATTGGCTCCATGAGGCCAACAATCCAAGCTCCAGTAGCCATATATCGATCAAAGGACATGATGGTCAGAATAATAAATTCAGTTGCAAGCATGACTGCAAAAAAGTACACCTGGATCAGACATTCTCGGAGAGTAACATGCAGGTTCCATATAAAAAAACTGCCCATCATTTTGGGGAAAATAACAGAGGTACAAGAAATGTCTGCAAAAGACAGGTTAGCGAGGAAGAAGTACATGGGAGTGTGCAGATGAGAGTCACAGTAGATAACTGACATGACGAGAAGATTTGCTGCAATAGTCACCAGATAAATTAGGAGAGATCCAACAAGAATGGGCATCCGCAGGTTCGGAATATCAGCAAAACCCACCAGAATAAATTCTGTCGAATATGTCTGATTCTCTTCTCCCATCTGTCCAGATATACTTGCCTTAATATTGTGTTTGTTTAGCTAAAAGAAAAGAAAACAACAGTTTTAGCAGATCCAGAGCCCTGAAACAAAAATTGTGTTAATGTGTACATTGTATAATTGTGTTAATGTGCAGCTCCAGTCCGTGTCTGCCCATGCTAGCCTGGGAAGTCTGCCACAGTCAACCGGAGGCGACTGATAAGGTAAGTGTGGTCTGGGCATGGCTTTACACCATTACTGTACTCCACTAAATGCTTCACCACTCTTGCTACCTACTAGAACAAAGCCCAACTGTGTTAGACAGTTATATCTCGCATTTAGCCCATCTGTGTTAGTCAGTCATATCACAAATTCAGGTCATCTGTGTAAGGAAGCAATATCTCACGTGTAACCCACTTGTGCTAGTAGACCATGGGCCTCATTAGGACCCAGGCGGACTTCGCGGTGCTAAATGCACCGCGAAGCATGGCGGAAAGCCGCCGATAGCGCCATGGGGGTTGGCGGATTTACCGCCCCATTCCGACCTCGGCGGAGCGGTAAATCCCCAATCCCCATTCTGCCCTTCCCCATTCCCATTTTTGCCCCATAGGGTATAATGGGAGTGGGGAAGGAGTTAATTACGCCACCGTAAAATACGGTGGCGTAATTAACAACGAGGTCCCGTAGCGCCATGGTTTTCTCCGCCTGGTAAAACCAGGCGGAAAAGGCCGCCATGGCGCTACGGGAACTCGTAGTATGGCGGAGAGGTACGCCATGCACTACGCTGGCGTAACACCCTCTCCGCCAGGGTCCTAATGAGGCCCCATATCCCACACGGACAGAATGCGGGGCAGAGGGAACACATGAACCATGGAGGAACCCGTGGGGATGGTAATTGCTGCACACCAGAATGTACAACAGGGGAAGGGATATGGGCTGCAATTAGTCAGAACTGCGAGGGTAGGAAGGTACTATCACTAAATAACCCTACTAAAAACTCACCCTTCTGCCTACACCAGTCAAACTCTGAACTAAACACAACCATACCTCCACAGCACAACAACCGCACACACTTTCACATCACATGCGAATTTGTTTCCAGCATAGCAATTCCAATAATCGCAGAAAATAATATAGCAAGCAGCTCAGAACTTGTGAAAGGTATTTTCTACATGTATATGACTGTTTAGCTTTGAGTTGTATGTCATGTTGACATAATATTGTGCCTTAATGGCACTGAAATAAATGCCTTATTACTGCAAGTATCATCAAACACTTAAAAATTCAATCTGGAAGCACGTTGTAATGGCTTAGCAGCAGCGGTGAATACAGTAAAGACTTGATTATCTGGCACCAATGGGGAACACATTGTACCATGTAGTCAAATATGCCAGATAACATATGTAATGCCCAGCATATAGAATGCAAAAGGGGAATAACACATGTTACCCAGTTATTTAGCCTCCAAACTTTATTATTCAGCATTTCCCCTCTATGAATGGATTTGTTACACGCAATGGGAAGCAGTGGATAATAGAGTGTTCTGTTCAATGTGGCATCAGTTGTCAAAGCATCAACTATATTTGGTTTCAGGTGGCATGGTATAAACGCTGGAACTGTTTGGGGTACAGTGAGTTGGCTTTATGATTCTCCACCTTCTCGTTCTAGTTTATGTTGCCGTATTTTTTGTCGAATAAAGGTAGAAGGTGCATTTTAAGATTGTGGGGTGAGGACTATTACTTTGGGGGGCATCAATGGACCTCCGGATGATAGGTTCCTTTATTTTCAGCAATTTATTTAAATTGCATGTGCTCAAGGTTACTGGGAGCTGTTTTAGCAGAACATGTGTAGAAGGTCCATGTACATTACCCTTTTCCCAGATCCTTCACTCAGCATTTCCATTATGTGGCATGTAAAGTCAGAGCAACCGGCAATGACTCGGGCTCAGGCTCCGTTATAACAGCCCTCTGCACTGTGAGGACTAAATATCCTTTTCAATAACTGAAGGGCTTTTTTTAAAATTCATTGGGCGTCATTGCACGGACGGCGGTAACCATGGTGCTATTAGCGCCATGGTTGCCGCCAGTATTTTACCAAGTCCGCCATGGTGAATGGCGGAATTACCGGCCTATTCCAAGGTGTGTGGGGGCGGTAATTCCCCATTCATCATGGCACTTCCCCATTCCCATTTTTGCCCCCATAAGGCTCAATGGGAATGGGGAAGGCAGTAATTATGGTACCGCAGATTGCGGTACAGTAATTACCTCCAAGGTCCCTTCGTGGGTCCCGTCAATAACGGCTGGTAAAACCAGCCGTTAAGGTAGGGTCCCACAAAGGGACCTCGTAGTAAGGCGGTAAGGGTTTACCGGGACTGGTACCCTTGCCGGCACCAGTAAACCCTGACCGCTGTCCGTGTAATGAGGCCCATTGTCATCTAAATTCTAAGCGGATAAGCTTGGAAATAGACATAGGAGTATACGTCGCATGACACTACACATAGGTCCGTGTTACAGCTTCACAGGTCTTCCATGCATTAAATTAGCCGGAAGAAAATACCACTACAACCGGTGATAATCGGGAGTAGTTGGAGACCCAAATACAATGTTTGCATTGCTGCATGATTACTGTAGTTTGTTCCCTTTGATTTCACTGAAGGTAGTACAGAATGTCTAGTTGGTATTTATTAGCCTGGTTTTCCCATCCTTTTCCACCTTCATCTAGTTCTTGAAAAGGCTGCAAGAAAGGGATGGGGAAAGCAGGAGGAAAGATGGAGCAGGGATTAGGGTGTGATAATAAGGAGAATTGAGGTAAACAGCAGAAAGCAGGGATGCATTGCAAGACATGATCCGGCAATATTGGCAAACTAATATGGCTTATGTGTAAAGTTATACTGGGTTCAAGGCCTCACTCCCGATCTACACAATGTAATACTGAAGCAGATGGTGTGGTGCAAGTGGCAGCTACACCTTTCATCATCATACAGAGAGGCAATGGTTAGTTTATGTTCTGGGTCAAAAGGATCATTTTCCACAATGAGACGCAGAGTGAGCCTACATGTTAATTACACAACTAACAGCTCATTGGCTTCCAGTGCAGCGTTAAACAGCCATGAGGGAGCTAAGGGCATCCTTTACATTAACCAGAATTGGGATTGTACTTCTTTGTAGATGTTTGATGCCTTTTCCAGATATGAAACTGTTGCTTAGCTTCAAGGATGCCAGGATAATCTTCTACCATATGTACTGTACATGTCATTTTATATAGAGCTGGGGTTCTCTAAAGTTCTTACACCTTTGATGCACTTTGAAATTCCCCAGAACAGCACAATAACACCTGTAGATTAACTAGACAGTGTGGAAGGGCCCACTGAGGAGTGATGCATTGGTAGCAAATCTAAACTGTAGAAAGGAAGGAAGTTTCTATTCGTACTTGAGGGTGTTATATAATTTGATTTTTTGATTGAGTTACTTGGCTAACATGTGGCATGCCTTTCTTATTGCAATAAGGCTAGAAAA
This sequence comes from Ambystoma mexicanum, assembly GCF_040938575.1. NCBI lineage: Eukaryota > Metazoa > Chordata > Amphibia > Caudata > Ambystomatidae > Ambystoma > Ambystoma mexicanum. The sequence goes on along the minus strand of NC_090925.1, from coordinate 65,192,192 downwards.
ACAACTCTTGTTCACCTTAAAACATTTGGAGGCATTTATTGTGTCTCCTGGGGATAAACTGTTGTTAGCAAACATAACATTGAAGGCCTGAATGGAGAACTGTGTGACATGGATAGTGAAGAGGGAGTCGGTATCTTGCCACCGCCTCCTGCCATCAAGTTCATGACAAGAGGGAAGGCCAGAAAACATTGCAATCACCCATTCTATTTCGAACGAATCCCAAATGCACCAATGATCGATAAATACACTCAGAGGTATCCAAGAAGCCATGTTGCTGACATCACTAGAGACACCACAACATAGCAGCACTAGACATGAAGCGCACGTGCCATCTGCACTGCCGGACACAAACACACACTCGAATACATGAAGAACACGAGTGTACAGTTCTATAGTTAGAGGACAGATACAAATACATACTGTCATTGCTTTTATTATTTTTGCCATTAGCCAAGTGCAGCAACGCAGAAACTGCAAGACATAAGAGATCCTGAGCAAATGCTTGCAGATGCTTACATGCAAATAACTCTATGGAACTACAGGAGCACCTATAGGACCTGACAGAGACAAGCTTGACTACCCTATGGAGAATATAGCATAGAGTGGACAATGTAGAAACCACATTATAGTGTTTAGGAAAATTACAGCAGGCCTTAAATTATTGAGCAGAGAGCAAGATGAGCTGATTCAGGCTTCTCAGGGAGCCAGGCGTGTCAGACGAGGCCCACAGCCAAGGACAAGTGATACAGAGACATTCCAATCCTTATACAACAAGGGGACCAGCTGCAGAAAAAGGGACTACATCCTCATAATTCGGAGCTACAGAGCTCAATTACGTGGTCTCCAAACAATTGATGCAGCTGAAGCAGACAATGGACAGTGATCAGGGGTTAGAAAGGAGAGCCGATCCCAGGACGCCAGATGCAGGCTGCAACAAATGTGCAACAAAATGTTGTGACAAAGCGGGACATGGTCTCATAAACAAAGCTTTTACACACAAGTTACAATTCAGACACATACTCATTCACCGCACTTTAATAAGGTGCACAGTGAGCTGAGAACCCTTTTGGGTCCCAGGCCTGGGGACATCAGATCTAGAAAAAAATCACAGTTTAGGACTCTAGGGGTGGGTAGCAACGGGTAAGAACCAAAGTTAAGCCCACTGCTCCGCAACAATGCACTAAGATACATTTTGGGGAAGGGACAGGCCGGCCACCTGGCATATAAGAGCCAGTAAAATAACATGTATATGCACCCATACAGGTTATTATGCTCCTGATGCCAATCCCACGCCATATCAGGTTTTTGGAGAAAAGTCCAAGTGATGACGGAGCAGTGACGTCTTTTCTAGACAAAAGCGGTCTGTGCGCCATTTACTGTGTGACATGATGGAATCTTTCTGAGTTCTTGTATCAATCCCTGTTGGTTTTGGCTGTTATAAACTGCAGTGTGTACTGTGACTGAGTTTGCCGTTTATTCTGGAGAGAGAGTTAGGCCCTCTGAGTCTGTGGGCCCCCAGCATCATTCTGGCATACCGGGGAGTCCGTCTCTAAAAAGTTTGTAGCAGAGTTGATGGTTGGCTGTGCCGCCTGGCATGAGGTTGTCTCCCCCGCCACGGAACCTTAGAGGCTGCAGGGCCCTCGAATATTTCAAGACGACGGGAAACACGTACCCGTGGAAAGGCCATCAGGAGCCAGTTGGAAGCCATCCTGCCCGAATTCAGTGAAGAGTCCAGGCAGACCAGGACGGGGAAATGAGCACCTGGTGGACACGGCAACAGCAGCGCCAGCAGACCACAGAATGTAAGTATTGACCCAGTCAAATGGCACTGTGGGTGTGAGGGAGGGTATTGAGCATTGTGGAGTATTGTTTAGTATCGTCGAGCATTGTCAAGGTATTGGGCCTCATTACGAGTAGCCCGGTAAAAACGGGGATAATTACCGGCATGCAGGTAAGAGCGGGTCCGTGCTCGTATGAACCCGCTAATAGCGGGTGATTACGAGTGTGCAAGCACGCGTGAACCCCCATGCCGGTAATGGTAATACCGCATGCTGCTAAAGACCCTCCAACCCCCCGATAGCGGCATCACGGGACCCGCCGATACCGGCATCGCCTCAGAGCAACCCCTAAATACTCGCCCGGTAATACCACCATGCTAATACCGGGGATCGCAAAACCGGACCCGGAAATTACGTCATCGCGCAGTAACGGGAAATGGGCCGGCGGCCATCTTTAAAAACACAATCCATTGCCATCCTCGGTAACCACCAGTCTTTTCGTGTCGTGCTGTGTTGGAAAGCCCTGAGGATGTCCAAGGACACCCGGAAGACAACCACCCGGCAGTGGAAGAAGCGTTTTTCAGACGCTGGGCTCAATATGCTTGCTGACACTCTGGCTGCACATGCAGCCATAATGAAAAGCAATGATATGAAGCGAGAAGCCCAGATGAGGAGAAAGGAAATCTGGCAGGAGGTTGCCCAGCAGGTGTCGGCCGTGGGGACCACCCATGCACCGTGCGTTACTGCCGCAAGAGGTGGGACGACCTCCGCTTGAGGGTGCGAAACATCCTATCGGGCAACAGGAGGGCGGCCATAGAGACAGGTGGGGGTCCACATTCACCTGCTAAACTGATGCCCTGGGAGGAGACTGCCAGCATTTTATTGATCCTGAGTCAATAGACGGATTCGGAGAGATGGAGATGGGTGCCGCAGCATCCACAGAAAGAGGTGAGTGACCCTGCACATCCCTGTAGGGGAAAACATGACTTAGCACTAGTGAGGTGGATGTGAGACTAGGCAAGGCAATGCATGTCCCTACACCCACATCAATATATCCAAGTCAAGATTGCGGCCCAAACCCTGCCACACAGAAATGAATGCGGAGTGCCAATCCCATAACCTACACACGGGCAACATATCAGGACTGTGCCCATGTAACCCAACACACAAACCCCATATCAACTGCATGCCACCTGCCATGCAGTGAATGCTAACATGCCCCCTCTGAATACCTTGCGTGACACACCTGTAAGACATGAATGCATGATCAAATGAATAATGAACAGCACCATCGTATGCCTCTGCCATGTCACACCATCACTGATGCCCTGCATCTCTTCTACCGCCCAGGCACCGATGAGGAAGAAGCAACCCAGGAGACCACCGCAAGGGCATCCACCTCACACCCTAAGAAGAGGGCTACCACCACTACCACCACCTCTGCTGGAGGCAAGCAGGCCACAGCCACTGCTAGTGTGCCTGTGTGAGCTGGGACAGAGCCAGCAACACCTGCTGCCAGTGTGCCTGACACACTACTGACCCAGCAGGCCACACCCACACCTGTCGAAGGGGAGTCCCTGGAAGCACCCGCCTCCACTGGGGAAGAACTTGATGCCAGTGTGGAGCCTGAGGGAGACACCGAGGTGACATGCCCGGCCACCCCGAGCCCCGTGCCTACCCCCTCGCCCCAACACCTCCAGTCACCCACCTGCAGTGAAGCTGATCCCTGCCTCTGTGACTGTGACCTACCCACCTCTGAGGAGTACAGTCCCGAAAATGCCGTCCACGTGACTGCCCAATCCACCACTCCAGCCCCCTCCAAAACCATGGAGACACGATTGTCGATGGTGGAGGCCCGACAGGAGGCCATGTTAGACCTACTCCGCCAGCACACAGCGGACGGGGAAGAAACCAGGCAGCTATTGCCATAGCAATTGCGGGGACCCCAGCGGCCATCGCATCCATTACAGCCGCTGTTAATCCATCGGCTCGGCTAATGAGGGACTGCTTGGGGGCGGTGACACAGGTGCTGACTTCAATGCTACTCCATATGCAGCGGCCACGGCTTGCAGGAGGTGTGGAACCTGCCAGCGACTCACCTACTACCTCCACACCAGCTTCATCTGTCCCCACCAGCCCAGTGTGCCAGACACGTAGGAGTGCAAGGCACACTGAAATGCTGCCTCTGGACAGGAAGAAGTACCGGAAGTAGTGTGGGCGGACAATGGGAGTGGGACACAAGGTTGAGGGTGAAGGGGTGCATCTTGTGGAGTCTATGAAACACCTTGAAACACTTGTGTATATCATATCATATCTATTGGGGGAATTGGTGTTGGTTGGGGGGGTTGGAGTTTGTTGGGGGGGTTTTGGGAGTTTGTTGGTGGGGTCTGGGAATTTGTTGGTGGGGTTAGGGAGGGGGGAGTGGGCACATTTTTGCTGTTGTAATTAATACACACGTTGTGACATGAATAATCCATGGCTGGACCTTATTATTTTTGTGTGCATCCATTTAATGTGTTAGGGTGTTCAGTGCCCAACTCCCAACATTCCCTGTGTGCATGTCCATATTGGCCCAGTGTCTGACTGACACATGTCTTTCATAGTCCCTGTGGGTCAGGAGTATTCGTGAATCTGTGCCTGACGTGCTGCATGGCCATCCCATGCATCATGTACTAGCAGGGGGGCTACTTCACCTCCGTCTCCATCCTCATCATCCTCACCCGGGGCATGCATGTCAATGTAAGGTGGCAGTGGTACATTTCTCCGGACGCACATGTTATGCAGTATAACACAGGCCATGGTGATCTTTGCCACCTTCTCAGGCCTATATAGGAGTGACCCACCAGACCTGCTTAGGCAGCGGAAACACGCTTTCAACAGGCCAAAGGTCTGCTCTATCACAACATGGGTGCGGGTGTGCACACGAATGTACTCCTCTTCATGGCTGTTCTGCGGGTTCCACACAGGGGTAAGTTGCCACGGCCTCAAGGGATATCCTCTGTAACCTGCAAGCAAATACAAATAGGTGTGTGTCACTCTGAGCTGGCACCTTCAGGAAGTACAGTCATGGTGGCAGCAATTTGGTGTGGACATGCACATGTCCCTGTACGTATGCAAAATTGTCACCTAGATGCATTCTAAATTGTTATTAGGTGAGGTAGTCTGGATGGCGTTCAATAGATGATGCAGGGTGTAATCATGCATGCTGAGGCAGATGTACTGTGTTAGTAGGACAATGTTTAGCCTCCCATTCAAGCAGTTAGTTCTATGCATGGTCACACTAGCCACACTGGCCCAGTTGCCATTCTGTACAGTCATGCATTGCTTGCCATCACCATGGTGGCCTGGTTGTGCCTCTTACTTGTTGTCATCGATATGCATTATTTGTTTAATTTGTGCCAGTGATGTGTCATGTTCAGTTTGTTTGGTTCAGGTCTGGAGTGTTTAGCTCTGCATGCATTCTCCAATCACCGGCAATTGCCACCCAGGTGGGGTATGCATCACCCCACCCCTTTCCCAACCAGATGGAGTATTCATCCCTACACATCAGTACCCCAGAGCACTGCCATGGCCCAGTTGTGCAACTCACCAAGCAGCCAGGCACGTGGTCCAGCATATAGCTCCATGTGACGGGGTAGGGTGGAGTTGCGCAGTACCATGGCATCATGTGTTGATCCGGGGTATCGGGTGCAGCAATGTGTGATGATCTTGCTGGAGTCACATGCCATCTGCACATTGATGGAGTGGTATTGCTTGTGATTGCGGTACACCGCCTCTATGGCATGGGGGACTACCAATTCAACATGGGTGCAGTCCAGGGCACCAACACAATTGGGCATGCCTGCCAGTGCATGGAAGCCTACTTTGGTGTTGGCCATCTTCTGGCCAGTCCGTGGTAGGGATATGTGGGTGCTTGCGTGGTTCAGGAGGGCATCCAGCACTTGGTTCAACATGCGTGAAAAAAGTGGTTGTGAAATGCCATGCAGCTGCCCCACTGTGTGTTGATAGGTGCCTGTGGCCAGGAAGTGGAGCACGGACACAACCTTTAGTAGCGGGGGGATGGGAGTGCGTATTTCTATGAAGCTGCCTATGTCGTTGTGTATCATGTCCACTATGGTGGTGATGGTGTCCCGGTCCAACCTGTACAGGGTGTGGATCTGCTCATGGGTTAGGTTGAATGGGCTGGGTGTAGTGCGAGGGACTGCTGGCTGCCTACGAGGCACTGCTGGCTGTGATGGTGGTATTTGCTGGGCCTGTCTCACCCTCCTTCTCCTCCTGCGTCTCCTCTGTACTGCCTGTTGTTGCTGCTGTAGTTGTTGTATTTGGTGTTGTTGCTGTAGTTGTAGCAGTATTGGCATGTCCTCCAGGGCCATGATGGCAAAAGCTAGTGGTGGCATTTAAGTGTTGGAAGGGGTGTGGTGTGTGGGTGTGCTCATTTTATACTGGCCCAGCCTCCATTGCCTCCACCTGTGGGGACTGTGTGCACCTGTGGCAGTTGGCTTGTTTCCTGATTGCTGTTTTCGGGTGGTGCGCAACGCCTGTAGGGCCGGCATCGTGCAGCTCGTGATTACCGGCTTCGCGATGCCGATATTTGCATGTCTGCGTGGGTTGGGATGTCCCCCTATTACCGGCATGCCGGTATTTGCTCCCCGAAGGGGCGCATGTACGCGCCCATGCCGTTATTAGCGGCGCCATTATTTAGGGTGCCGCTAATAACAGGTTGCCGGGTCAGAATACACCAGAGAGGTAAACGATGCCGGTATTAGCATACCGGCATCGTTTTTGCCTTACCTCCTACCTTGTAATGAGGCCCATTGTCTTGCATTGTCAAAGTTAGTGGGGACAGGAGCGCATGTAGATGTCCCTTTTCTATGTTTAGGGCACATTCGGTTGTAGAGGTAAACGGCTCTGGTGAATAACCGAGACAATTTACTTGACATGTAAATAATGTTTTTTCTCTGGGTTGGGCGTTTTTGCTCAGGTCATAGATGACAGTATCCCCGTAAGGGCTAGCGTGGGAAGCCAGCCTAGATTGCAGAAGGTGAGTCGATGGTTAAGTCTTCTTGAGTGATACGTTTTGCACGCTAGTTGACGCAATGGGTACATTTCAATCACAACAGAATATTGGTATTCTCTGACTAAAGGCAGGAAGACAGCTGTGGGTGGGCTTCAACAGTGTGCATGCAGTATTTGATCTTTCAGCACTACCCTGGTTCATAGATTGGTGACGTCACCCATAGGTTTGCAGATAAAACACAGAGAGTATGAGACAGTGAGATGCTAGATTTGGAAAATTGGGATTGGCAGACGAGGTGAACCAGTGGCGGTGCGCGGAAAGGCGCATGTGCAAGATTGTGGGCATGCCTGGGGAGGCAGTGATGGCGAGTTTGTAAAAGGGCGGTGCGCAGAGCATGTTGGATAATTTGTGGCACAAAAGAGGCTCGTAGTAACCGGAAAAATATTGTTATTAAACTGTACCTTCTTTCCAACCAGCAGAGTGTCGAAACCCTCAACTTGAGGTCAGGTACAGGCACGAAAACAAATGTATCATGGAAAACGGGGGGGTGACATGCCCCTACAGCACCTGTGTAAGACACTCCCACCTTAAAGGGAGAAGATTTGTAAATATAGCATAGAATGTTCGAAAAGTACTGAGGGAAAATTAACTAGACCACGGCCACCGTGTGGAAGTTTCTACAAAGACATGCAGCAATCACTACTGACACACATAAAGGGTGCCTATAAGGGGAAGAAGCTAACAAAATGCATGGCCATATTCGAGTTGTGGTGCATGTTTGAGGAGGGCGAGGGGGATGCAGCGAGGTGTCAGTTGATGCTGAGCCAGCAGGAGGTGAAGGAGCCAGAGGCTCACCCCTCCGCCCCTCCCCATATCATGTAGCATCCAACGACACAGACGATGAGCAAAGGATGTACCCATTGCAAGATATAAGAGCCTTATGGGAATTGAGAGCAGCAGAGGGGTATTCAAATCCAACATATAAGCCACCACCATATAGAAAGGAGTAGGGGCCCAGAGGCATAGGACAGCTGAGTAGTGAATGAGAGGCGAGCGGTGAGGCGCAGAGGGCGCAGAGGGTGCGAAGGAGGGGATCAGGAGCATAGCCACTAAAGAGTGGATAGGGGGTCGGATACTATTGAAAATGGAAGGGAAAACTGGCAGGGAGGCGGAATGGGCAGCTACGGCAATGGAAGGTCTGAAGGGAAGCAGTTTGGGCGGAGATAATGGAAGAGGCAGATAGGAGAGAGAAGAGAATGAGAGGAGAAACTAGAGAGAAGGCGAGAGAAGACAGAGAACGAAGGAAGGAGGAGGAAAAGGAGCAGGTGCAGAGGGAAAGAGAAGAGTGGATTGAAAGGGATCTTAAGTGAAGGAAACAAGCAGAACGGGAGCAGCGGGACAGGAGGACAAGGGAAGTAGAAGAGCTTGAGAGGCGAAAGGAAATAGCAGGGCAGGAAAATGCAAGTTGGTTGAGAGGGAACAGAGGAAGTTACAGCTGGACAGACTAGCGAGAGAGTGTGCGTGGGGAGGAGGACGAGCGAGCAGAAAGGGTGGTGAAGACACAAGGAGCAATGGACAGGGGAAACAACAGGACTTGAGGAGGACAGGCACACAGAACCAGATGGCGCACGCTCATGGGGCAGGAGCACAATGGAAGGAGGCAGAACTGGCCTAGAGACCTGGGAGGAGGAAGCAGATACGACTTGAGAGACATTGACCTCAGCATGAAACCTAATACGGACTTGACATCTAGAAGACTGAGGTCTCCAGATGATTTTTGCAGTAACATGGGCTTGGGGACCAACAGTGAAGACAGGAATAGCGGGGATAAGAGGAGGAAGCAATATCGATCCATGTCACTGGGGACATGGTCAGACAAGCGGGTGACATGGAAGTACAGGACGCACACAGAAGAAGAAGGAGGGGGCAGCTCAGATGAGCAGGCACAGCTGGTGAACGACTTGCACTCCCGACATGATTCCATTGCATATGTCAACAGACTTGGAGACCTACAAAGATGAAACAGCCCTAGCATGCTCAAGGGGAAGGTTAACAAGGAGGTATGACGACACGGTCGAGGTACCCATACTAGAACCAATAGATGTATGTGCTGGCATTGAAAGTGAGAGAGGGAACAGACAGTTCTGACTCACTAGAAATAAGCCTGGGGAGGAGGGATTCACACAGATGCCCTTATTGGAGAGGGGAGGGATGCAAACCTCAGTATATAACTTGGAAACATGCAGACAAGGAGAATGTGAAGTGTAGGCTGCCATCGTTGAGTGCAGGAGCTGGTAAATGGATTTGTGAGATGGAAAACATGACCGCAGGAAACAGGTTAGCAGTGGGAGACGTAAAAGGACTACTAGTGGCAATCCTCGGGACGATGCTGATGACGTATGGAAGAGGGCGGGGTTCCTTGGAGTGACAAAACAGAACATGGTGCACAATGGCTCGCTGTTTGCAAACTGCAAGGCGGCCGTATGGCAAACATCAAAGGCACAATACCTAGACACCTCGGACATAGGAGCAATTATGTTCTGGAAAATGAGGGAGGACAAAGACCCTATGCAGTATATTCAGGAGATTCAAGACCTTTGGCGCCTTGAAACTCGAGAACCGTGGACAAAACAGTAGCCATATTCTATCACATACTAGTGCAGGGCCTGCCAGAGCCCACCCAGAAACATCTAAAGAAGTTTTTAGGAATGGAAGCAAGAGGCTGGCCAGAAATACAATTCATGATAGTTCACCTTTGTAGGCTATGGCAGTAAACGCTCAAGAAAAAGGTGCAGGTCAGAAAGATAGACAAAGCAAAGCTAGTACAGAAAAAGCCAATGAAGTACATGATGGAAGGGGCGGTATTAACCAGCCCCAACCCAGAGGGACAACAGCCACAGCAACAACCACAGCAGGTTGCACTGTCCACAGGGGAGGGTTAATGGGGCGGGGTAACACACAACAAGGGTGTTCAAGGATGGGGGGCAAATT